>NC_083705.1:25178288-25481319 GCF_033118175.1 Dama dama
TAATGAAAAGTGAAAGTCCAAGTCTCTCAGTCATGTCCAATTCTTTGCGACCCCATGGACTCTACAATCCATGGGAATTCTCCAGGTCAGAATAATGGAGTGGGTAGCCATTCCCTTCTCCAGGGGATCTTCCCAACCCAGGGATCGAACCCAGGTCTCCCACATGGCAGGCAGATTCTTTACCAGCTGTCTTTATATCAGGATATTTAGCATAGTGCCTGTCACGTAGTAAGCTTCATAGTGTGTTTGTGAGATGCATGGAAATGAATTATATAAAAATGTAGTTACTTTTCAATGAACCATTGTAATGGTAAATTTGTAAAATGCATACACTTATTTGGACATTTTGCCATAGCATATTTTAGAAAATTTTTATCAATATTATGTATCACACACACACACACACACACTGATTAGCAACATTTACATTGGTTTTCACTTGAAAAATTATCTATAACAAAATTATTGATATATAAAAATAATATATAATGTAAAATTATTTTCATATAACTTTATATTATATGCTTATTAGATGCATATATTATATAATATAAATTATTTCTAGATATTATGATATGTATATATAATAAAGTATACCTTATATACCTTATTATTTTTTATACATTTTAATATAAATTTCTATAGCTATATAATATGCTATAAAATTATATGGATAATTTTAAAAGTATTTATTATAAGTAATTTTATATGTAATAAAAATTATTTTAGTATAGTTCTGAAAAGAATCTACATTAGCATCTACACTGGCTAATGATCTACACTGGCTACTAATCTACATGTTGCTAATGAGGACTTTTGAGTAGGTGTAGTGTGTTTTGTAGAGTAGCTGACACACAGTTTCCACCTCTTCAAACTGATTGTCAACATAGGGGTAAATAACAATCTGCTGACTTAGAAAAATTAGCTATAATCCATTTCACATAATGCATGCAAAGCATGGCAGGCAATGGCCCATAATTGAAGGATTAGTTTTGGGCCTTGGGGTGGTTTTTAAAATTCACAGGCTGATAGAATGTTCCATCCCATATGGACCCAGAATATTCTCATCAGGGAGTTTCCAGTATTCCCTTTCCTCCTACAGAATATGACATCTACTGGCTACCAGGGGAGAGAGAAGCACTCCATCCATCAGCCCAGCAGCTGGAGATCTTCCCTGATGATAAGTGGAGCAGGAGGTTGAAAGTGCCTCAGAAGAATCTGATGGGGCCTGAAATGGAACGAATCTGTAAAACCACTTAGGTCAGTTCTAATTTTTCTGCTATCAAAGGCACACTGTAGCGTCTTCTTGCCTCCTGCCTGAACCTCGCATCCTGCTAAAATTGCTCTATATGCTCTGCTCCCTTCAGATCTTAATGGCTTGCCAGTGTGGAATAAGAGGCTGCCCTGTGGCTGTTCTAGCTCTCACATCACTTTCACTGACTTTCCCTCTTACTCCCACCTGTCTGCATCCATCTATACCATTTCCTTTCAGCTTCTGTGCCTGCTCTTTTCTTCAGTGACTGCTTTCCTCTCCTGTTTGTCTTGGTCTGATAGAACCCTTGATGAATCTCGCAAGAGGGATCTTTCCAAGCCCCATTTTTACTGGTCTAATTCCAACCAGGCTATGCTGGTTAAGAAGTAGGGGAAAAGAAATTCTTGCTACTAATCCACATGGCCTGGGTAGGGGTGTGTTTTTATGAAATATTCTCATTATTATGAAATGCCTAACAAAGCAGTGATTTGGCAAGCCTGAAGTCACACACTGGGGCTCATAGCAACTTGCTTCTACTAGCAACATGAGGATTAGAATCACTTCCTTGCCAAGTGGCTTTGAATCAGCTAGAAGGTAGGGAATGATGCCCTTTGCTAAGGATGACAAGACTTTAAAGCATTTGTTAATTGTCCAAACCTTTGTTTAGAGAGGCAAAATGTACACACATACATTAAAAATATTCCTTGGTTACTTATTAAGCTTTATGCTATTTTTAAAGAGAATGCTTGGTTTTGAGAGTAAAGCTTATAAGCCACCCCTCAGATATCTTTTCAAAATGAAGCTAAAAGATGATTTTTAAAGAATCAAAATAGCATATTTCTACAGTGATTTATAGCTGAGCCAGGAATGTGTTTGATGTTTTTTTTGGAAAGGAATAATTGACTAAAATTTAAATTATCTGCTTTCTCTAAATACCCAGAGCTCTGCAACAAAAAGAAATGGTGAGAGTTATGCTGGGTATGTGTGGGGGGTGGGGGGGGGGTGGAGGTGGGGCCTAAACTGGGAATGAAGTTTCTTGGAGAAAACCTACAAAATGGGCCAAGCACACATGGATTGTGTGATATCATTTAGTTGGAGAAGGAATGCTGAGCATCATGCTGAACTCAGATGTCTTCCCCTAGGAGAAATGATCTCTCTTTTCCTGTAACGTCTGTAGCACTGAGAGTCTAATCCACCCTTTGGCACTTATACTCTCCTGTAATATTATCTCTTTTAGAAAATTTTTAGCTCTTCATTATGACAGTTCTCTTTTTACATGGCTGATTTACCGAGCATCTCCATTCATTCCAGGTTGCCTGAGACAGCTGTGATTTATACCTGTTGCCATGGTGTAATTAATTATTAATAGTGCCCCTTTCAGTCTCAAAAATATTCCTGGTTTGGATGATAACCTATAAAGTTACCGTAGTCTTATCCTACCTATTCCAGAGTCTCCTGTGCAGGAAATAGCACACTCTACTAGGATTCTGAAGAGATCTCAATGATGAGATTTTTCACTGAAGTGTGTCCAGGGTTAAGGGAATCAAGTAAGGATGTTAAGACATCAGGCCTAAAACAAAGGGAGCAAATGATGTTATGGGAGCCCAAGTGAGAGGTAGAGCCTTAGAAGAGGGGCAGCCCTAGAGAAGCTCAAGTTTTGGAAGGACTCAAACACTGCAGAACTGGTCAAGAAAGAAAAGCAATTCCCTACCATGCTGTCTTCCCATCATTGGTGTCCTGGCTGTGTGTTCTATTCAATCAATTCAATTCAATTGCTCAGTGGTGTCCGACTCTTTGCAACCCCATGAAATGCAGCATGCCAGGCCTCCCTGTCCATCACCAACTCCCAGAGTTCACCCAAACCCATGTCCATTGAGTCGGTGATGCCATCCAACCATCTCATCCTCTGTCGTCCCCTTCTCCTCCTGCCCTCAATCTTCTCCAGCATCAGGGTCTTTTTCCAATAAGTCAGCTCTTCGCATCAGGTGGCCAGGGTACTGGAGCTTCAGCTTCAACATCAGTCCTTCCAGTGAACACCCAGGACTGATCTCCTTTAGGATGGATTGGTTGGATCTCCTTGCAGTCCAAGAGACTCTCAAGAGTCTTCTCCAACACCAGAGTTCAAAAGCATCAATTCTTCAGCGCTCAGCTTTCTTTATAGACCAACTCTCACATCCATACATGACCACTGGAAAAACCATAACCTTGACTAGATGGACCCTTGTTGACAAAGTAATGTCTCTGCTTTTTAATATACTTTCTAGGTTGGTCTAACTTGCCTTCCAAGGAGTAAGCGTCTTTTAATTTCACGGCTGCAATCACCATCTGCAGTGATTTTGGAGCCCAGAAGAATAAAGTCTGACACTGTTTCCACTGTTTCCCCCTCTATTTGCCATGAAGTGATGGGACCGGATGCCATGATCTTTGTTTTCTGAATGTTGAGCTTTAAGCCAACTTTTTCACTCTCCTTTCTCACTTTGATAACAGGCTCTTTAGTTCTTCTTCAGTTTCTGCCATAAGGGTGGTGTCATCTGCATATCTGAGGTTATTGATATTTCTCCCGGCAATCTTGATTCAGCTTGTGCTTCCTCCAGCCCAGCATTTCTCATGATGTACTCTGCATATAAGTTAAATAAGCAGGGTGACAATATACAGCCTTGACGTTCTCCTTTTCCTATGTGGAACCAGTCTGTTGGTCCATGTCCAGTTCTAACTGTTGCTTCCTGACCTGCATATAGGTTTCTCAAGAGGCAGGTCAGGTGGTCTGGTATTCCCATCTCTTTCAGAATTTTCCACAGTTTATTGTGATCCACACAGTCAAAGGTTTTGGCATAGTCAATAAAGCAGAAATAGATGTTTTTCTGGAACTCTCCTGCTTTTGCAATGATCCAGGGGATGTTGGCAATTTGATCTCTGGTTTCTCTGACTTTTCTAAATCCAGCTTGAACATCTGGAAGTTCTCGGTTCACGTATTGCTGAAGCCTGGCTTGGAGAATTTTAAGCATCACTTTATTAGCATGTGAGATGAGTGCAATTGTGCGGTAGTTTGAGCATTCTTTGGCATTGCCTTTCCTTGGGACTGGAATGAAAACTGACCTTTTCCAGTCCTGTGGCCTCTGCTGAGTTTTCCAAATTTGCTGGCATATTGAGTGCAGCACTTTCACAGCATCATCTTTCAGGATTTGAAATAGCTCAACTGGAATTCTATCACCTCCACTAGCTTTGTTCGTAGTGATGCTTCCTAAGGCCCATTTGACTTCACATTCCAGGATGTCTGGCTCTAGGTGAGTGATCACACCATTGTGATTATCTGGGTCGTGAAGATCTTTTTAGTACAGTTTTTCTGTATATTCTTGTCACCTCTTCCTAATATCTTCTGCTTCTGCTAGGTCCCTACCATTTTTGTCCTTTATCGAATCCATCTTTGCATGAAATGTTCCCTTGGTATCTCTAGTTTTCTTGAAGAGATCTCTAGTCTTTCTATTGTTTACCTCTATTTCTTGGCATTGATCACTGAAGAAGGCTTTCTTATCTCTCCTTGCTGTTCTTTGGAACTCTGCATTCAAATGGGAATATCTTTCCTTTTCTCCTTTGCTTTTTGCTTCCCTTCTTTCCCCAGCTATTTGTAAGGCCTCCTCAGACAGCCATTTTGCTTTTTTGCATTTCTTTTTCTTGGGGATGGTCTTGATTCCTATCTCCTGTACAGTGTCACGAACCTCCATCTATAGTTCATCAGGCACTCTGTCTATCAGATCTAGTTCCTTAAATCTATTTCTCACTTCCACTGTATAGTCATAAGGGATTTGATTTAGGTCATACCTGAATGGTCTAGTGGTTTTCTCCACTTTCTTCAATTTCAGTCTGAATTTGGCAATAAGGAGTCATGATCTGAGTCACAGCTGCTGGTCTTATTTTTGCTGACTGTATAGAGCTTCTCCGTCTTTGGCTGCAAAGAATATACTCAATCTAATTTCGGTGTTGACCATCTGGTGATGTCCATGTGTAGAGTCTTCTCTTGTGCTGTTGGAAGAGGGTGTTTGCTCTGACCAGTGCGTTCTCTTGGCAGAACTCTATTAGCCTTTGCCCTGCTTCATTCTGTACTCCAAGGCCAAATTTGCCTGTTACTCCAGGTGTTTCTTGACTTCCTAGTTTTGCATTCCAGTCCCCTATAATGAAAAGGACATCTTTTTTAGGTGTTAGTTCTAGAAGGTCTTGTAGGTCTTCATAGAACTGTTCAACTTCAGCTTCTTCAGCGTTACTGGTTGGGGCATAGACTTGGATTACCATGATGTTGAATGGTTTGCCTTGGAAACATACAGAGATCATTCTGTCGTTTTTGAGATTGCACCCAAGTACTGCATTTCGGACTCTTTTGTTGACCGTGATGGCTACTCCATTTCTTCTAAGGGATTCTTGCCCACAATAGTAGATATAATGGTCATCTGAGTTAAACTCACCCATTCTAGTCCATCTTAGTTCACTGATTCCTAGAATGTCAATGTTCAGTCTTGTCATCTCCTGTTTGACCACTTCCAATTTGCCTTGATTCATGGACCTAACATCCAGGTTCCTATGCAATATTGCTCTTTATAGCATTGAATTGGCTGAAACTAAATGGAAGCCAAAAGGCAAAGGAGCCCTGGTGAGAAAGACGGAAGGTAGTGTTATCTGCCCTCAGAGAAAGGACAAAAAAAGGCAAAAAGGCGGAGGATGGATTGAGGGAGTCAAGGGGCTGGGGATCAGTGAGAACTGGTAAACAGAGACTATGGCTCCTTAAACAGAGTCTCTTTGTCTTCAAGTCGATTAAAAAACATCTGTGGGCACACACATGCAAAACACTGCAGGAAAGGCCACGATGAGCAAGACTTGGCAGCTACTACAAGGAATACACTCTCTCTGTTGGGGGAAAAAGAAATAAACTTAAGGAAGTTAAACTACAGACTGAAGGAAAGTAGCAGTTGAGCATAACAATATAAAAGAGGTGCTTAGCAGTACATGGTGATTGTCGGGTTAATAATTATAGACCTTATATGTTAAAGGAATTCAAAGGATGAAAGATCACTCATTGTTTATTACTGGAAGAATTTGAAAAAGGATTTATGGGTGAGAAATGTTTTCAGTGGTACCGACATCAAAGCCACCTTGAGATTGGCAAGAAGGAGAGGCAGGCCTTCTTTGGGCAAATGGCATGAAAAGAACAGAGGTGTCAACTTGAAATACCTCTTCTCCTGCTAGGAGAGCTGGAGACCCTTCAGAGATTTTCAAAAATTTCAAAACTGTCCCGGGAATTACCTATGAAAGAGTCTAAAGGGAATTAATTGGGTTGTAAGAGGTAATTGGGAATGGCCATTTCTTCACGTCTTCAACAAACAGTTGTTGAGGGCTTGGAATGTGTCAGACACTACTCTGGATCTTCTGGTGCCAAGAAAAGTAAGATGTTGTCTTTTTCCTTAAGGAAAGAGGATGGAAAACTTAGCCGAGGGAGCAAATCATGGTTGTGCCCTGTAATTATAGAGCTGTGCAGAGATGATATGTGAGCAAGTAGGAGATCATCTAAATGAGACTCAGGCATGGAGAGTGGAGGTGGTTAAGGAAGACTTCCTGGAGGAGGTAACACAATTCTGAGTTCTGAAAGGTGAGCAGGAGTTTCCAGTTGTGTATTCATTTATTTATACCCACGCTGCCACTTTCTAATAAAAGGAAGTAAGAGGATTCATAAGTAAGAAATGCACACAGCAGGGGTTTCACTGGCGAGCCAGTGGTTAAGACTCTGAGCTTCCTGTTGGGAAGATCTTGCATGTGGAGTAGCACAGCAAAACAGGCAAACAAAAATAAAAACACACAGCAGAATATAAAGAAAATTAGATAAGACATAGGATGAGTTAATTTCACCTTTATATACACTGTCACATTGGATCTGAGAACAGCCTTGTGTGCCTGCTTGCTGAGTCACTTCAGGCCTGTCTGACTCTTTGTGATCCTATGGGCTGTAGCCCACCAGGCTCCTCTGTCCATGGAATTCTCCAGGCAAGAATACTGGAGTGGGTTGCCATGCCTTCCTCCAGGGGATCTTCCTGACTCAGGGATCGAACTCATGTCTCCTGAAGCTCCTGCATTGCAGGTGGATTCTTTATTGCCGAGTCACCAGGGAAGCCCTTACAAGCTTCTAATTTTATCCTTATTTATTGATGAGGAATTTAAGCCTTGATATTTAAAATACCTTGCCCAAAGCACAGTCTTGACAGACAGTGGCAGAACAGACCCAGGCTAGTTTCACCCTAGAGTCTGTGATTTCCAGTACAAGAGATGAACTTGTGGCTTAGCTCCCCTGCATAGAGCCTGTGGCTGGAAGGTGCTTCACAGGGCAGTAAAGAACAGATGTGCATTTTGAAGGATGAAGATTAAGCCAGAGAAGGGACTGGGAAGGGTGGCCCAAGCAGAGGATTTCACGTGTTCAAAGGAAGAGAGGTGTGAGAGAGCATCGCTTGTTGGAAGGACAGTAATAGCTCATGATGGTAGGAAGAGTATTAATAGAAGAGCAGTGAGATGGGACTGGAGGGATAAGTAAGCACCAAATCTGAAGGGTTTTGTTTATCCCTTTTCCTGAAGGTGGTGGAAGTTGTGGAAGGAGTTTAAGCAGGGAGTAATATGACCAGCCCAGAATTTTAAAAACCTCACTAGGACAGCAATGTGGGCTAGTCTGGGTCAGGACAGGCCTTGTGAAGGGAGAGGAATTAGGAGGCTTGCTGCAGTCATAGGGCAGGGTGATAGGGGCAGGAGGGGATTCGAATTGGGAGCTAATACGGAGAGACCACTAGAGAGAAGTGGGCACCTGGATTGGGGGTAAAGGAAACAAAGTCTCGTTGATCAGTTAGCTGGGTGATACCATTTATGAGAAAGGGATCCTGGAGAAGAGTTTGGAATTTGGGGGTGATGAAGTTGGATAATGATGGCCAAGAGTAACTGTTAAAGAAAATGAGCTTAACTTTTTTACCTTCCCATTCTGTCTAATTGCTTAGTTTCCTGTTGCCTTATAAAAAATGTGAGACCCCCAGAAAAAATATTGGTAGTCAATAAAAGTTGTTGTTATTCAGTTGCTAAGTCATGTCGGAATCTTTGTGACCCTATGGACTGCAGCATGCCAGGCTTCTCTGTCCTTCACTATCTCCCAGATATAACATATATAATCTATGTGCATTATATATGAAATATAATAAAAGTTAAATGTATTTATTTTGATAAGGCTTTTTTTTAATTTCAGGAGTGATATATATGCAGAAAATGTAGAAAATACAGATGGACACACAAAAAATTGTTGCTGTTACCCAAATACAGTCTAACAATGACTTGTAACATTTTGATGCATATACTTTCAGTTTTTTCTAAATGCATATCTATTTTTTTTCTAAAAACTTGAGTAGTGTTTTCATGATTTAAATATATCATGCACATCTTTCAATAATGTTAATAATTCCATAAGATTATTTTAGAGGCTGCATGGTATTCCATTTATGAATGTACTGGATTCCTGTTGTGGACATTAAAGTTTTTTCCAACTTTTTGCTATTATAAACAACAGAGCTATAAAGTAATTAGAATTTAAATTTCATAATTGACCATTGGCTTTTTCAAATTACAATTTAGATTATGAAATTAAGTTTGGGCATGCTTTGCTTTTATAAAATAGTTATACAAAGAAGAGTTGTTTTTAAAGTGCTCTGAAAGAAATGTATAATGTTCTTTTTAATTTTCAAGGGAATTAAATGTAGCAAAGGAAAATAAACTGATGTTTATTTATCAGAGGAAAATAATTATAAAGGAAATTGGTTTGGCCATCAAAAAGAAAGTGTGGAAACTGTTTTTAGTGAGGACAGAGACTATGTTTCCCAGTGAGATTCCTTTGCTTTAATAACTTTTTCAGTGTTTTCCCCAAGGCACATAAAAATGTGATCAACTCCTCAAAATGATTTAGGAGTTGACCAATCTTGTAAATAATTGCAATCATAGTTAAGTTCAACTTGCTTTTGATTGTGTAAATTTTTTGCATATATCTATTAAAGTTTTTGCTTAATTTAGAAGCAATCTTTGGGGCCAGACAACATGTTGTAGACTCTCTTTTTCTGGCTGATCATTACCCTTTTCCTCAGAATTCTAACTACACTCTGTGCTAGGTGCCATTGTCAGACTAGTGGGCAAATATTTGATATTCCTCTTCCCCAGTGAAGATGTCACAGACTACTGAAAGAACTATTTCTGGTCTGTCTGAACAAGGGTAGAGTCTTGATCCAGCACAAAAGGAATGTAGGAGGCCAATGATAAAGGGGTGGTCTTGTTCAGACAGCAGATTCCTCCAAAGTGTTTAGAAAATTACTCATAACTCTGATCACCAAGACATCTGGGCCAGATGTAGATACATCTCACCAGTCTCAGCTCCCATTTTCCATTGCAAATATCTTTTATTCTAAAATGAAATGAATAGATAATATAGCCTAGTCCCATATATAATTTTACAAGATAGCCTTTTAAGTATAACAAAGAAAAGTGAAAGTTTTAGTCGTTCAGTCATGTCTGACTCTTTGTAACCCCAGGGACTGTAGCCCATCAGGCTCCTCTGTTCATGGGGATTCTCCAGGCAAGAATACTGGAGTGGGTAGCCATGCCCTCCTCCAGGGAATCTTCCCAACCCATGGGTTGGACCCAGGTCTCCTGCATTGCAGGCGAATTCTTTACCATCTGAGCAACAAAGGAAGCCCTAAGTATACGATAAAGGAGAAATTAAAAGAAAGCAATTTATAATAAATATGTATTATAGTCAGTTGGTGACACTTACAGAATCACTGTGATTGTGACAGCTACAAATGCAGACTGACACTGAGATAATGTATTAATGGCTCAAATACCACATGTGGCATCATCAGTGAGAAAGTGATTTTCCAAAATAACAAACAATTCTGAGTGAAGTTACGAGTGAGAAAATGTCCAGTCTTCCTTGCATTTATGTGGTAGCTGCATTCCTAGAAAATTCAGTGTATTTAAAGCAATTAAAAAATAATCTGTTTTACATGTAAAATGAAGCTAGGTTTTAGGCTCAGATCATTGTAAACAGTGTTTTTCACCTACAAATGACATTCAAAGCTGTCTCTGACATGGACAGTTCTTTGTCTGCATGACTGACACAGATTGTTGGATTTCCCTAATCCCAGGACCCTGACCAGTTATACCCATTTTATTGTGCGTATCAGAAACACCCACAAAATTACAAAGTGTCCCCTTAGGAGGGTATATTTCCCCTATTTCATCCCAACCACTGCTTTAACAGATTCTCTTTTTGACCCAGAAGGATTTCCCTATGAGGTAGAGAGAAATAGGTTAACCTGAGTTATGTCATGATTTTTCAAAAACTGTGATAAAAATACATATAATACAATTTGCAATTTTAACTCTTTTTAGTGTATCAGTTCAGTTCAGTCGCTCAGTCGTGTCCGACTCTGCAACCTCATGCATCGCAGCACGCCAGGCCTCCCTGTCCATCACTAACTGGAGTTTACTCAAACTCATGTCCATCAAGTCAGTGATGCCATCCAGCCATCTCATCCTCTGTCGTCATATTGAATACATTTACATTGTTGTACAGCCATCACCAGCATCCATCTTTATAATTTTTCACATTTCCTCCTGCTTTTTTGAAAGGAATCATGTAGTGTTTTCTTTCTTTTTTTTTTAGGTCTTCCTAATAGTGCCTACCTTGGGCATTGGTCTCTTTCTTGGTTCTGATCAGACCAGATTTGTGACTCCGGTTTTTGTCAAGTTGGCCGTGTGTTGACCTCTGCCTGTGCTGACCACACGCCTACCCCCACCCTGTGGTAACCATATCTCCCCCACTCCCACAGGCTGTGGTCTCCAGAGCTTGGCTGCTGTGTCTAAGACTGAGTAACTCTATTATTCTTCATTAATCTCCACCCTAGAAAATTCACTTCTCCCTTGTTGTTGCTCAGTCACTAAGTTGTGTCTGACTCTTTGTGACCCAACACACCAGGCTTCCCTGTCCTTCACTGTCTCCTGGAGTTTGCTCAGACCCATGTCCATTGAGTTGATGATTCCATCCAACCATCTCATTCTCTCTCACTTCCTTTATCTTCTGCCCTCAATCTTTCCCAACATCAGGGTCTTTTCCAATGAGTTGGCTGTTTGCATCAGGTGGCCAAAGTATTGGAGCTTCAGCTTCAGCATCAGTCCTTACAATGAATATTCAGGGTTGATTTCCTTAAGGACTGACTGGTTTGATCTTCTTGTAGTCCAAGGGACTCTCAAGAGTCTTCTCCAGTGCCACACTTCGAAAGCATCAATTCTTTGGTGCAGAGCCTTCTTCATTGTCCAAGACTCACATCCATACATGACTACTGAAAAAACCATAGCTTTGACTATACAGACTTTTATCAGCAAAGTGATGTCTCTATTTTTTATTTCAATTGGTTTGATTATTTTAGACCTCTTTATAGGCAACCTTACATCCCTGTTTTGTTGTTTATACCTGCATATCTTAAATCACATCTTGTCAGGCTGCATAGTAGTTAGATTATGGCAACTTGGGCATGATGGGAAGAACACCAGCCGTGGAGTCAGAAGATGTGAGTGTTAACTCCAGTTCTGTCATGTACTAGCTGACAGAGAGGGCAAGAGCCTTCAATGCTCTGAAACTATTTCCTCATCTGAAAACAATAGAGCTGGTCACCAGATACTCTACAACTTCAAAATTACAAGTTTCTAAATTAATTTCTTTTTTTGTTTTTAATTGGAGGGTAATTGCTTTACAATGCTGTGTTGGTTTCTGCTGTACAAAAATGTCTAAATTAATTTCTGTGAAAATGATATCTGCTTTCCTTGCTTCACAGGACTGTTGGGTCAAATGTAAATGAAAATCATAAACATGTAGGTATCATAAGACAGCCCAGAGTATAATAAAAAATGCTTAAACATGCTTTTTAAATGACAACATACCATGAAACAAACTACTAATTAAGGTTCTAAAAACATAAGGCTGGATAATGCAACCTGCAAACTGGGGTATGGTTTGTTTTATTTAGTATGGATCTGGTGCTCAATGAGTGTTTGTTAAAAGAATGTAGGTGCTCTAGAAAAGTTATGTGAAATCTCAATTTTAAGGTTTTTAGGAGACTGGGACTCAGATAATTAGCATGAGAATAAGTTGGAAGTCCACGGAGAAGTGAGTCCTGGAGCGTGAACAGATGTGTGAGGTTGACTTATGCTGGGTGTTGTGAGAACACAGCTTGTCTTTATTGGCCTTGAGGAGCATTATCCTAAAAGTGGGCCTGACTGGGATATTTTTCTATGAAAAAAGAGGCTACCACCTGAAGGAGCTGAGATAGGAGAGCTGAGGAGTAACATGTCATGGAATGTTCCACTCTCATTTACAAAGCCCTTGCAACGTTTGATGCTGGATGTTTAAGTCATAGACCTGGCTGGTGCTGTGCTGAGCCACATGAGAGCCTGAGGCAAAAGAAAGAATGTGTACTACATACTGTCTATAACTACTTACATGGTTGTATGTAGTTTTTCAAACTGGTTAATGGCTTTAGTGAAAATGTTATCAATGAGTTCACTTCCATTAAAGCTCACAAAGTAAAATGAAAATGAATTCTAGCTTCAGTATATATAAAATATTTAAACTTGAAATAATGTGTTGTAAGTAGTTACAGCTACTTTCAATTTTAAAAAATTTTTAAACTACTTTAAGGGCTTCGCTGGTGGCTCAGAGGGTAAAGAATCTGCCTACAATGCAGGAGAACTGGATTCCATTCCTGGGTCGGGAAGATCCCATGGAGAAGGGAATGGCTACCCACTCCAGTATTCTTGCCTGGAGAATTCCATGGACAGAGGAGCCTGGTGGGCTATTTTAATGTTCTGGAAAAAATTACATGTATGGAAGGTATTGTTATGTAACCCTGATGGCAACTGAACAGAAAAACAGTTATAAAATCATGTATATTGGGGTACACAATTTTCCCTCTTGTCTTAGTGTCCCAGTGTAGCTTGGCGTAACCTTCTCAGATTTTGTTTTTATTTAAAACCTTGTTATTTTGTTCACCATGTATTTTTTTGGCATTATGTTAGATACTTTAAAATATTTGCATTAAAATAGCATTTATCTTAATTACTGAGTTTTGGTTTCCCCGTAAATTCTGTGCTTTAGGTGAGCATTTTGTTGCTACACCCTAGGACTGGCCTTGGTTCCAACCCTCAGTCCCAAGTAACGATAATACAGATCTGCCGTGGGAACCATCATCCTGCTCTCTGTGCTGGAGGAGACATCCAAATCCTGCTAATTTCCCCTCAGTTCAAGTGAATCCAGGAAGTCACATGTTACAGGCAGGTAAAGTATGAGCTTTGGGGTTAAACAGACTTGAAATCATACCCTACCTTGCTTCTTTACCAGCAGAGCTATTAACCAATCTGAGCCTGTTTTCTCATATCTAAAAGGGGTAAATAATTTTTCAGTGACAGTTAGAGATAATTAAATGAGATAGCTTATGTAAAGCATCTGGACTTAACAAATGTTAGCTTGTCCCCTTTTCTATTTTATCTTTTTAAAAAGTATTTATTTATTTGGCTGTACTGGGTCTTTATTTATTTATTTGGTTCCGGCATTTAGGATCTTTAGTTGCAGCATGTGAGATCTAGCTCCCTGACCAGGGTTCGAATTTGGGCCCCTTACATCGGGAACGTAGAGTCTTAGCCACTGGGCCACCAGGGAAGTCCCTCTATTTTAGAGATAAGTGAATTTACTTACAAACATGGAGCTGCCCAAAGATGTGATCTCAGAAGTGCCAGTGTCCAGATTTGCACCCAGGTGCAATGAGTGTAAATCCTGTGCTGGTTTCACAAATGGCACTCGGTGATTCTAGCAGCAGCCGGGCTGTGTCTTTCTAGGGATATAAGTAATTCCTAGTTAAACTGCCTGAGAGAACTTGGATTAGCAGCTCTAGAACAGAAGTGTGATGAACCTGCCCAATTTTATTTGAGAGAAAATAAATTTCGCCATTAGAACAATCCCGATATATGTTTGGGGGCTTCCCAGGTGGCTCAGTGGTAAAGAATCTGCCTGCCAACCCTGGAGTGCATGCTGCTTAGTCGTATCTGACTCTTTGCGACGCTATGGACTGCAGCTCGCCAGGCTCCTCTGTCCATGGGACTTCCCAGGCAAGAAAGCTGGAGTGGGTTGCCAGGCGCTCCTCCAGAGGATCTTCCCAGCCCAGGGATTGAACCCACATCTTTTACATCTTCTGCACTGGCAGGGGGATTCTCTATCACTAGCGCCACCTGGGACGCCAATACAGGAGGGGCAGATTCAATCTCTGGGTCAGGAAGATCCCCTAGGGGAGGGCAAGGCTACCCACTCCAGCATTCTTGCCTGGGAAATCCCATGGACAGAGGAGCCTGGCGGGCTACAGTCCATTGGGTTGCAAAGAATCAGATATGATATGATTCTTTCGTATCATATGACTGAAGATGTGACTGAAACTACTTAATACAACAGTAACGTTAAGAAGATTGATATTTCTGATGCTGCAAAGTTACCACAGCTTTTACTAATTTGTTCTTATATGTTTTTACCTCAAGAATGTAAAAGAGGTTAGGAGCAAAATGCTGTTTGTAAGGAGAAAAACTAGTTGATTATACACTTAGAAAAAGAGGAATAACACATTTCCCATTTGCAACAGCAATAAATAGAACAAAAGCTTTGGTTTGTTTCCCAGCTAGGATATTAAAGACAATATTTGATGTATAATGGCATAGACGTCTTTCTTGATCTCCTTCCTAACACCTCTTCCTCAAAAATTAATGTTTTCCAGTCATTCTGCTGAGATGACAGTATTTCTTTATTCTTTTATATTGATCTGTCTCCTTATAACTAGAAGAGGAGTAGACATGGGTATAATTGTTCCACCTCTTTCCAGGAAGTGACTTTCCCCATCTATATGGCTACTGCAGAAATGGCCATAATCTTATATAGCTGCTGCCTTATCTCAGTTAATTGATCCAGGGGTGGGATCTCCACATGAGCTGAGTCAAAAACTTCTGACCTTTTTCCTGATGGAGAAAACTTCAGATGCAATTACTGGAAACTGTTGGTGGTGGTTGTGCAAAAAGATATGGTGAGGTCCTTACCCCCAGTACCTCAGAACGTGACCTTATTTGGAAATAGGGTCTTTACAGAGGTAATCAACTTAAAATAAGCTCCTTAGGGTGGACCCTAATCAATACGATTGGTGTCCCTAAAACAGGGAAATTTGGACACAGAGAAAGACATGAACAGAAGAAAGACGGTGTGAAGACACACAAGGAGAAGATGGCCATACGACTAGAGAGATGCATCTACAAGTCAAGGAACACCAAGGACTGCCAGCAAACCCCAGAAGCTAGATGGGGCAAGGAAGGATTGTCTCCTAGAGCTGTCAGATACAGCATGACCCTGCCAGCACCTTGATTTTGAGCTTCTAACCTCCAGGACTGTGAGACCATACCTTTCTACTGTTTTCAGTCGTCTGGTTTGGGACATGTTGTTATGGAAGCTCTAGGAAATAATGCAGTGGTGTTTTCCATCATGTGGAGAGACCAAGTGAGAGAGCATGCTGTATTTTGCAGAAAGAGTTGCAAGAGTCAGAGTCTTGATTGTTGGTTTTGAGTCCTTTCTAAGGCTTAACTGCATGGTTGACCTTTCTATGTGTTAGTCACATTCAATCTTTCCTTGGATCCCATGAATTAGTTATCTCCTCCCTCTCCCTCTTTGGTTTATGTTAATTGAGTTGGGTTTCTGGCACTTGCAATGAGAGAGTAACTGATGAAGAAGAATCCTGAGTATTCAAGGAGCCCAGGAATGTGATGTGTTTTAACACGGATGATATGAAACTTCTTCAAGTGTTCCTTTCTAACAGTGTAAAACACTTATATATTTGATTCCCTCACGTAAGATAGGAAAAAATTTACTTGCAGAAAATATGACTTTATTATATGGCTTCAATCCCTGCATTTGGAAGATCCCCTGGAGGAAGGCATGGCAACCCACTCCAGTGTTCTTGCCTAGAGAACCCCCATGGATGGAGGAGTCTAAAAGAGGAGTCCGTAGGATTACACGGAGTTGGACACGACTGAAGAGACTTAGCATGCACGCAGGCAGGTCTCATACATCTGCTTTTTGTATTTGCTTTTTGTTCCTTCATGTTGTCTTTTGTTCATTTGTCTTTGCTTTGTCACTTGGCTTGTAGGATCTCAGTTCCCTGACCAGTGATTGAACCCAGGTCATGGCAGTGAAAGTGCCGAATCCTAAATACTAGGCCACCAGGGAACTCCTCTTCATGTTGTCTTTAAACTATCAATTATAGCTGCCAAAACCTAAGCAAAAATATGGGAGAAATAAAATTTTATTCCATGATCGTATGTCATGTATTGAGGTAGGTGCTAGGTTACAGTTGTGAATGAGGCTAAATTGTTATGTTCAAGGGGTTTATAATCTAATGAGGGGGTGGAGGAGGAAACAGGCAATTGAAACACAGTGGTTTTAAGTGCTTTGATTTGAGTGCCATGTAAAACTGTGGGTCACCTAATCAGTGTGGAGAGAAGAGAGGTTTTCCCTGAAGAGGAGCTATCCATATTGTGGCCTGAATATGCATAGATTTAGCTAAATTCAGGAACATGGATATAGAGTGGAGGGAGCAGGCATTCTAGACTGAGACAAAAAAAAAAAAAAAACTGTCAGAAAACTGTGGAGGCAAGAGAGAACCTAGAAATTCAAGTAACTCAAAATGGCTAGATTATACAGTATAAGAGATAACTTGTGCTGTATCAAGAAATGCCTTTTAAGCCACACAAGAATTTGGCTATAGACCGAGGGCAATGGGGAGCAGATTTTGAGCAGATGGTAAGAAAAAAATAGATTTGCGTTTTTAAAAATGCTTAGAAGTCCAATTAGGTAGCTTGTGATGTAATGCAGATTTGAACTGATGGTGGCTTCCATGATAGAATTGGTGGCAATAGAGATGGAGAGGAATGGACTAGACTAAGAGAAACTGAAGATAGAATTGATGGGATTGGGTCATGACTTGGACATGAGGGAGAGAAAGTCCAAGATGATATTCAGGTGTCCGGTTTAGATGCTTTGCTGGGTGGAGGTGCTGTCCATTGGGAGATGAGGAGGTTGTTGTTGAGCATGAGGGGCCTATAGCATAAGCAGTGAAGAGGTCCATTAGGGAGTTGGAAAGATAGCATTGGCGCTCAGTGGGGAGATCTGACAATTTAAGTGTTGACTGAATATGCTTAATAATTGACACTGTGGATAAGATTACACAGGGGGGATGGATCACCAAAGGAGAATGTATTATGTAAGAAAATCATGGAAGAGAAGACGCATCTCCAGGAGACCTAACATTTAAACAATACCATTTTTGCTAGCTGTTCCAAGTAAACAGCCTGGGCTCTGGACCTCCGCATTAAGACGCAGGTCCCGTGAAGGGTGGGGTTGTCCTCCCTTTTGTATTGTCACACGCCCTGTGAATGAAACATGTATTACAACAGTGACAGAAAATTTACAAATGAGAAAGAAAAATAATTTGTTAGCATCCTGCCACCGTACCCATTCATTTTTTGTGTGTTCATCTGGGCTTCTCCACAGAACTCAGAATCGATGCTGAGCCGTCCCTCAGGATTTACCTACAGCTTTTGTTTTGGTCAAAAGATGAGAGTTCATGTCATGCTTGAGGCAAACATGTGCTGAGACTTAAGGGGCCTCCTGAATTTTGTGTTGAGAGAGAACCTTAGAGAGACCCCCCTAATCAAGGGCTCAAAGGGTATGAGATCAATTGTAGAACAAATATTAATATTGAACTTCCCTGCTAGCTGCCTGAGAAGAAGGTTTCTTATTTCAGGCCCCACCAGACTGCTATTTCCTGGGCTTGTTTTTAAAAGCAAAGCCCAAACTTATTTTTGAGAAAGGACAGAATTAAAATTCAGCAGATAGTTATTCATGTTGAATAAATAAATTCCTCCTCAGAAAGTGAAGTAATCCTTTCCCTTGGGGATTACAGAACTGCTTACAATCACGTTATCTTCTGATGGAGAGCTCAGCCTTTGTGACATTTTACTCTTTTGAAAGAGGAAGTCAGGTACCTATTATCTAAATGTATGTGATGTATGTTGATTTTTACTACTAAGTCTGAATATTTTGAGATATACAAGAAAATGTTTCTTGATCTGTGATCTCCCTAAAGTAAATGTAAAAATGCCGTGATCCTGAATTGAAGAATAGATCGTGTGGTTAAACTAGCAAAGATAGCAAACCACATGTGTATGCTCAGTTGGGTTGGACTCTTTGCCACCCCATGGACTGTAGCCCACCAGGTTTCTCTGTCCATGGAATTTCCTAGGCAAGAATACCAGAGTGGGTTGCCATTTCCTACTCCAGGGGATCTTCCCGGCCCAGGGATTGAACCGTCTCCTGCATTGGCAGGTAGATTCTTTACCACTGCGCCACCTGGGAAGTCAGTAGTCCTCTTTAAATCTTCTGACACCACACGAGGTTACTTGTTATTTTGTGCCTTTCTCACCCCGTTTCTTATAGGGCTGCTATGCTGTGCCCTGCTAAGTCGCTTCAGTCAAGTCTGATTCTTTGCGACTCTGTGGTGCAACCCTCCAGGCTCCTCTGTCCTTGGGATTCTCCAGGCAAGAGTACTGGAGTGGGTTGCCAGGCCCTCCTCCAGGGGATCTTCCCAACCCAGGGATTGAACCCGCATCTCTTACATCTCCTGATTGGCAGTCGGGTTCTTTACCACTAGTGTCATGTTATCATGTTAGGGGTCTAATTTATCAGGAATAGTTTCTTTTCCCACACAATTTTTCTTTGAACAATACGGCAGCCCCTAGTTTGTCTTGATCTATAATCTGACACTACTCTCTACAGATACATAAGCAAACACTCTTTCTTTGGCCTTAGGAACCTGCTCATATATCAGATTTTGGTGGGATGTTTTCAACACAAAGTTGATGTAACACAGTTACTTTTGACCCTTCTGAACATGTGGGAACATCATCACTGAGGCCAACAGGCTTCTGGCCATCACATACTCTTGGAAGTGAAATCATAACATACCCAGTGACAGTATTTATCCTTAAGTGAATAACAGAATAACAGATTGCATTCCTTGGATACAGATATTTGGCTAAATACTCCAAAATATTTTAAAAATAATATACATGAGAACATAAACATAAATTTCTAAACCAAGAAAAATAGTAAGATTGTTCTCTACCTTCTATAAAACGGGCCTATTGTGTTGTCACCTTGTTCACACCAAGGACCCTAATGATGTATAAAATGTACTAATAATACATGAAAATGCAACTTCAATATGGTGTAAATTTACTCAAAACTAATATACTGGTGATAATAAACATTTAACTAAGAAAAAATGTGAAAAAGAAAAAGAAGGAAAAATTTGCTTCTTTCTCAGAATAGAAAAGATTTTTGGTAGCATTCTGGAAGGCTCAGATTTCTTTAAAACATCTGTGTAGGGAAATTTGAACTCATTTATCTTCTATTTTTGCTCATTAAAATTAACATTAGCAAACAAATATATTCAAAACCATCCCATTGATCCTATAACTGTCTTTTGTGAAAATATCCTCAAGCTTTCCTTTTTGTCCTGTAGCCTGAAAGTACTGGAGTGGGCTGTCTGAATGGCAGATAGGGACTAAAGGAACTGGGAAATTAGGATTAGCCAACCTATGGAGTTCTTTGGTGGGTCAGTGGTAAAGAATCCCCCTGCCAATGTAGGGAGACATGAGTTCAATCCCTGGGTCGGGGAAATCCCCTGGAGGAGGACGTGGCAACCCACTCCAGTATTCTTGCCTAGAAAACCCCATGGACAGAGGAGCTGGGGGGCTCCAGTCCATGGGGTCACAAAGAGTCAGATGTGACCGAGCGACAGCACATGCACATGCAAGCTTGGAGAAGGACTGCTAGTCTGGCGCTCTAGTAGTATGGTAGACATATGGAGGGAGAGGCTTGGCTTCATGCTTTCTATTTTCTGACCTTGTTTCCAAGGAACAAGATCATGTAAAAAGTGAAGACTTCTGGAGCTTATCTAAAACTCTAATCGAAATTAAATAATGAAATTAAAATGCTGATATCATGATAAAAAATCACAGCTTAGCACTGTGATTTTAAAATCCAAAATCTAAGCAGTTCCCTCAAAGCAAACCTCCCATCCCATTCAGACACACCTCATCCTTCCCTTTCCCCTAGAGCCTTCTGGTCATATCAGTTCAATGTAATGCTTGCTGAGGCCATAAACACAAATATGGGCAGGGGTCCCACTCAATTTGCCTGATGGAATCCTGCTGAGGTTGTCTTTTTTTTTTCCTTTTTTTCCAGAACATTTAATCAAGTCATAGGAGAATTTCATTTTTTCTCTCTCCTCATCTCTTCTCCTATCTTCTTATCTATTCTCCTCAAATCTCCTAGCCCATTCCTGGAGAGAACCATGACCTTTAAAATGGGTACAATATATTGAGCACTTACTCTGTGTCAGGCACAATGCTAAGTATATTATATTTATTATTCCATTTAATCCTCATGTCAGTTAGGGATTTTTCATTTCACTTTACAGTAAGAAAACTAAGGCTCAGCAAAGTTCATTACCTTGCTTAAGATCACACAGCTAGTCAGTGGTGAGGCTGAGATTCTAACCCAAGTCTGTCTCACTCATAGGCCTTGTGCAACATGAACTTCCTGCATGGCCACCGTCCTCATCTCAGCTTCTAATCTTACCAGGAGGCACCTCTGGCTTCTGAGATATCTCTCTTTCCTGTGACAACTCATGCTCGGGAGCTTGTCTAATATTCTTCACTGCATTCAAACTTAACGCTCAGTCATTCGACCAATTTTTTCGCACGCCTCTTTGTGCAAAACAGGCCACTTTGAAACTAGAGCTGTCCCGAGGGAAACCAAAGGCTCCTTAGAAACAGTGTTCTAACCTGGATTGCTATGGAAGTAACTCAAACAGCTCTTGTCCCCTCCACTTCTATTCTTGGATGGATTTTGGTCTCTCGTTGGGTTAGAAATTCTTCATCTTCTTTTAGACTCTTGGAGGGAGAGGCTCATTCCTGTGCAGCCCCGCCTCATTCTGCCCATAGCAGGCTTCCTTCCTGGCTCCACTCCCCACAAGCTTGCACCCAGAGTGGACAGCTGTGGGGCCCATGCTGTGTAGGGGCATGCATGCATGTCCCCAGACAGGACATGTTCTCATCCTTTGAAAACCTAATGACTGCTTTCTTGCTTTAGTCACATTCTTTAGCTAAACCTTTTGGGATGACTAAGACCTTCTGTGCCCAGAAATTGGGAGTGGTTTTGAAAAGTGACCTCAACGATGAGATTCCAAAGATCCAAGCTTCCACCCCCACGTAGCAAAGTCTTTCCTTTTGTCTACTTTTCCTCCTTTTTGTGCAAACGTGATGCATCCTATTTGTATTCAATGTGGCTCAGATTTCCAGTATCACTCATTAGGAATGTTGTTCCCTAAATATGTAGGTGCTCTGTCTCCATATTCAGATAGTGAGTGGGTGGGGAGACAAGAGTTGTCAGATATACAGCTTGTTTTCCTCTGTTGCTCTCATCAGACTCTGATTTATTCTCTCTTCAGACACATTCTTTCTCCTTATTTTCCAGTTGACAATAGTAAATATTACTTCAGAATCTAGAGCAAACCTCTAAGTAAGAGCTCCGTGGCTGAGAACACTTTCAATACCTAGTGATGACAGCAGGACTTGATTTATATCAAGTTATAGGGGGAATGTGGCCACAGGCCATGGTCACTACATGGAGGGTACGCCACCCTCACCTATGGATAAGTGGGAAAGCCACCGACATGAGATGCTGTTGCCAAAATGGCTCCTTCACAATCACATTAGGGTGCCTGTAACTTCCATCATTAGTTACTTTTTAAAAAAAGCCAGTTTCCCCCAAGCTGGTGTTTGAGGAAATACTAATAAGTGCTCAGTGCGGGAATACATTTGGGAAACGGGGTTAAAGAAGCTCAGTACTTTTCTTAGCTGCGGGCTGCCAGAGCCCTTACCATGTGAATATGCATTATCACTGTTCACAAAGGGGTTTGTCATGTGTAGTCTTTCTCAGTTATTCAATCATGGAACCTCTTTTTTTCATAGCAGACCTATTAATAGCTCCTAGAACAAAATTCCAACAATCATAGCCTGGCGAACACTGAATGTCTTTGTCCAAAGCTTTGAAGGTTTATGTCAAAACTGCATGTATTATCCAGGAGAAGTAATGGAGTTGACCACTATTATCCAAGAATAAGTTGGCTGAAATTAGCTAGCAAGTAATTTGGCATGGCTTCCTTTGCCATGATTTTGAATCCCGGGTTCCATCACTGCTAGGTGACTGAGGGCTGATGCTCCTTCCTCCTCTATGATTATTTTTTAATAATTTTTATTTATTTATTTGTTGCTGCCCTGGGTCTTTGTTGCTGCGTGGGCTTTCTTAGTTATGGTGAGTGGGGGCTACTTTCTAGTTGTGATGCACAGGCTTCTCATTGCGGTGGCTTCCCTTGTTGTGGAACACAGGCTCTAGGTGTGTGGGCTTCAGTAGTTGTGACACATAGCCTTAGCTGCCCCACTGTATACGGAACCTTCCCAAACCAGAAATTGAACCTGCGCCCTCTTGCATTGGCAGGTGGATTCTTAGCCTCTGCACTACCAGGGAAGTCCTCTATGATTTACAATCCTCACTTTACAAGGTTTGGGTAGGCATCAGACCCACATGTTTGTAAGACCCCAGAAACAACTACCCTCCACCCTCCAAGTCCCCACAGCAAAACACTCTAAGAAGCTTTGTATAGCTTAGGCATTCTTTGGCTTAAAAGGAGGAAAGATTTTCCTTCCTAACCTAATTGAACTTAATCCCTACCTACATCTTCTCAGAGCTTTTCACCTCTGAAAAATGTGGCCCTAATCAAACATGACTGCTAAATATTGGGCAGAGTGAGAGTGGGCTGGCAGAGAATTAAAAGGAAAAGTGCTGAAGGGTATTTCGTGTTAAAATTTCCTGGTCAATTTAAAAGAGGTGTTTGATGCCGAGAACTCTCACAGGAGTAGCCACATGAAGGCAGAATCAATATAGCATGACTTGGATTTTGTAGAAATCTTTCCAGTGGGCAGTGAAGGCAAGCTGCTCGTGGTTGCTCCACTCTCCACTGCATCTTGAGCAGCTCCGTAGGCAGGGAGACAGGTGATTAAGAAGCAATTTGGGGCTCTGCCCTGTGAGGCTGAACAGCCTCTCAGCAGGCCTCCCCTGAACGCACTTTGAAAATTATCAATAAATTCCTGAAGATCGCTTGAGTGTTATGCCTTATTAGTTAATACAGCTCTTTAGAATTTATAAAGGGCTTACTTTTAAATGTCTTTTCTCAACTGATTAGAAAAGACTATTTTATTCAAACATTAACAAATTTTAATTACTTATTTTATTGACATATAACATTATGTTAGTTTCAGGTGTTGTTGTTGCTGCTCCCTCAGTCATGTCTGACTGTTTGTGACCCCGTGGACTGTAGCATTGCGGGCTTCCCTGTCCTTCACTATCTCCCAAAGTTTGCTCAAACTCTTGTCCATTGAGTTGATGATGCCATCCGACCATCTCATTCTCTGTCACCCACTCCCTCTGTCACAGTCTTTCCCAGCATTAGGGTTTCTTTTCCAATGAGTTGGCTCTTTGCATCAGGTGGCCAAAGTATTGGGGCTTCGGCTTCAGCGTCAGTCCTTCCAATGAATATTTAGAGTTGATTTCCTTTAGGATTGACTGGTTTGATCTCTTTGCTGTCCAAGAGACTCTCAAAAATGTACAACATAATGACTTGATATTTGTATATTTTGCAGCATGAGCGCCACAATAAGTCTAATTAACATCCATCACCATACATAGTTTCACTTTGTTTTCTTGTGATGAGAACATTTAAGATTCAAATATACAATATAGTATTATTAACTATAGTCACCATGCTGTATATTATATCTCTGTGGCTCATTTATTTTTCTTTTCTGTTTTTTAATTTTTACCATGTTGTGTTGGTTTCTGCTATACAACAAGGTGAATCAGCCATAATTATTCATATATCCCCTGCTTTTGAGAGCCTCCCTCCCCTCCCCCATCCCATGCTTCCACGTCATCACAGAGCACCAGACTGGTTGTAACTGGAAGTTTGTACCTTTTGACCACCTTAATCCATTTGGCCCACCCCCAACTCCCTGCCTTTGGCAACTGCCAATCTGTTCTCTATGAGTTTGAGTTTTTTTTCTGGATTCCACATATACATGAGATCAGATGGTAAGACTTCATTTTTTTAGAGAAGTTTTCAGTTTACAGGAAAATTTCCCAGAAAGTGCAAAGGGTTGCCATATACCCATTCCCTCTCCCCTGCATGGTTTCTTCCATTATTAATGTCTCTCATTAGTGTGGTCTATCTCTTATAATTGATGAGCCAATATCGGAGCAGTATTAGTAAACCAAGTCCATAGTTTATGTGAGGTTCATTCTTTGCATTGTACAATTCTATGGGCTCTTGACAGATATATGAGGTCATATGTCCCCATTACAACATTGTACTGCCTAGTCTTATTGCCTTATACCTGTTCTCCACCTATTCATCCCTCACCTCCTGGCAACCACTGATCTTTTTCTTATCCCTATGTTTTGCCTTTGCCACACTGTCATAGAGTTGGCAAAATTGATTTTAATCTTCCTGACAACCCTGTACCTGGACAACTTTTATTACCTTCATCATAGAGGAGATAAATTCATGGAGGCGAAATGACATACTTGAGTTCCCACAAATTGAGGGTGCCAAAGCCAGGCTAGAACATGACAAAAGTGTGAATAGCTGCCGATCTCAGAAAGGGGTTCACTGCTGAGGACATAGACGGTGAGTTTGCAGGAGGTCTCTCAGCCCAGGCACTTTCATTTTTAATGGGAGCTAGAAGGAGGACGATTGCACATCTTTAAAGGAAACTGGATGTCTGATATTGGTAAGATGAGACTGAGAGGTGGCTCCAGGGACAATGGATCTAGTGCCCCATAATTAAGAAGGAAGGCCAGTCCCTGCCAGGCTGACTCAGAAGGCTTACTGAGTCATCCTATTTGTCCTCCCTGCTGCTATTTATGGGCTTCCCAGTTGCTGATATTTGTTGGTTAAATGCTCACACAATCAGTCTTGCCTAAAGCAGTATTGCTATGGGGTGTTGAGAATAAATAGGGTGACAGGTGTTGTGGGAGAGGCATTTAAAAAAATCTTTTAGTAGCTGATTCTTTTTTAAAGTTCTCTATGTTTATGTTTAAAATATAAATATTCTGGAAGAAAAGAAATGCCAGGACCTTTTTTTGTATAGAGTTGCTGAATGCTGAGACTTTCTGGGGTGTTGGGATTGGCAGGGGCACAGGTCAATATTACTGATGTTATTGATAAGAACAGCTCAGGAAATGAGACAGTGAAAGAGAGAAAAAGACTGAAATGTGGTCACTTGAGCAACTTAGGTGTGTTTATTACTAAAAAGAGACAGCAACAACAACAAAACCCTCCTAGATCATTAGTCTGAGTCTGATGGTAGACAGATTGCTCATGCAAATGGAGTGACTGAGGAAAGATTAATGAAGGGCTTCTACATAGGTGTGGGCAGGAGTAAGGGAAACACCCTGGAGCTAGCAACTGCAGGCAACCATTACCACCCAGGCCTGAAGATGCAAAGGGGTGGGGTGGGGGGCCAGCTGCTAGAACCCAGAGAGAACTGTAGTTCACAGAAGGCTGCCCGACTCCTCTGAGCCCTTTGGTCCAGGAAGATGTACACACAGAGAGGGATCCAGGGAATGAGTAACACCTACCACCGCCCCGTCTCTTTTCTTTCATTCTCTTCTCTGCTGCTGATGCCTCCCATTGGCCAAACCCCAAATAAGACAGAGACCAAGAAAACTCATAAGATGCCATCCATGAAGGCCAACAAAGATCTGTCTAGTCAAAGCTATGGTTTTTCCAGTAGTCATGTATGGATGTGAGAGTTGAACTGTGAAGAAAGCTGAGTGCCAGAGAATTGATGCTTTTGAACTGTGGTGTTGGAGAAGACTCTTGAGAGTCCCTTGGACTGCAAGGAGATCCTAAAGGAAATCAGTCCTGAATATTCATTGGAAGGACTGATGCAGAAGCTGAAATGCCAATACTTTGGCCACCTCATGCGAAGAGTTGACTCATTGGAAAAGACCCTGATGCTGGGAAAGATTGAAGGTGGAAGGAGACGGGGACAACAGAGGATGAGATGGTTGGATGGCATCCTTGAATCAATGGACATGAGTTTGAGTAAACTCCAGGAGTTGGTGATGGACAGAGAGGCCTGGTGTGCTGCAGTCCATGGGGTCTCAAAGAGTCGGACACAACTGAGCGACTGAACAACTAGTATAAGTTCCCTGAACTTACTGATGGTGGTCATTAGAGGTGGTGAAGAGTGGTTGGTGTGGATACAATTTATATGGATATTCATACTCTCCTTTTTAATCAAAGATTGAACCCAGGTCTCCTACATTGCAGGTGGATTCTTTACCAAACTGCAGTTGGGTAACCTATCCCTTCTTCTCCAGGGGATCTTCCTGACCCAGGGATTGATTGGAGTCTCCTGAACTGCAGGTGGATTCTTTACCAGCTGAGGTACCAGGGAAACCCTATGAAAGCCTAGAAATCTGCATTTTGTGACCCACTCTGAGAGTTAGGTCACGCGGTTAGCATTAGCCCCTAGTGGTGGATAGCTGAAATTGCAGATGTTAAATTTGTTAAATTTAAATGTTAAATTTAACATTTGTTAAATGTACACACAATGCTTTGAGTTCTTCGTGTATATTTGTTACGGTCTTCCCTGGTGGCTCAGACGGTAAAGAATCCACCTGCAGTTTGGGAGACCTGGGTTTGACCCCTGGGTTGGGAAGATCCCTTGGAGAAGGGAATGGTAACCCACTCCAGTATTCTTGCCTGAAGAATCCCATGGGACATATAAGAATTCTTCATATGTATTTGTTATAGTCAAAGTAACAATCTTTTACATTTAAAATAGAGCTGATTTTATGGGAGTCACCAAGTGGGGTGGAAACTTCTTTTCCAGTGATTATATAGACAGAACTTTCAGAAGTATTAAGATAAAAAATAATTGAAACTTTGAAGGTAGTCATTAATCTGCTATTACAGTATCAGAGAGCAGTAATAGCACTAAATCCCCAGTCCAGCTGCTTATTAGCATGCTGTAAGATTAAAGTAATTGCAACTGTGGAGATAAAATAGAAAGATAGTGGAATTTTCCAAAAATCATAGAAAGCCAACATTTACTTAGACAGCAGACTTATACCAGCCTTGGATGAGTAGCAGTACCATCTCCAGGGCTGTGTATTTCCTTTAAACATTGTTCTATCTTGACATGAGTGAGTTCTTAATAAGAATTTTGTTAGCTTGTCATTTGGGGTTGCAAATTTCTCCTTTAAAGCCCCAACCAAGACTAGCCCCCCATGTCCTGCTGTAGCTTTGCTTGAGTGCTCAGATACCTGTCTCTCCTGGATGTTCTGTAGTGGAACAGAAGGCAGCTCAGTATTTGAGAGCTCAGGCTACATGTGGAGGACAAATTCCAAAGAGAGGTCTGCATGGGAGGACTGTTGCTATACTCTGGTTGGCTGGAAGGCGCCTCCAGCTTCACTGTCTATTTGTTAGTTTATTTGCTTGTTTCTGTTGAATGATTATTCTCAGAATCCTCCATAAACATTCATCCTGCATTTTTACTCACACACACACCCATCCATTCTCTCTTATTCAACGTAGGCTCATATTTGAATTGGAAATCATACAGTATACGTTTCTTACATTCTAGACAAGGCTACTGAGGTGTGAATAGGGTAATTGCTCTGAGTTTACATAAAGGAGTAGCTCTCCAGCTGGGGCTAGAGTGCAGGACTGTTCATGGTGGCCCAGAAGTGCTGAGAGGACAGGGTGCTTTCTGGGACCAAACAGCCCCTCAGCATGTGCTTGTTCTGTCCTTCCTTCATCCCTTTAAATGTGCCCCATCTCCTCATCTGTGTGACGCACACAGTTGTGTGTCTTTAGCTTCTCTTGGTTTTCTTCTTTCTGCAAATTCCCTTCCCCTTTTCCATCCTGCCAAGCTGACACAATAGGAAGAATCAGGTAAATCAAACCTTACGAAATCCTTTGTTTTAAAAATAAACACAGATGAAACCTCAGCTTCCCAACCATCACCAAGTAAATTATGCAGTATTTACTTGTGTTACCTCATCTTGATTTATTTTTGTAGGTTCAATCTCTTAAAAAAAGGTAAATGAAAAGTTTATTTGTACAATTGAAAGAAGAACTTGAACAGGAAAGGTGAGTTGAAAGATCGCATAACTAATTAAGAGAACACGAAACATAAATCTGGACATGCCCACATGTACTTTTCCGTTTAGAGACAAGCCTAAGAAGCCAGTGGTGCGTTCCTTTAATTTTTCCCCCAAGACTTGTCCCGTCTCAGCTTTATATCTGGATTAAGCATTAGCCTGCCCTCTAGTGGTGTTGCAGACACATACGTGTACATGCACCCAAGGCGGAGCTTAGGTTGTCCAGGGACACAGCTTGAAAAACTCACTCTTAGAAGGAATGCTTTAGTCGCTTTCCAGTAAATACAGTAGGTGGAGACACACACTGGAAAACTGGAACATAGTCAACCTTGTTTTCATTTGGCTCTCAGAAGATTGCTAGGCATCCAGAGTTATTGAAACTAAGCCTGACCATAATTTATTTGTGATGCTTCATATTTCCTGCTTGTTTTTAAGTCTTGAAAAATATTAAAATATGGAGAGTTAAAGCAATGGAATTTCTAAATCTGTTGCTCCCCTCCTACAGTCATCTATATTAAATATCTACTGTGTGCAGAGATTTGGGGTGAGACGAAGATGCAAAGATTAGTGAGAAATAGATCTTGTCCTTAAAACTTACCCTATGATTGAGTGAGCAGACATATTTGGACATAATTACAACACACAGCAGTGGTATATAAGCATGTATAACTTTATATGTATAATATTATTGTATATTGAATATATAAATAAAAGTATATATTTAAAATATTTTTTATCTGTTCAATTCAGTTCAGTTGCTCTGTCATGTCCTACTCTTTGCGACCCCATAGACTGCAGCACGCCAGGCTTCCCTGTCCATCACCAACTCCCGGAGTTTACTCAAACTCATGTCCATCACGTCAGTGATGCCATCCAACCATCTCATCCTCTGTCATCCCCTTCTCCTTCTGCCTTCAATCTTTCCCAGCATCAGGGTCTTTTCAAATGAGTCGGTTCTTTGCATCAGGTGGCCAAAGTTTTGGAGCTTCAGTTTCAGCATCAGTCCTTCCAATGAATATTCAGGACTGATTTCCTTTAGGGTGGACTGGTTGGATCTCCTTGCAGTCCAAGGGACTCTCAAGAGTCTTCTCCAACACCACAGTTCAAAAGCATCAATTCTCTGGCACTCAGCTTTCTTCACAGTCCAACTCTCACATCCATATGTGACTACTGGAAAAATCATAGCTTTGACTAGATGGACCTTTCTTGGTAAAGTAATGTCTCTGCTTTTTAATATGCTGTCTAGGTTTGTCATAGCTTTTTTTCCAAGGAGTAATCATCTTTTAATTTCATGGCTGCAATCACCATCTGCAGTGATCTTGGAGCCTCCAAAAATAGACTCTGTCACTGTTTCCCTTGTTTCCCCATCTATTTGCCATGAAGTGATTGTACTGGATGCCATGATCTTTGTTTTCTGAATGTTGAGCTTTAAGCCAAAATTTTAAAAAATTAATTTATTTATTTTAATTGGAGGCTAATTACTTTACAATATTGTAGTGGTTTTTGCCATACATTGACATGAATCAGCCATGGGTGCACATGTGTCCCCATCCTGAACCCCCCTCCCACCTCCCTCCCCACCCCATCCCTCAGGGTCATCCCAGTGCACCAGCCCTGAGCACCCTGTCTCACGCATCAAACCTGGACTGGAGATCTGTTTCATATATGATAATATACATGTTTCAATGCTATTCTCACAAATCACCCCACCCTCACCTTCTCCCACAGAATCCAAAAGTCTGTTCTTTACATCTGTGTCTCTTTTGCTGTCTCACATATAGGGTCATTGTTACCATCTTTCTAAATTCCATATATATGCGTTAGTATACTGTATTAGTGGTTTTTTTTTCTGACTTACTTCCCTCTGTTTCGTCCACCTCATTAGAACTGATTCAAATGCATTCCTTTAAATGGCTGAGTAATATTCCATTGTGTATATGTACCAAAGCTTTCTCATCCATTTGTCTGCCGATGGACATCTAGGTTGCTTCCATGTCCTGGCTATTGTAAACAGTGCTGCGATGAACATTGGGGTACACATGTCTCTTTCAATTCTGGTTTCCTCGGTGTAAGCCAACCTTTTCACTCTCCTCTTTCACTTTCATCAAGAGGCTCTTTAGTTCTTCTTCACTTTCTGCCATAAGGGTGGTGTCATCTGCATATCTGAGGTTACTGATGTTTCTCCTGGAAATCTTGATTTCAGTTTGTGCTTCATCCAGCCTGGCATTTCGCATGTTGTACTGTGCATATAAGTTAAATTAGCAGGGTGACAATATACAGCCTTGATGTACTCTTTTCCTGATTTGGAACCAGTCTTTTGTTAAGAAGCAACAGTTAGAACTGATATTTTGTATGTTTTCCATTATATTTAAGCTAATTATATCTATATATAAATACATATTTAGGGCTTCCCTAGTGGTTCAGCAGTAAAGAGTCTGCCTGCAATGCAGGAGACACAGGAGATGCAGGTTTGATCCCTGGGTAGGGAAGATCTCCTGGAGAAGGAAATGGCAACCCAATCCAGTATTCTTGCCTGGGAAATCCAATGGATTTCCCTGACGGGCGACAGTCCATGGGGTCGCAAAGGGTCGGACATGACTGAGTAGCAGGCATGGCATGACATAAATATGTATACACACAAGGAGCAGCTGTGGGCCAGGCCCTGTGTTAGGTATGTCCACTTTTCATTTAATATTTATCACAACTGTATCTTTTAACATTAACAGGAAAGGGAAATTCAAGAAGATGAATTTGTACAAGTTTGCACAGCTATGAAATGGCAAAATTGGAATTTGAATTCAGGTTTTCTGATTCCGTCTCTATTTCAGTTAACTTCAATAGACTTTAGACTTTTGTTAAAAGTCTACCACAAGGCAGGTATTGTGCTATGAGCTAGAGGTACAAAGATAGGAGAGGCTGCTGCTGGCCTCAGCATTATAGTTTTGTAGGGGACTGGGCATATGGAGAAAAAATTAGGTTACATTATGGTAGATGTAGTAATGGGAGTGTGTACAAATTGCTTTCTGAGAAAAGGAGCAAAGGCAGTTCATTGTTCATATGTGGTCATGCTTTCCATCAGGCAACATGGTTACCAGGCCAGGACTGAATTGACCAAAAATCTGTAACTTGGCCAAAGGCAATCATCTTTGATTTTGCTTTAAAGCTCTGAATGTGAAAGTCGCTCAGTTATGTCCAACTCTTTGAGACCCCATGGACTCTGCAGTCCATGGAATTCTCCAGGCCAGAATACTGGAGTGGGTAGCCTTTCCCTTCTCCAGGGGATCTTCCCAACCCAGGGATCGAACCCAGGTCTCCCACATTGCAGGCAGATTCTTTACCAGCTGAGCCACAAAGGAAACCCTTTAAGCTCTGAGGAGGCCTAATATCACAGTTCTGGTCAGCAGGGGTGATGACTCACTGACCCAACACACCAGTGGTCTCTCTCATGGGCAGTTTCCAGTGTGAGAACCCAGAAGCTAAAGAACCAGACTAGAATTAGGAGTAAAAGTGGAGGTAAAATTGAACTGCTTCCCGGGTGGGTCAGCAGTAAAGAATCTGCCTGCAATGCGGGAGACACAGGAGATGCAGGTCTGATCCCTGGGTTGGAAAGATCCCCTGGACGAGGGCATGGCAAACCAGTCCAATATTCTTGCCTGGGAAATCCCATGGACAGAGGAGCCTGGTGGGCTCCAGTCCAGGGTGTCACAAAGAGTGAAACACAACTGAGCAGGCACACATGTACACAAAAACTGAACTAGTGAGGAGCAAAAGCAGAGAGTTAGAGAAAGAGAGGAGCTCAACTGGGAGTCTGGCACAGGCAGGGGAATAAGAGGAGAAAGCGCCCTCTTCTCTGGGGAGTCTGTACCGTGACTTCCTGAATGACTTCCAGGGCTCCGTGGAGCTGGGGTGTGTAACTGTTGATATGGTTGCCTGTGCCTCCTTACAGTCTGAAGTGTCTTGACAATCACCCACATCATCTGAGGTCAGCCAAGACTGATCCTGGCAACAGAAAAAAGCCTTAAGTCCTTCAGGACCAAAGCAGTCCAAGGGAGGCAGTGAGGAAGTGTGGTTGGATGGGTAGACCCAGGAAACAGTTCACCTGGAGATGATGTTCAGCCTGAGTTGTGAGGAACAATTAGGAGTTTTTCAGGCAGGCCAAGGTGTGGAGGGCGCCTCAGGGGTTCAGTGTTTGTTTCAGTACTGAAAAGGACCGGTGGCAAAAATTTAATTTCCTGGCTCTCTTTCCAGCATAATGACTCCAGAAATTCTTTCTTCAGTCACCCCAGCTTTGAGAGAAGAGAGTGGGAAAGGGCAATTTTCTCTTTCATGAAGCACTAAGTTCTGAAGCCTGGTGGCTCTGGTTGTATGGTATGGCTTCAAATACCGGCATTTTCTTCTCAACTAGGACATCCCAGGTAGCTCAGATGGTAAAGAATCTGCCTGCAGTGTGGGAGACCTGGGTTTGATCCCTGGGTTGGGAAGATGCCCTGGAGGAGGGCATAGCAACCCACTCCAGTATTCTTGCTTGGAGAATCCCATGGACAGAGGAGCCTGGTGGGCTACAGTCCATGGGGTCGCAAAGAGTTGGACACAACTGAGCGACTAATGCACATACACACAGGATATCTATGGGACTTCCTAGGTGGTACTAGTGGAAAAGAACCCGCCTGCCAATGCAGGAGACTTCAGAGATCCTAGTTTGATCCCTGGGTTGGGAAGATCCCCTGGAGGAGGCAATGGCAACCCACTCTAGTATTTTTGTCTGGAGTCCCATGGACAGCGGACGCTGGTGGGCCACAGTCCACAGGGTTGTAGAGTCAAACACAACTGAAGTGACTTAGTACACGTGCACAGGATATCTATGCCTTCAGGAGTGTATGGTTTGGGGCCAGGGGATAGTGTAACACTACAGGGTGTGTGTAATGAGTCTTCTTGGGGTGCTATCATTACAGATGATTTGGGAGGAGAAAAGTTTTATGCTTTTACAATCTTTAAGTTTCTGTAACATACAAAGCAGTATAAACCTGCTTTTCCATGTTGGTTTAATTTTCTTTATTGTTGCATGAACTTGAATAAAAGACAGAACTCCTACGATCCCAGCATGGAATTGCACTCAAAGAAACTTGAACTTGTCCTCTCAATGGTAATTAAAACGTTATTTTTGTATAAAAATAATCTTGATCTAGGGTGAAGTGGTAGGCATACTTGAGAGATTTTTAGAGACAAATTACAAGGTTTTAGAGAAGTTTCTGCTCCAGACTGTGGCCTTCAGACCAAGTGGACTTACCTTTCTTCACCCTGAGGAGAATGTCAGGGAAATGTTACAGAAGCACTTAAAATATATATATTTTTTATTGGAGTATAGTTGATTTACAACGTTGTGTTACTTTCAGGTGTATAGCGAGGTGAATCAGTATATATATACATATATTACATATACTACCTTTTCTTTTTTAGGTTCTTTTCCATATAGGCCATTACAGAGTACTGAGTAGAGTGGAGAGGCACGTTTGCAGGCTGTTGCACCAACTTCCTTACACTGTCTAAATTCTACCCATCAAAGATCCACATAGGTTAAGTTCCTGTTTTAGTTCTTAATTGTGGTGAAAAACACATAACACAAAATTTACCACTGTAACCATTTTAAAGTGTACAGTGTAGTATTCTTTTGTTTTAGTTGCTAAATTGTGTCCAACTCTTCTTTTGAGACCTCCAGGACTGTAGACCACCAGACTCCTCCAAGGGATTTCCCAGGCAAGAATACTGGAGTGGGTTGCCATTTCCTCCTCCAGGGGATCTTCCGACCAAGGGATTGAACCAGGTGTCTCCTGCGTAGGCAGGCGGATTCTTTACCACGGAGCAGTGAGGGAAGCCCCCAGGGTAGTAGTCTTAAGCAGATTCAGGTTGCTGAGCGGCAGAGCTTTTTCTTCTTGCAAAACTGAAACTCCATAGTCATTAACCAGCAACTCTCTTTCCCTCATATTCTAACAAAAAACACCCTGCAGCCTATTTCTATGAGTTCTATGACTACTAAAAAAAATTTTTTTTAATTGGAGGATAATTGCTTTACAATGTTGTGTTGGTTTCTGCCATACAACAATGTGAATCAGCCATAAGTATACATACATCCCCTTCTTCTTGGACCTCCCTCCCACCCCACCCCACCCCACCCTTCTAGGTTGTCACGAAGCCCTGGGTTGGGCTCCCTGTGTTATACGGCAACTTCCCACTATCTATCTCTTTTACATATGGTAATATATATGTTTCAATGCTACTCTCTCAATTGAGTTTGGCTATTTTAAATACTTCATATAAATGGAATCATACAGTGTTTGTTCCTTGAATCATGTCCTCCAGGTTCATCTATGATGTAGTCTGTGGCAGGGCTCCCTTCCCTTTTAATGCTGAATCATATTCCATTGTATGTATGTGCTACAGTTTGCTCATTTACTCATCCATCCATGGGCATTTGGGTTGCCCCTACCTCTTGGTTACCATGAACAATGCTTCTATGAACATAAGTGTACAAATATCTCTACAAGACCCTGCTTTCAAGTCTTTTGAATGCACACCTAGAGTCAGGATTTCCTAATCATACTATTTCTAGTTTTAGTGTTCTGAGTAACCACCATACTGTTTTCATAATGGTTGCACAGTGGTCAAGGGTTTCTGTTTCTCCACATCACTGCCAACACTTGTTATTTTCTCTCTTAAATAAAAAAAAAAAAAATCCTAATGAATGTGAGGTGACATGTAGGTTGACTTTAAAGTGAAAATTCCCCTTGGAATGGGGGGTTCTTTGGAACTTTCAAAACTTCTGGTAAACTTTGATTTTAGCAACCAGCTGAGATGACTCGCCAACTATTAATACATGTCATTTTGATGTGGGGAAAAATGTTGGGACTCTAGAAGAAGATTCTGAATCTCCTCAAAGACTATAAGGTTTTCAAACTGAAGTTCCCAGGAGCAGAGACTGTCTGAGAAATCCCACGCAGATATTTCTCAGCTGTTTTGACCCTGAGGACATTTTTATTGAATGAATATAAACATTTTCATCAGAGTTATTCCTACATTGCTGAGAATATCATCAAGAAATTATTTTCTGGAGACAGCTGTTTTAAATTAATTCAGTTCTTTGATAAAATTTTGTACTGTTCAGTTAAATAGTTTTTTTACTGCAATAATTTTAATTTTATTCAATTATCACATTTTTTGTGTCCATATTAAAATTTCCAAACTTTAGCTTTGGCAATTTTGAATTTTCTTTTGTGATAACTTTCTACCAAGTCTAATTTTCCTGGGTCAGGTTTTGCAGGTATAATATTTTTACAAGAAGATTTGATTCTATAGTCAACATTTAAAGTCAATAACAAATTTTGCTGTGTATTGCCTTTGTCGATTTTATTTTGTGTTATATCTACAAAGTGTAATTTTAACTGGGTCAATTCTTGTACTTTTGAGAACCAACAATATAATGAGATTTTTTAGTATTTTTTTGTCATTATCAAATTTAACATTATATAGTTTTAGATATTCTATGTTTGATTCTGCATGGATTACTTCTACTGTGTCTAATTTTTTTCCTGGGTGACAAGTTCAAAATGTACTTGAAGTCAGATATCAAGGTCATAGCATCTTGTTTTCATCCCTGATTAAAAAGATAAAAAGTGTAGTATCAACATGTCCTCAGGAGGCATGGATTTCATGGGTGAATTACTGGTTTAGAAGTGAGAAGTTCTGAGCATTTGTCCTTGCTGTTCTCTTACCATTTTGGGTCTATAGGCTAATAGTGTTCATCTAAAATAAAGTGATTTTAAAAAATTATTTGTTTATTTTTGGGTGTGCTGGATCTTCGTTGCTGTGTGGGCTTTCTCTAGTTGTGGCAAGTGGGGACTACTTTAGAGATGCGATGAGCAGGCTTCTCATTGTGGCGGCTTCTCTTGCTGTGGACCACCGGCTTTAGGGTGTTCAGGCTTCAGTGGCTGTGGTACCCAGGCTTACTTGCTCCATGGCATGTGGGATGTTCCTGGACATGTGGGATCGAATCCATGTCCCTTGCATTGGCAGGCAGATTCTTAACCACTGAACCACCAGGGAAGTTCTAAAAGAAAGTGATTTAAATATATGATTTCTAAATCCCCTTGCAACTCTGGTTGTCTATGATTTGAATTCCTATCTGTAGGGGTTGTCCTATTCAACCATTACTTTGCTTCTTATTTAATCCCCCCCCGCCCCACCTCTCTCATCTCCTATCAATCCAGTGCCTCCAGACAACCACCCAGCCTGTGCTCCCTCAGACCTGTTCAAGGACCTGTGACCTTCCTCACACACTTCTGAACATTGTTCCTTTCCTGTCTTGGCTCTTGACCTGTCCCTGGGATGCACCGTTAGATTTTCTGAGCACAGTCCACGGTGTCTGATTGAGCTCCTGCTGACCTGGTCTAGAGCAGCCTCCTCTGACTCTGACCTCATGTTCCTAGAAGCTGCAGGGTCATCAGTGGCCAGGCTGAGCCCCAGTCCCTGATCAGTCTTATTCCTACCACTTCCCTCTTTCTGTTGGACATGGAGGTGAATCTTGGGGTTATGTGAGCGAAGTTTAGGGTAAACCGTCCTTGGGGTGGGGAAGGTGGGATCAGGTTCAAGGCCATTCTAGGCAAGAAGGAGAGGAAGGACCACATCACTTAGGATCCCAGCAGAAAACAGATAGACGGCTTACATTAGACCAATGTGACTATTTGCAAAGGTGTGGGCAGTGTATAAGGAATCCGTTACAAACAGTGTGGGCTTCCCAGGTGGCTCAGCTGGTAAAGAATCTGCCTGCAACGTAGGAGACAAGGGTTTGATACCTGGGTTGGGAAGATCCCCTGGAGAAGGGAATGGCAACCCTTTCCAGTATTCTTGCCTGGAGAATTCCACGGACAGAGGGGCCAGGTGGGCTACAGTCCATGGGTAGCAGAGTTGGACACGACTGAACGACTAACACACACAACAAGGGACGGTGCAGTACCACTGGATTCAGTTAAAGTTCCTGAGCTCCAGAAGGGACTGGAACCTGGAAGGAGAGAATCACACAGAGGTGACTGCAAGGCCTCCCTGCAGAGAAGGAGCCAAAGGCATGAATTCCCAAGCTCCTTATCTACCTCCCTTCATCTTATCTCCTGTCAGGGACCCCTAACTGGCAGAACCGGGCTGGAACCAAAGGGCAAGGGAGTTCACAGATAAAATTCACAGGGCCAGAGTCTGCAGGTAGAGACTAGGGTGAGAAGGATGGCAAGTAAGTGACTCAGCCATGGTCTGTTCTTATTACCTGTTCACATATGTTCCAGTGAAGTCAGGTTAAAAGGAGTACCCAGAAAAAGACTTATAGGAGAGGAGGGTCAGCATACCTGCTTCATCTTGGATGAGGAATGACTTGAATGCATGTGACCTTTGTTAATTCCAATTGATATCATTATTTCCATCACGTCTTTCCCTGCCACCTGCTTTCTGAACCATGACCCTGGTCCTGTAGTGGACCTGCCACAGCAGAAGCCTGGGTTGGATTGATTAACTCACTTTGCTGGTCCCTAGGAAGGCTCTGGGGAGTCAGCTACAGTGGGAGCTTAGGGGAGGGCAGGATGGAAACCCTTGGATATTCAGGTGGGATAGAGGGAGTTCTAAGAATAGAGGAAAAAGGAGGGGAGAGAGTGTTGAAAGTGCACCAGTGGTACATCTGGCCAGGGGCAGACCTGGGCTTACATAAGAGGGCATTACACTGAGATGAGCATACAGAACATTCTGGTGTGCTTTACATGGAATGATGCCACCTCCACTGCTGGAAATGCAGAGTACTGAAATGCCTGGGCTTCCCAGGTGGCGCTAGTGGTAAAGAACCCGCCTGCCAATGCAGGAGAGTTAAGAGACGTGGGTCTGATCCCTGGGTCAGGAAGAGCCCCTGGAGGAGGGCATGGCAACCCACTCCAGTATCCTTGCCTGGAGAATCCCATGGACAGAGGAGCCTGGCGGGCTACAGTCCACAGGGTGGCAGAGAGTTGGACACGACTGAAGTGACTTAACTCACACGACGAGATGCTGCTGGGACTGTGGGGGGAATGGGAGGACAGTGGGGGCACACGCCCCTCTTCAGAGTCCGTAACACAGGGTTCTGCCTCCAAACACCACGTTTCTGCTGTAAACACTATGGCAAATGGTCAGTTTGAACCTGAGCTCAACTTGTAGAGAGGAAGAGAGAGCTAAATGAGAGGGTGAGAGAGAGGGAAGGAGAGAGGGAGAGAGGAGGCTGATTCTCCAACCCACTTGTTTATGGACGAGTTGGTTCTGGTGCTCACCTCTGATGTAATCATGATTCTTATTTGTGGGTAGGTGATGGGGAGGGGGTAGCTAGGGGGGTGCCCACACACAGCTGGAACAGAGTAGGCTATGGACTGAGCAAGATCTTAGAAACACATCTATTACAATGAAGATTTCCTTCTTGTCAGTGACACAAGATGTGGTTAACATATTCTCTTGGGAATATTTTAACTCAATATAATATATGCCTGTGGCAAGTAATCTTTCTTTCCCTATATACCTTGGGCAGTGCCTGCAAAGAAAGGCACAGTTTGGTCAGTAGAGGGAAGGGAGATCAGAAAGCCACATGAAGGCGATGACCACAGCTCTCTTACTTCAGGCTGTAGCATCCACCTTGATCTGCATCACCAGTTCTAAAACTTCATCAGAAGGAAGAAGAAGGGAGGCAACAGGAAAAGAGAGAATGGAGAGGGAGAGTTTTATTGTCAATAATTCCCTGAGGGAACGACGTCTCCTGAGAAGTCTGAAGCACACTCTCCCTTTTCCTTCTGCAATTTTTTTTTAATCCCCTATGAAGAAATCTGTTAATTTTGTATAAAAAAAATGTTACTTCTTCCTGAGTACTCTATAATTATAAAGGAATGTGTATCATTTCCTGTCCATAATTTTGAGCATATTTTTTGAAGACTGACATATTCTGATTCTTTAAGAACAAAACAATGAGTGACACCAATCAAAGTTCTGAAGTGATGCAGTTCACTTCAGAGGTGGTTCGAAATGTCATTAGAAAACCAACATATAGCAGGTTGTTATGGCAACTGGAATACTGGAGTTTATAACATCACTGTAATTAATGTTATCCAAACGTTATTAATCTTTCAACATCACTCACATTCTCTGAAGGAGCAGCAGCTCTGGCTCTCCCAGGATTTTTCAGTAGTGTAATCTCTTGCAGCTTTCCTCGATTTTTTTTTTTCCCAAAAAGATCTTACCCTGACTCTGCTTTAGTGAAATTAGCTATTGTTTCTACTCTTTTACTCATTCTATTTTGGTTGCTCTTTTTTGATAAAACTTGAAATAAAATGGAAAAAAGGGATTACAGCCAAAAAATAGAATAAAGCCCAAAGATAAAAGGTTTATATATTTAAATGTGAAGAACTTGAGAAAAATATTAAAGTATTTTGCATACAGATTTGTAGTATTAACTTATATTTGCATAGCACTTTCTAGTTCTTAAAGCAGTTTTACATATATTATTTAAAATAACAGCCTTGAGAACAAGTAATATTTTGGGGGAGCTTGCTATGTGATGGTTAATGTGATATACATATGTGAATTTTTTAGATCTCATAATAACTTGCAAGATAGGTGTGGTTTAAAAATATGCCTCTACAACTCAACAACAAGAATAGAAAACTTGATTAAAAAATGGACAGAGAGTTTAAACAGTTACTTTGTCATTCAGTATTGTTTGTAAATTAAACATAGTCACATCTCTGCAAACTGCAAAACTGATGGCTTATCTTGGTTTCTCTCCAACCTCCTAGCATCCCCTCTCTCATGGGTCTTGCAGGAACCAAGGTTTTCATGTCATCCTCAGACATACCTACCCACCCCTGTGCTCTTGCTCCAAAAAATTCTCCTTATCCTCCAATCACAACTCTTTCCTTTACTCTGAAAGGGAATCTTGAGTTTCTCCCTTTTTTTTTTTTTTTTTTTTTTTGAGAAAGTGTAGTTATTTCCAGTTGATGAAGGAAAGCTTCTTCTTCTTTTTTTTTTTTTTACAGAAGAATGCCAGCTAAAAATTATAGCAGGAAAGATCAAATTAGAACAATCTCCATTTTACAAATTCTTAACGACAAATTGGACACTGAAACTGAGAAGTGAAAAGTTGTTGGGGAAGAGGCCATTCTCAAAAATATAAAAGTGACTCCCCACAGATTTTGTGCTGGTTGCAAAGGGAAAACCATGCTTTTAGAGTGCAGATGTCTGGCCATCATTACCCTAACTAAGTGATCTGATTTCATGTTCTTATAGTGGGAAACCAATGATATATGTCCCTGAAACAATGTGGTATAAGAAACAGTCATTCATGAAGTATGCTTGTCAGGTGTGTTTCATCTGAACCTAATCAAACCTATAGAGCTAACTTACAGTTTATGATAAATTTAGGGGACAGAAACAAATTAAGCAACACCAGGAAGAAACAATCAGACAAATCTAGACTATGACCCAATCTGTAAAACAATTGGTTTGATTTTTTTCTAAAGCTCAATGTCTTTATTTTATTTTTTTTTTTTTCATTTATTTTTATTAGTTGGAGGCTAATTACTTCACAACACTGCAGTGGGTTTTGTCATACATTGACATGAATCAGCCATGGAGTTACATGTATTCCCCATCCCGATCCCCCCTCCCACCTCCCTCTCCATCCGATTCCTCTGGTCTTCCCAGTGCACCAGGCCCGAGCACTTGTTTCATGCATCCCACCTGGGCTGGTGATCTGTCTTTAAAATAAAAAGGTTGTTTAAGAAATCTCCACACTGTTCTCCATAGCGGCTGTACTAGTTTGCATTCCCACCAACAGTGTAAGAGGGTTCCCTTTTCTCCACACCCTCTCCAGCATTTATTGCTTGTAGACTTTTGGATAGCAGCCATCCTGACTGGCGTGTAATGGTACCTCATTGTGGTTTTGATTTGCATTTCTCTGATAATGAGTGATGTTGAGCATCTTTTCATGTGTTTGTTAGCCATCTGTATGTCTTCTTTGGAGAAATGTCTGTTTAGTTCTTTGGCCCATTTTTTGATTGGGTCTTTTATTTTTCTGGAATTGAGCTTCAAGAGTTGCTTGTATATTTTTGAGATTAATCCTTTGTCTGTTTCTTCATTTGCTATTATTTTCTCCCAATCTGAGGGCTGTCTTTTCACCTTACTTATAGTTTCCTTTGTTGTGCAAAAGCTTTTAAGTTTCATTAGGTCCCATTTGTTTAGTTTTGCTTTTATTTCCAATATTCTGGGAGGTGGGTCACAGAGGATCTTGCTGTGATTTATGTCGGAGAGTGTTTTGCCTATGTTCTCCTCTAGGAGTTTTATAGTTTCTGGTCTTACATTTAGATCTTTAATCCATTTTGAGTTTATTTTTGTGTATGGTGTTAGAAAGTGTTCTAGTTTCATTCTTTTACAAGTGGTTGACCAGCTTTCCCAGCACCACTTGTTAAAGAGGTTGTCTTTTTTCCATTGTATATCCTTGCCTCCTTTGTCAAAGATAAGGTGTCCATAAGTTCGTGGATTTATCTCTGGGCTTTCTATTCTGTTCCATTGATCTATATTGCTGTCTTTGTGCCAGTACCATACTGTCTTGATGACTGTGGCTTTGTAGTAGAGTCTGAAGTCAGGCAGGTTGATTCCTCCAGTTCCATTCTTCTTTCTCAAGATTACTTTGGCTATTCGAGGTTTTTTGTATTTCCATACAAATTGTGAAATTCTTTGTTCTAGTTCTGTGAAAAATATCGTTGGTAGCTTGATAGGGATTGCATTGAATCTATAGATTGCTTTGGGTAGAATAGCCATTTTGACAATATTGATTCTTCCAATCCATGAGCATGGTATGTTTCTCCATCTGTTTGTGTCCTCTTTGATTTCTTTCATCAGTGTTTTATAGTTTCCTATGTATAGGTCTTTTGTTTCTTTAGGTAGATATACTCCTAAGTATTTTATTCTTTTTGTTGCAATGGTGAATGGTATTGTTTCCTTAATTTCTCTTTCTGTTTTTTCATTGTTAGTATATAGGAATGCAAGGGATTTTTGTGTGTTAATTTTATATCCTGCAACTTTACTATATTCATTGATTAGCTGTAGTAATTTTCTGGAAGAGTCTTTAGGATTTTCTATGTAGAGGATCATGTCATCTGCAAACAGCGAGAGTTTCACTTCTTCTTTTCCTATCTGGATTTCTTTTACTTCTTTTTCTGCTCTGATTGCTGTGGCCAAAACTTATAGAACTGCCATATGACCCAGCAATCCCACTGCTGGGCATACACACTGAGGAAACCAGATCTGAAAGAGACATGTGCACCCCAATGTTCATCGCAGCACTGTTTATAATAGCCAGGACATGGAAGCAACCTAGATGCCCATCAGCAGATGAATGGATAAGGAAGCTGTGGTACATATACACCATGGAATATTACTCAGCCGTTAAAAAGAATTCATTTGAACCAGTTCTAATGAGATGGATGAAACTGGAGCCCATTATACAGAGTGAAGTAAGCCAGAAAGATAAAGAACATTACAGCATACTAACACATATATATGGAATTTAGAAAGATGGTAACGACAACCCTATATGCAAAACAGAAAAAGAGACACAGAAGTACAGAACAGACTTTTGAACTCTGTGGGAGAAGGTGAGGGTGGGATGTTGCGAAAGAACAGCATGTATATTATCCATGGTGAAACAGATCACCAGCCCAGGTGGGATGCATGAGACAAGTGCTCGAGCCTGGTGCACTGGGAAGACCCAGAGGAATCGGGTGGAGAGGGAGGTGGGAGGGGGGATCGGGATGGGGAATACGTGTAAATCTATGGCTGATTCATGTCAATGTATGACAAAACCCACTGGGGGGGAAAAAAAAAAAAGGTTGTAACGGAGTGCTCGAAATCAGAAGAGACTGAAAGGACATAATAGTCAAATATAACCTTGGTTAGATCCCCGTTAAAAAGAAAAAATATACAATATATCTTTGGGTTGATTGGAGAAATTCAAATATGGTCTGAGATTGGACAATATCAGGGAATTGTTGTTAATTTTATTGTGTGTGTGTATATATGCAAGTTATCAATTTATTGCTTCAGACCAAGCTCACCCTTCAGGAACCGCTCTGCAATACAGTAGAGAGCACAAGAGGAAGACTACAGGAGGAAGGGGGCTTCTCTTCCTGGTTTCTGAATGCCGGGTTTTGTTTTGACTCCAGTTATCCAATTGGTCAGTGATGAACATGTATCTGGGGACATTTGATGGTATATTGCCACAGCTGCATGCCCAGAGCATAGTCTCTTGGTGACCTTCACACCAGTGCAGACCCTGTGACCACCTTGATGTAACTTCCCAAACAGGGACACTGTGTGTTCCCGCCAACGTGCCTGCAGAGTCATCTGGCTTTCTCTGCACATCTATACTCCAGCCTGGCTTCTCAGAGCCCCTGCTGTTGTTTTCTGCCTTCCTGGTGACTGTGGACCAGCTCTGACCTGGGAAATCCAGCAGACGTCTTCATCATCTGTTCACTTCAACCATACCTTCTTCAGGGAGGTCTGAACCACTTTTCCAAGTGTGTCCCTTCTTGGGTATTCTCTTTCAGCTCCAGAGTAGTCTTTAGAGTTCCTTTACATCTTTACAGTTACTGTCTTATTGTAGCTTCACAGCTCTTGATTTTAAATTTCCCCTTTTGAATTACCATGTGGTTTCTGTCTCCTAATTGGACCAGACAGATATGGTATAATACTGTTATTGTGGTCATTTAGGAGAAGATTCTTATTTTTAGAAGATGCATGCTGAAATAGTCAGGAGTGAATGGTCATGTTATTTGCAACTTAATTCAAATGGTCCAGCAATATATATGTATGTGTATTGATCTATCTACATAATGCATGCATGGATAAATGTAAATAAAGCAAATAGGGCAAAATGCCAAGTGTTAGCAATTATTGAATCTGTAAGGAGGGCGTATGTGCCTTTAGAGTATCACTTTTTTAAGTGTTGAGGGAAATCCTCTCCTTCCTTCAGAGTCATTGTTTAGTAGGAAAAGGGAGAGGTTCTTTTATTATTTTTTTGGTAGGAGTGGTTGGAAGACTAGCCCAATTCCTTAACCCTGGCTATGCACCAGTATATTCTGGGAAGCTTTGAAAATTATGGATGCTCAGGATCTGTAGTGAAAGTCACTCAGTCGTGTCTGATTCTTTGTGACCCTATGGACTATACAGTTGATGGAATTCTCCAGGCCAGAATACTGGAGTGGGTAGCCATTCCCTTCTCCAGGGGATTTTCCTGACCCAGGGATTGAACCCAGGTCTCCTGCATTGCAGGCAGATTCTTTATCAGTTGAGCCACAAGGGAAGCCCAAAGTGAAAGTCACTCGGTTGACTTCCCTCATAGTTCAGTCGGTAAAGAATCTGCCTGCAATGCAAGAGACCCTCGTTTGATTCCTGGGGGAAGATCCCCTGGAGAAGGTACAGGCTACCCACTCCAGTATTCTGGTCTGGAGAATTCCATGGACTGCAGAGTCCATGGGGTCTCAAAGAGTCGGACACGACTGAGTGACTTTCACTTTCAAAATCTGTAAAATTTTGTGAATCAGAATATCTAGGGTCTGGTTATTTCCAGGGGATTAGAATTCTAAAGAAGAAGCTTGTCAGCCCTGAGGGTGAGGGTAGGGTGCATAGCTAAAGCCTTCAAGGGGTTTTTGCAAATTATATGTGTTTGTTCTGAAATATTCTGATATAATTTCTTAAGGGGGCATGCTAGAGTTTGAAGAAAGCTCTGTATTTCTATATATTCTTCTTCTTTTAAATAAAAAGCTTCTCCTTATGAAGCTGAATGTTCCCTGAAAGCCTCTCATCCAAATTGGTCTCTCATTGACAGTGTGTGTGGCTGAAAATTTGAGCAGTACTGCTCATGGCTATGTTCTTCTTGTCGTTCCATTCTTTTCTGTCCTGTGTGGAGTCACAGTAGAAATATCCAGTGGTCCAGTATCAGGCAGTTCCAACCTCCTTTGGTAGCAAAGATGCAGGGGGGAGCTAAGCCCAGTATAGTCACACTGATCAGGAAGATACAGATTAGCACCTGTTATCAAATTGATACTTTCACATCCACCTTTCAACAGTCCAACATTTCCCACTGTCAAAATCACAAATATTTTAACATCTTCTTTCTATATTCACCCACTCATCTGCCCATAAATAATAAATAAATGTGTTTATTTATTCACTCATTCATGCATTCTTTCATTCATTATTATAATCTATACTGGTGACTCCCTGTCCAGATGCCCTTGAATTTCTTTCACACTTTCCAGAGCTTTGTTGCTAGTGGCTAATATTTGTTTTCTTCTTCAGAGGATTTCTCTTGAGCTACAAGAGCTGAGAGGCAAGAATGCCTGACAGTTTACAACCCCCTGGGTGGCCCATGGCTGACTGGCTACAGAGAACAAAGCTCAGCCCCCTTGCCTCTGAGAGACCCTCACTCTGAGCTGGAACTGTGCAATCGAGGGCTCCCCATTGGGTTAGGCTGAGGCTGGGAACTTCCCCGCTTTGCTCATTCCTGTGTCACTTCTATAGTGAATAATTTGCACACTTATCCTTGCTTGGGGATCTGCTTAAAGAACCTGACCTAAGACAAATATTTACTTACATTTATTACAAATAGTTACAGAGTATCTGCTAAGTGTCCAGCCCCATTCTAGGTGCTGAGGATACAGCAGGAAACAAAATAAATCCCCTGTTTTAAAAGATTTTTCATTCTAGGGGGGATAGAAAGACACATGACATACACATGGGTCTGGTGATAATACATGATACTGTGGACTATAAAGCAGGATAGAATCCTGGCGAGTTGAGAGTTGGACCATAAGGAAGGCTGAGCACCAAAGCATTGATGCTTTCAAATCGTGGTGCTGGAGAAGATTCTGGAGAGGCCCTTGGACTGCAAGGAGATCAAACCAGTCAATCGTTAAGGACATCCATCCTGAGTATTCATTAGAAGGACTGGTGCTGAAGCTGAAGCTCCAATACTTTGGCCACCTGATGCGAAGAGCCCACTCATTGGAAAAGACCCTGATGCTGGAAAGATTGAGGGCAGGAGGAGAAAGGGGTGACAGAGAATGAGATGGTTGGATGGCGTCATTGGCTCAATGGACATGAGTTTGAGCAAACTCCAGGAGATAGTGAAGGACAGGGAAGCCTGGCATGATGCAGTCTGTGGGGTTGAAATGAGTTGGACATGACTTAGTGAATGAATAACAATGATGGCAGCGATGTCAAGGTGCTATTTGAAACAGGGTGATCAGACAAGGCCTTTGTTAGAGCAGTGCTTGAACAGACATTCTGAATGAAGAGAGCAAGTGAGGCATTTGGGTATCTGAGGCAGGAACATTCCTGGTAGAGGACACAGGTGGTGTAAAAGTCCTGAGGCAGGAATGTATTTAGCATGTTTGAGGAATATCATGGAGGTCAGTACGCCAAGTGCAGATGACAGAGGCAGAGTCTGATGGGACATGTGGCTGGAAGGGACAGAGGAGGAGCTGGTGTCAGATTCTGTGAGGTCTCATATTTCAGAGATGACTCTGGCTTTTATTCTAAACAGGATTGGGACCCACTGGAGGGTTTAAGAGGAGGATTAGTGTAATTTGATTTTCACTTTAAAATTCCGTGTTTAGAATAGCCTGAGAGAAAGGAAGGAAGTGGAGAGAGAAACTGGAAGGCTGATGGGCAAAAATCCAATGAGAAGTAACTGGGCTTCTCAGTGTCTGAGTGAGAGAGATAGTCAAGTTTGGAAATGTGTTTCAGAGGTAGACCTGATGGCTGGAGGTGTGAGGTGAAAGAAAATGGTATCTTTTTTGACCCCATGGTTTTTGTCCTGAGCAGTTGGAAGAATGGGTCATCTATCAATGTAGGGAAGGTCAAGGGACAAGTTGTTTCCTTTATGTCAGTGATTCAAATTTTATTTAAAAAAGCTAGCCTTCAAAACATGATGCATAAATCTAAAGATAAACAACATAAATAAGATTTACTTGATTACATAAACATCTCAAACTTCTACATTATGAGAAAGCTTGCAAGATAAATTAAAACTTAAAAAAGTATTTTAAACCTACTTGACAAAGGATTTATGTCCTTATTACTTAAAGAAATCTTACATATTAATGAAAAGTGTATCTTCAAAAAGAAAGGGGAAATATATAAATACATAATATTGTTGTTGTTCAGTCGCTCAGTCATGTCTGTCTCTTTGCAACCCTTTGGACTTCAGCACAGCAGGCTCCCCTGTCCTTTGCTCTCTCCTGGAGTTTTCTCAATCATGTCCTTTGAGTCGGTGATGCTATCTAACCATTTCATCTCCTGCCACACCCTTCTCCTTTTGCCTTCAATCTTTCCCAGCATCAGGGTCTTTTCTAATGAGTTGGCTCTTCCCATCAGGCCGCCAAAGTATTGGAACTTCAGCTTCAGCATCAATCCTGCCAAAGAATATTCAGGGTTGCTTTCCTTTGGGATTGATTGGTTTGATCTCCTTGCAGTCCAAGGGACTCTCAATAGTCTTCTCTAGCACCAAAATTTGAAAGCAACAATTCTTTGGTGCTCAACCTTCTTTATGGTCCAAGTCTCACATCCATATATGACTACTGGAAAAACCATAGCTTTGACTATACAGACCTTTGTCAGCAACGTGATGTCTCTGCTTTTTTAATATGCTGTCTAGGTCTGTCATAGCTTTCTTTCCTAGGAGCAAGCATCTTCTAAAACATAATATAAATAAATATAAATATGTAAAAAGATGGAAAATCTCATTTATAGTATAAAATTCAAAATAAAAATGGGATAACTTTTTACTTATAAATTTTAAAAATGGATTATGCATAGTCTTGGTGAAGGTTCAGAGAAATGAAATATTCAACATTTCATGACTGAAAATGCATACTATTTTTGCAACAACAAGGCAATATGTGTCAATATTCGTATTTTTCTAACCCATTTATTTCACTTCTAGGAGTTTAAGGTAAAAAATTCTGTGTATGCCAAAAATGATGATGTGTTCAAAGGATTGAATTTTAATAATCTTAAAAATCATAATTTAAGAGATATTTGTGAAAAAACAAAGTGAGAATCTTATGTAGAGTATAATCTATATATTCACAGAAAAAGATAGAAAAAGTAGTGAAAATACTCAGTAATATGAAGCTGGAGGATCATTTTTAAATGCTGCTTTGAATTTTTCTGTTTTTAGCACTTTTACTTATAGTGAACATTTATTTTCTTTAATCAGGAAAATTAATCCTTTAATAATGTTCTTAGAAAAAATTCTTTCCTGTTACCTCTCTCCCTATCTCCAGCTCAACCCCTCACCTCTCCTAGGTCAGAGGGCCTGATTCTCTTTCACTCAAGCCTATGGAACTCCATTGTACTTGTAAACCAATTGTCTGATGTATTCAACACTTCCACACACTCTCTTGGATCCTTGGCATGGATTATGCTTTTTGACTTTTTGGCCAGCTTCCACTAGAGAAGCTAAAAAGCCTGAATGGTACCTTTCCAACCTCCTGTGCGTCCGTGTTATGGGCACATGTTCCAGATTCTTACTAGATGCACCTGCACTAATCTTGGCATTGGAAGCTAGAGATGCACAGAAGTGAGACCACAAGGAATCCATTTCCCTGGAACCAGTGTTGGTAGTGGTGAATCCATTATCCAGGGATGGAGGCAGTGATTCTAAAGGTGGGGTTGTATCCTTGACCATTGTCCCTGGTGGTGCCCAGTAATGGTACCCCATATATTTGGTGTCGGCATTGTGAACCAAGGGAAGTGTCTAGCCACTGAGACCCTTCTAAATATATCCACCAAGAGTTGGTTAATGTGTCTTGCAATTAAAAACTCTGGTGTATACACATGTTTCCTGAATTTTTTAGGTCATCTCCCTCAAAACCTCATTGTTTGAGGTTATTCCCTTTCATATTCCACCAGTGATGGAGAAGGGTTTATTTCTCTGCCACACTGTGACCACCGCCTCTGTCCCTTCACCTTGATTTCATAGCAACATCATCCACTTATGCTCACCACTGCTGTACATTGACTTCCAGAATCACTTTTGTGTCCAGCCTCTTGTTTTTATTCTCCAAAACATCTTCATTCTCATTGATGATTCACCACACTTTTCTCAGCTTCACTGGTCTTTGTTAGAAGATGGTTTTGAGTGAATCAAGACACTGAGATGGGAGAGACAGGTGTGAAGCAGGCTCTGAAATGTTAATGTGTCTGTCTACAAGTTAATACTCCTCATTAGTGTTAGTACTAAAGCTGAAACCAAGGGAACTAAAACTAGAGACAGATGATATGAAAGGGACTTAGAAATCTGATGAGCAATAGAAAGATGAGTCGGCATCTAGTAGCTGAGCTCATAGTCAAGGTGTAAGAGAGATGTACTAAGTTCAACACCATCACTGTAGAGGTTAGAATAGGCTCGTTCCATTGATATTACAACAAAGATCGCTAGCATTTGTTATTTTGTTACCCTTTGAAATTTTTAGCAATAAAGTCCCTTGGAAATCTTCAAATGAAATGATATGTTTGTTTAGGAGCAGAGGCCAGGGAAACAAATGTCAAGAATGTAGTGTTTTGCAGCAAAGGAGAGAAATTCAGGTAAAAAAATAGCTGATAGAAATGGAATGAACTGGGAGTAAACTGGGAACAATCCTCAGGTTTGAAAGTGGCTGCATCTGAAGGAGGATTTTGATGTCATAATCTATTTGCCCCTCCAGCCAACCACAAGCATGTCTTCTCCTTGGACTTTTTCATCATTCAGACCTGTTCCAGCTCTAGGGACTCCAACTCAGAGATGTTTCTCTTCTCCTCCATGCACAATGTCCCTATCCTCCATACCTTCTATAAACATCTTCCTTGTCTTCCATAGATTGACTACATTGCCTGAATCTTTTCTTTAGCTTGATAATGACTTTGAATCTGTTGGTTTCTCTCTTTTCTCCCTCTTTATTATGCTTCTCTGGCATGTACTTGCTTTCTTGTCTGGAAGGCTCATAGTCTTGGAGCTGCTTTAAATCTGCAGATTTCTGTCTGCTTGTTGCCCATGCTGAACCTCATCCTTGAGTTATCCCTATTGTCTGCATTTGATGAATGTGGTGGCATCAACAACAGTTGTTGGAAAGGCATGAAAACATAGTAACTGGGCCCATTTTGTCTACTTGGTTCTTCTCTTTCAGACCTTTCCCTTATATGTATGTGATGGTTTAGTCACTAAGTCATGTCCGACTCTTGCGACCCCATGGACTGTAGCCCACTAGGCTCCTTTATCCATGGAATTCCCCAGGCAAGAATACTGGAGTGGGTTGCCATTTCCTTTTCCAAGGGATCTTCCTGACCCAGGAATCAAACCCGGATCTCCTGCACTGCAGGCAGGTGATTTACCGACTAAGCTATGGGGGAAGCCCCCCCCCCCCCATATGTATACTAATGTATAAAAAAAGGAGAAGGAGGCGGCAGAGGATAGATAGTTAGATAGCATCACCGACTCAGTGGACATGAATTTGAGCAAACTCTTGAGAGATAGTGGAGGATACAAGAGCCTGGCATGCTGCAGTCCACGGGGTCACAAAGACATGACTTAACAACTGAACAGCAATACCATACTAATGGTTGCATGTAGACTTTTAAACTTATGTTAGTTTTTTTTTCCTCACAAAAATGGGATTTTAAGTACTACTGTTTTTTTTTTTCTTGAGAATGTCTCCTGGGCATCTTTCCATATCATTACATGTATTCTACTTCATTCTTTGTTGAACAGCTGCACAGCATTTCATTGTAAGAACTGTATATATTTTATTTTCCCAATTTCATATTTAGGTTGCTTCTAATTTTATTTTGCTATTTTAGACAATGCTGCAATAAATAACCTTGTGCATATATCTTTTTGCACCTGTGTTTTTCTGTAGGATAATTTCCCAGTAGTGAAATTGCTAGTTTAAAGGATCTGTGCATTTTATAGCAAAGGAAATAATTGGCAAAATGAAAAGACAATCTACTGAATAGGAGAAAATATTTGCAAATGTGACCAATAAAAGATTGATATCTAACATATATAAACAACTCATATACCTCAACATAAAAAAAAAAAATCAAATAACCCAATTTTAAAAAGGGCAGAAGAACTGAATAGACTTTTTTTCCAGAGAGGAAATGCAGATGGCCAACAGACACATGAAAAGATGCTCAACATTATTAATCATGAGGGAGAAGCAAGTCAAAACCACAAAGGTGAGCTATCACCTCACACCTGTCAGAATGGCTATCATCAAAAAGACACAAATAACAAGTGTTGGTGAGGATGTGGAGAAAAGGGCACCCTTGTGCACTGTTGGTGAGAATGTAAACTGGTGCAGCCACTGTGGAAAATACTGTGGAGGTTTCTCAAAAAATTAAGAACAGAGCTACCAGCAATGACCCAGCAATTCCACTCCTGGGTATATGTCAAAAAAAAAAAAAAAAACAAAAACCCAAAACACTATTTTGAAAAGATAAATGCACCACAATGTTCATAACAAGATTGTTTACAATAGCCAAAATTTGGAAGCAACCTAAGTGCCCATCCACAGATGAATGGATAAAAAAGATGTACACACACAATGGAATACTACTCAGACATTAAAAAGAATGGAATTTTGCATTTGCAGCAACGTGGAGGGACTTAGAGGACATTATGCTGAGTGAAATAAGTCAGAGAAAGACAAGCAGTACTGTGTTATATCACTTATATGTGTTATCTAAACAATACAACAAACTACTGAATATAACAGAAAAGAAGCAGAATCACAGATATAGAGAACAAATTAGTGGTTTCCAGTGGGGAGGGGAAGAGTAACATAGGGGTGGGGAGTTAGAGGTATTGATACACACTAGTGTATCAGACTCAAGGATATATTGTACAGTGTGGCAAATATAGCCAATACTTTGTAATATCTGTAGGTGGAACAGTTAAAAGTTAAAAAAAAGTTTTAAAAGTAGCATTTAAAAATTGTTTAAAAATAAAGCAATTAAAAATTAAAGATCTGCACATTTAAGATCCTAATAGATATTGTTACACTGCCCTCCAAAAAAGTTATCCCAATTTATAGTTATCAAACATGTATGAGATAGAGTATGGTTCTGCTCCAAATTAATGCTAGCCTTACCTGGATTCTCAAGGCATCTTGGAATTCCTCCTATTTATTTTTCATTGATTCTCTATATTATTGCCTAAATAGCATTGCTAGGCTGTTTCTGAGATGCCTAATCTAATCCTGCCCTCCTAATCTCAAGAACTGACCTAATTGTCTCCTTTGCCAACTTCAGTGTGGTTGGCGTTCATACTCTTGTTGCCTCAGATTTGGAACTCGTTGCTACAGCTCCATACATTACTTCTACATTAGGAAAAATGGGGAAAGAGATCCCTTGTACTAGGAGAGCAAAGCCTTCAAAGAAGGCCCTAGTTGACCACCTCTTACATCTTTTAGACATAGCTCAGTCCCCTGGTCATTTCTAGCTGCAATAGGAAATTGGGATACTTAGTACCCGACAAAGGGGAACAAGATTGCAGTGAATATGTGTACCAGTTTTGATGGATCGCTTAAGCCTAGGCATGCTGCCACCCAGAATAAAATGAAGATTCTGTTAGTATGGAAGAAAGGAAGAATGGATATTGAGTAGTAACCCACAATATTTCACACTGACAGAAAGATAAGCTTCATTACAGTAGCAAGAAGACAATTTTTTTACATAGTCATTATAGCTCGTTCTGATCAGGATAGCTTTAAATTATACATGTACATTTTTTTCTTTGCCAAAGGTGTCATTTAATAAGGCCTAAAGTTAAATTGAAAGCAAAAGCATAGTGAGCTTTTTGAAGTATTCATCTTATGTTCTTGACTGAAGAGATAAATTTAGTAGTTGTTTCTCAGGTAACTAAACTTTGCTGTCAGGATTAGTTTTTTATGTATTTAATTTGTCTTTAAACCTGGGTTCTGTGCAAAGTTCCATAACTGCTTTAAAATATGGGCTTTATTAGGGATATGAAAGCTGAGAGTGCAGTAATATTTTCTCCTTATTAACTCATCACATGATACTAGGAGTGGGGGTGGGAACCTAGAGCACTGAGATTACCACACTGAGAAGAGACACTGCCAAGCAGCTGGGCTTTTCCATGACCCTGAGAAGGACTGAGGTTCTGCAAAGAAGTACTTGATTTGTTTACCCTCAAAATCTGTTGGTTTTGGAGTTGAATATTGTAATATTAAAAAAAAAAGTCATGTTTTGTATAAGGATTCTAAGAGGTGTGCTTTGCTTTCCTTCTCACTGGTTGGTTGTTGTTTGGGAGGCTGGGGGTTGTTTCTAAATTTCACTTCAAAAGCTACTCTAGGCAGAGTTGATAAATGAATGTTGCTCTGGGGTCCACTTTGAAGAGGATGTTATGGTCAGTGCTTTAGGCTGAACACATGGTTAGCACTTTATAGTTCACAAATCTGTATCTGTTACTTTATTGATAGGTCTTGGGTTAGTTAAGTTTCTCCAGAGAAACAGAATCAATAGGCTGTATTAGGATACACACACACACACACACACACACACACACACACACACATTTTAGAACGCTCACTCCAACCTTCCCTCCCCTCCCTGAGGTCAGAAGGCACTGTGGCCTACTAGCGCTCAGTCTTGCTCAGCTCCCTCTCCCTTTTCTCTCTTACCAACATTTCCTCTAATATCCAGACTTGGCGTCCGAGTCTCTGAAGATCCAGACAAACACAGTAATATTTGTTTCTACTTATTCCCCCAAGTAATCTATGAGAGTGAGTGTTCTGCTTCATCTTTGTCAGCATTTGATAGTTTCAAACTCTGTGCTACTTTGACAAATTTAGAGTGGGTGAGGAAAGAGAAGCCTTGGATCCTCCTTCAGGGAGAGGAGATGGATTTCCTGCATTCCAGATGGGAAAGTGGAATATATCTTCCTTTGGAATTTTATTATAGATGTTGCCCAGGTTCTAATTTATTTGCTAGGATCCTATTTCAGGTACATTTTGATTACGTGGGATTGCCTGGACTGGCTTGAGGTTCTAACTGTGCTGTGTGTGCTGGGCTTAGTCGGTTCAGTGACTCTTTGCGGCCACATGGACTATAGCCCGCCAGGCTCCTATGTCCACGGGGATTCTCCAGGCAAGAATACTGGAGTGGGTTGCCATGCCCTCTTCCAGGGGATCTTCCCAACCCAGGTTCTAACTACATGGATGACACCATCAATATTTTGGGAAAAAGCATTTGAAATTCCAAACAGTTGATTCATAACTACCCATGTACACACACTGGAGGCTGGGGTGGCTTGTACTGACATGCAGTGGTAGCACAAATGTGGTAAAGTATAAATCAGAGGGAAGTAATAACTCAATATCATAACAAACTGTAAGAAAAAAAATGAAGTGTGACGATTGAGACAATTCTTGCTGCATATCAAGCAGCAACTTGATATGCCAGTGGATTCATATCTGTTAATATAAGAGGAATTTTGTTCAAGCAAAACCTTACATAGACCCTGTATGTGACACAGATAAAAAGCGACACTGCTCTGCCTTCAGTAGGGATGGAGGTTGGAGTTGGTGTTCTCCTCCCACTCTACCTGTGTGGTAGCTTCAGGAGAGCTCCATGGAACCTCTGGGTCTACAGAACACAGTTTAATAACGCTGTTAGAGGTGACTCTCTTTCTTGGGCTGCTAAGCAAATCCAACATCATGCTAAGTTGCTTCAGTCTTGTCCAACTCTTTGTGACCCCATGGACTACAGCCGGCCAGACTCCTCTGTCCATGGGGTTCTCCAGGCAAGAATACTGGAGTGGGTTGCTGTTTCCTCCTCCAGGGGATCTTCTTGACCCAGGGATCGAACCCGCATCTCTTATGTCTCCTGCATTGGGAAGCAGGTTCTTTGCCACTAGCGCTACCTGGGAAGCCCAAGCATCTCATTGGAGCATAGTGGACACCACCCAGAGATGGTAATATTTTAAATGTGTGATAACTCATCTGTGATCAATCAGATGTCACACATGCTGGTCCTTGCCCTCTTGGCCAGCAGATTGCTTTATTGGTCTTCCCCACTTTGTCACTCAGGAGGTAGACCCCTGCAGGTTATGGTTCCCAAGGTTCCTGTTAGGTTTGGCCATTGGGAGGCCAAGGGCAAAGGTTGCCAGCAGAAAGTGAAGAAGACAGGGTATTTCTCTTTTCTCCAACCCCATTCTCCCACTCAGCCCCTCCCCATCTTGGGTGATGTCTCTAGAAGGGACCATGCCTCTTCTGTGGCTCCAGCTCCTCTGGATTGGCCTGCCATGGGCCTAGTCTCTGATAGCAGGTACCAAAAAATCTAAGAAACATGATAGAAAAATCTTAAAACTGAGGAACTTCTATTCACTCACTTAATGGTTTTTGCCCCCTGATAATTGGGGATAAAAGGGAGAAAAGTATCCTTTTTTTTATTTTTAGCAGTGGAATGCCCATCTCCCCAAGAAGCAAGGTTTGAGATCATGGTATTACTGAAACAAATGTAATATTTTGACTTTATGAGCTTTTGGATTTTAAGAGAAGACTATGTTGAGGATCATGGCAGTTGGAATTTGGGGCTATTTTGAATCCCTCCCTATAGCAACAAGGATCTGGAGAGGTGTTCCAGGAATAAGTGAATGTGCAGAGCGGCTTCAGCTCTCCTGTCTGCCAGCATTTCCCTACCCAGAAGAACAGTACAAGTTGAGTCCTTAAAGTGCTTATTTGCGTACTCTGTTGCTCAGCAGTGTCTGACTTTTGCAATCCCATGGACTGTAGCCCACCATGCTTCTCTGTCCATAGGATTTCCCAGACAAGAATACTGGAGTAGGTTGCCATTTCCTCCTCCAGGGGATCTTCCCACCTAGGGACTGAATTCGTGTCTCCTGCATTGGCAAGTGGATCCTTTACCACTGAGCCACTGAGGAAGCACAAAGTGCTTAGAGTCTTAGATTATTTCATCCACCTTTACATCTTTCCTGGTTTATAAATGGAATCTATATTAATTGGATCTCTTGATCCTGGGAAGGTTTGGGATTGAAATGCCAATACAGTCAGCTTAATGTCTCAAGATTCTGAGAGTTTCTAAGGAGATGTTAGGAAGGGGTTGGCTTTCTGGGCAAACAAGTGCATCTGAAAGGGAAAGATCACAGTTGCTAAAGAAAGAAAGATTCCACACCCCCTTCTTTTTCATACAGAATCTTCATTCTGAATGTCATTTGTGTATTGACAGGAAAGACCATGTTAGTTCCCTTGACTTCCACAAGGACATCATGGCATGAATAAAATCTTCTAAGATTCTGTGAAATGAAATTCTCTTTGTCTTCTTATAAATTAACTCAGGACCACACGGCTCACAGTCACTAAGCGAGCAGTCCTTGCCTTGGTAATAGAAGTTTCTATACATTTTCAGGGAACCTTCTCTTGGGAGTAGAATTCTTCTTGCCTATATTTACCTGGCGAGAATTAGAGGAAAAGCCTTCTTAACTTTGGTGAGTGTGTGCTCAGTTGCATTTTTGTGACCTTATGGACTTTAGCCCACCAGGCTCCTCTGTCCATGGGATTTTCCAGGCAAGAATACTAGAGTGGGTTGCCATTTCCTCCTTCAGGCAATCTTCTTGACCCAGGGATCGAACCCACGTCTCCTGCATCTCCTGCATTGCAGGCAGATTCCTTACCACAGAGCTACCAGGGAAACCCTTAATTTTGGTAAGAAAGACCAACTCAGAACTACTTGATGTCATTCTTCTCTGCCTAGTGTCTAGGTCATAGACGAGATGCAGAGATGCAGGCTTGATCTCAGGGTCAGGAAGGTCCCCTGGAGGAGGGCATGACAATCCATTGCAGTATTCTTGCCTGGAAAATTCAATGGACAGAGGAACCTGGCAGGCTGCAGTCCTTGGGGTCACAAAGAGTTGGACATGACTGAAGTGAGTTAGCACACACACACCCCAGAAGAGGGAACAGCAGTCCACGTTACAATCTTCCTGAGCCTGAAATCAAACCTGCATTTCTTGTATTGGCAGGCGGGTTCCTCTTCTGGGGACACACCCTAAAATTTGTTCAGTTCCCTCCTAGCTCCAGTCTCAGTCACTTTCTTTCCCTTTTAGACTGAAATTAGGTTTCCAGGCTAATGCCGCTACATTTCTGCCAACTGGGTCTTGACATCCAGGTAATCAGAAAGAGATATAATGCCCAGCTTGGTTTTCAATGGCATAAATTTATATATGTATATGCAGTCTCTATGTATGTGCACATTTAAAAAATGGAAATCTTTTTTCCTGATAGAATAAAATTATTGTAAAAAACTTAAACACAAATAATGTGAAAGTTCCCCCCCCCAAAAAAAGAAAAGACGAATGTTCCCCCTACCATAATTACCCCTCTGAGTCATAATGTTAACAGCTTATGTTGATATTATCATCCCAGCTCTTTTACAGGGAAGTATAAATTCAAATATGTATTATAATTTTTAAGCATAAAATGTGTATTTTAAACATAAATTGGATTATATTTTTCTGTAGTTTGTTTTTCACTTGAGCTTCATCATTTATTGTTGGACATCATCCTGTTCTCATTTTTATTTTATTTTTTTTTCTTTCTAGTACTTTTCCCATTTTATGTATTTTTAAAATTCTTTTAAAAAATTGTTTATTTTTAACTGAAGGACAATTGCTTTATTGTGTTGGTATTGTGTTGGTTTCTGCCAAACATTAACATGAATCTGCCAAAGATATACACGTCTCCTCCCTCTTGAACCTCCCCCCATCTTCCTCCCCATCCCACCCCTCTAGGTTGTTACAGAGCACGAGTTTGAGTTTGCTGAGTCAAACAGCAAATTCCCATTGGCTATCTATTTTATATAGGGTAATGTATGTTTCCTTGTTACTATCTCCATACATCATTTTATGTATTTTAAAAAACTTTTTATTTTATACTGGAGCATAGCTGATTAACATCCTATTCTCATTTTAAATCTGAATTCTCTTTGGCTCAGCTTCAGAGTAGTCTGTGATTTAAGTATGAAAGAATAATTCTTCTCTTTTTATAGTCTTTTTTTGGGTGGGGTTGTTTGTTAAATTATTTATAGTGATAGGTTTTACAGAAATAGATGTTTTTATTGAGACCATCAAAACCCTGGTGCCTAAATGATTCTGCTGATTAAGTGGAAAACACATGAAGGCATGTCAAGCTGTCAAGCAAAAGAAAAGGCTATCTCTCGCTAATGTAAATGGATTACATAAAGACCTGATCTCCCATTGCAGCAAGTTCTGGTGTTTCATGCTCTAAAGGCCAGGTAGATATTACTCTGCACGGTTCTTGTAGAATGTTGAACTTTTAAAACGAAGAACCAAATTTTAAAAGTGTCATAAATCTGAGTCTGGCTTTCAGAAGGCAAGAAAGCTATTTTTAGTGTCTGGATTGCAGTCTTTCCCTTTGGTAGCTGATGATGACTGCACAGTAAGAATGAAAAATGAAACTTCCAGAGATTGGATAGCTAAGGAGATTGAAAATAACACCCAGACAGTGAAGCCTTTGGGTCACTAATTTGAATTCAGCTCAGCTCAGTGATGACTACAAATTGTTCTGTCTGATGGCAGTGAGGCTTGCAGAAAATACATTCCTCATCGTTATCTATGTTAATTATCTCTCTCCGCTTGTTGGAAGCAGGTTTGCTCATTTTCGATTGTAATCCCCTAGAGGGCAGGGACTACAGCTGCATAATATGCTTTTTACACCTTCATTTAGAAGAGTTGATTAGATGATTTTGATAAGGGAAATGAAGAAATGCTTTTTCTGAGGTGAGCTGGCTGGTGTGAAATCCTGGCTACCAAGCATTCCTGTGAAATATGAGCAACATCCCTTCTGGTTTGTTCTGGGTGGCCTTGGAAATAGTTTAGGCTCATGCAATGACAGATAGGCTCCTTTTATAGTCCTGTCAGCAAATGCTACAGCTCAAATCCTGAAATTTAAACACACATCTCTTTCTTTTTTTTTTGATTTGCACACATCTGCTGGTGTCCAACTTGACACCCACCTTTTCTGTTGTCTTCCTTAATCACTTCAGCACTCCTTGACCATAACACATTAATCCATTTGTCTGTTAAATATTAATTTCATCCTCCACTGATACTGATTTATTTTTTTGTCTGTGTGTGTGAATGTGTCCTATCTCCCTATGTAGAAGCAAACATTTTGAGGATCAAGACCCTTCCTTATATCTTTTCGTAACCTCCCCAGTGACTAGTACAATGTTGCTATAGTACATGCTATTGGCAGATTTTATTAATAACATTGTTGAATAATAGTCCTAGAAATTTTCATCGTCTTTTATAATAACTGATATTATAGGAATTGTGCTTCTTTTTTGACTCATTTAATATTATATTATCAATGCTATGGAGGCAGTGCCCATACATTCATGAAGATTGTATACTGCACAAATCTAGAGGGGCCTGTTTACATAGACAATGGCTGTGGTGATTGGAAGTTCTAATTTCAGGTGATTGGAGGCTCTAATTTCAGGTAATTTCAGGCTCTAATGGCTCTGAAAAATGGAGATCAAAGAATGATGGCACTAGTGCTCAAAAATAAAACACACGTCTATAACTGCAAAAGGCTATGCAGATAAGAATAAGTCACTAGTACACTTGCTTCTGAACCAAAACTAGATAGAATAGGGATAACATTTTTCAACAAGTGGGTGTTTCCACTCCTTCTACTCCACTTTGCGATCTCAAGTAATTAAAAAAAAAAAATACTTCCTTGAAGATTCAGTTTATTCCTGTCCTTAGCCCTCTAAATAATTTACTTTTTGTCAACCCAGGTCTTGGGCTTTTGTGATGCAGAATCAGGAGATTCTATTGAGACAGACAGGATTGGAAAGCAGAGAGGACAAGAGAAGAAAAATAACCCAGAGTGCTGACTCCTGAGGTTGGTGGAGAGATTGAGAGAAGAAGCTCAGATCAGGGTAGGCTGGGGGAGAGAGGAGTGGACAAGGTGCTTCAGGAAGTGCTGCAGACATGTCATAAGTGGATTCTCTTTGTGCCTGCATGTCAGGATAGGTTAGGATCTGCTGTAGTTGCAGTGTGCAAACAGCCTCAAACAGCATGCCAATCCCAATCTCCCAATCCATCCCACATCCCCTTTCCCCACTTGGTATCCGTGTTTGTTCTCTGAATCTGCTCTAACAAAAGCTCATTTCTTACTGAACATCTGATTCAGGTACCACCAGACTCGTGTACGCAGGAGGGCTCTATGTGTTGACTTGGTGGCCTCAGCTGCTTTGATCTGAAGACTCTGCCATCATAAGCATGGGAGGAGGAGAGGGGAGGAGAGGACAAGGAGACCTCACAGTCTTCAAAGCTTTAGCCAGGAAGAAATTTTTACCTGAAGCCCGGTGGCTGCCTGATTGCAGGGGGGCTGGGAAGCAGTTTTATACAAGCCTGGGAAGTGAAAACTGTAAATAGATGGGCTCTGCTAATACCTACCTCCCGGCTCTTCAGAATCATCTGAAGGACTAGAATTGCTTTTGCTTTTGGTTGCTGGATGGTGTCTCTTATAGGCTATACCTCTCTGAGACTGGGCCACAGAGGCTTTGGAATTTATTTGGCTTATACAGAAAAAGGCAACTGTAGGTTATAAAACTTTCTTAAAAGTTTCTTAAAAAATACAATAAAATAACTGTCATCCTGCTAAGTATTTATTATGAGAGGTTTTGAAAGTTTCTGTTGCCTTGCTCTCTCTCTTTTTTTTCCCTTTAGTGAGAAAATACTCATGAATGCAATTACTTCCATGACTTATTCAGAGGAAGTTTTAAATCTGGTTTTATTTCCTTTGCTTCCTTGATATTCACTTTATTAGGCATCTTAAGATGGAGAAAAGGTTATAAATTCCCTTCAGTGTTATTGAAAGGAAGCCTGTCTAGAATAACATAAATGTGATGGTCATTCATGATTCCTTTGAGCTTTATGACTCTTCCAAGAAAATAAAAAGTCTATACTGCAAATTCATAGGAGAAACAAAGCTGGCAGCATGTGTCTAATGTGATTTTTTAGCAAGTGTATTTTAGCAGAGGATGAAAGATTATAGAACTACATACGATATATTTTATTTTAAATAGCAGGATAAATTAGGAAACAATTTCAGGTTTTTCTGCAATTTCCTCAACAGAAACCAGTATATCTTAGGAGAGATCATCTGATTATTTGTGTCTTGACAACATTTCAACAATTTCAACAGGTGGTCCATACCATTAACAACAACAACAAAAACCTAGTTGCCATAAATGAGAGCAAGAGAAGGCACGATTGAATACTTCAGTCTGCAATTACATTTTCTGCATAATTAGTCATAAATTGAGCATCCAAACATAGATGCATGCGTAATTAATTATGACTTATTTAAAAGCACTCAGGTTGTGACACTTTGTTCTTCATTTCCTGCAAATCTAATTACTGAAGTTTTCATTTCATTTAAAAATAATTTTCCCTGCTTTATTTTTTTTAAATTTCAGTGGAGATATAGGGTTGATTACAGACTAAATAACTGAGGCAGTAAGGTAAACACCGTGAAAGAAGGGAGGGAGAGATAATATCTGAAAGCCTAAGATTGCAGAGGGTTAGAAGAGCTTGCCCTGAAGCTGGGGGTGGAAACTGAGGATGGGGCTGGCAAGGCTAATGAAAGATTTTCATGGTGTTTTTGATTGGGTTATCTTAGCTGAGAAAAGATAACACATTAAGAGAAATAACACAGATGAAGAAAGCCTAATGTTCAAATGATTAAACATTTGGAGACAAAGCTAACATTGCCATCTTTTGAAACACGCTCATCTGAAATATTCTGTTAACCAATGAATGTTTTATTTTTAGCAGATTTAAATGTTGTTCCTTCTTTACTGATAGAGCCAATGGATTGTTTGAAGAGAGTCAAGATGTACTGCCTGGACATGTGCTTTGGCCTTTTCTCAAATGTTATGTGATGACACCTTGATAACTTTGTCCACGGAAAGGGCTTTTAACTGTTGGCAAGTGCCTTTTTTGTTTCTCAGGGGACTCAGGGGTAGAGAATCTGCCTGCCAGTGCAGAAGATGCAGGAGACTTGGGTTCATTCCCTGTGTCAGGAAGATTCGCTGGAGGAGGAAGTGGCAACCCCCTCCAGTATTCTTTATTTATTTTTAATTGGAGGATAATTACTTTACAACATTGTGCTGGTTTCTGCCATACATCAACATGAATCAGCCATAGGTATACATATGTCTGCTCCATCTTCAAACTTTCTCCCACCTCCCACCCCATCTCACCCCCTAGGTTGTAACAGAGTACCGGTTTGAGCTCCCTGAATCATACAACAAATTTCCACTGGCTTTCTGTTTTACGTGTGAAAAATGTTTCCATGCTACTCTCTCCGTTGGGCCCTCCCTCTCTTTCCCTCGCTGTCCACGAATCTGTTCTTATGTCTGCATCTCCATTGTTGCCCTGCGAAAAGGTTCATCAGTACCATCTTTCTAGCTTCCACATATATACATTAATATATGGTGTTTATTTTTCTCTTTCTGAATTACTCTGTATAATAGGCTCTAGGTTCATCCACTTCATTAGGACTGACTCAAATGTTTTCCTCTCTATGGCTGCGTAATATTCCATTGTGTATATGTACCACGGCTTCTTTATCCATTCATCTGTGGATGAACATCTAGGTTGCTTCCATGTCCTAGCTATTGTAAATAGTGTTGCAATGAACATTGGGGTATATGTGTCTTTTTCAATTATGGTTTCCTCAAGGTATGTGCCCAGTCCACTCCAGTGTTCTTGCCTGGCTAATTCTATGGACAGAGGAGACGGGTGGGCTAGAGTCCAGGGAGTTGCAAAGAATCGGAGGCGACTGGGAAACTGAGCATGCATGCAGTCAGGTGCTTTTCTGGCATGATCAGTCTTGAAAGCCAAATGATTTATACCTACTAGGCCTCTCTGTATATAAACTCCAGAGCAGTGTTTCTTAACCTTTCCTGTTAAGTATTCCTCAGAGTATGACATTGAATTGATATCTCTAGAAGTTTGGGACCATATTCTAACCATGTGTCAGAAAAATAAGAAAATTCCATACTTTTTTATGTTAGAAATTCATGTGAATTTTAAAATTCTATATCTATGTCTGTTTTAACATTAAAACAAACTTTTTAAAACATAAACTGTGGGAAAACATGAAACTGTTTTCCGCCTAACTCAGTGGTTAATGAGTGAGGTCTTTTCCAACAAGTCTCTCTACCGTGGAGATGAGTGATGGAGATTAGCACAGTACATCAGTTTTGGGGTCCAGGAGATTTCTCTTCTCAATTTTTCAGGCCCAAATTCATAAATATCAGGACATAAATATCTGCAGACTTTTTAGAGTTTTATAAACTGTGCTGACACAGCAAGTGGAGGTTTAGGGCATTTTCATGCAACAGTTGATGACATCTCACTAATTAACCTCTCACTGAGAGCTGCTGTGATGTGGCCAGCTGAAATTATCTGACCCATTTTTACCACTTCATTGACCCCAGTGAGAAGATCAAGAGGCAGGTGCTTTGGGGTGAGGCATTTTTAGTAAACAAAATCTTCTGTTAGATTGTGTAACAGTCTTAATATATTTGACTACTCCCACCGCTTGTCACAGATTTGTTGTTAATTGTACATCTGTCCATGTATTCAGGGTTCCGTAGTGGCTCAGATGGTAAAGAATTTGCCTGCAATGCAGAAGACATGGATTTGATCCCTAAGTCAGGAGAAGGGAATGGCTATCCCCTTTAGTTTTCTTAGCTGGAGAATCCCATGGACAGAGGAGCTTGGTAGGCTACAGTCCATGGGGTCACAAAGAGTCAGACATGATTGAGCCACTAACATTTTCACAAAGTGCACAATAAATGTAATGTGCTTGAATCATCCTCAAACCATTCCCTTCAACCCCTGCTCTGTGGAAAATTTTTCTTCCGCAAAATCGGTCCCTGATCCAAAAACATTGGGGACCACTGCTATAGTACAACAGTTTCCCTGGACTAAGTGTGAAAATACAGGGCACCTCTCTTTTCTGAATTAGAAGTCCCATATTGGCAAAGAGCTTTTAAAACTGCTAATGGGGATGAAAATCTTGCAGGAGAGGAATGACCCAGAGGAAGGCTTCTGCCTTCCTTCTGCCAAAGAGAACTGGTCTGAGAACTGCTCTCAAGCATCCTATCCTGTGTGGATGCAGCTCAGGGGTGGACTTTGCATTGCAAAGCTAGGATCTTGGATGTCTAGATCTGGACACGGGTGAGACGGCATCAAGGTTTTCCTTTAATAACAAGAGCCCTTCACACCCTGTTGATTCAAATCAAAGGGATCCCCATCCGTTTTCACTTCTCACTGATTATTTTGTATATGGTGCTACATGTTCATTGAGGCTTAGAATTGCATCCATGTATTTCCAGCTTTCTATGATCGCTTTTGCTTCATTTGCTCTTCTGAAATATTTCCAATTATTTGGGTGCCCAATTGTTCATGAAGTGGTCTCTCAGTTTGCGCCGACAAGGCATTTTTAGAAAAAAAAAAAAAAAAAGATTTGTCATCATGATGATGATGTTATATGCTGATTTCAAAAAGACCTGACCATTTATGCTCATTGAGATATTAAGTGATTTCCCTACTTCCAAACTTTGAAAGAATCTTTCTTTCAAATCTTTTAGTAATTTTTCTTTTGTGGTTGATGAGGTCTTAGCTGATGAGTTGCAACAAGAGAGCCTTTGTAACAGATCAGCCTGTACTCCGAGAGCTTAAATGAAGCAATTAGGCCCAGGGACAACTAAACTTTTACTTCATAGACAAAGGTGTGGTAAGTATTTTTTGGAGATAGTGGTGTCAATCAGAAATGAGGATGCCATTCTGGGATGAGGGTCTGAGAGACTGAGAGGTCTTTTTCAGCCTCTACTTATAGTCTTCTGACATAATGCATTTTTTTACATAGTAGACAGAGCTGCCTGAAAATAACTCACACTCTCTCATTGTCTTAGAGGAAACTGTAGTCAGATTCATCCTAGTTGTTATGTAGGACATTGATATTTCATTATTTGTCAGGTCAATTGATGCTGGACATAAGGGGAGGATCCCCATGATAGCACTGACTTAAAGTATCTAGCAAAGCTTAGACTCAGCAGAGGTTAGGGTCATTGCTAGTAAGGAGTACCTTTGTGAAAACTGCAGAAAAGCTACTCCTTTGGGCAAATGAATTACCAAAAACACCCCTTCTTTGGGGTGGATGCAGCCCACCCCAGATAGTGGGTTAGGTTTGAGCCCCCCTCAGACTCTGTCCCCCGGGTACCTTTGTGCGGTATTCTAAGGTGCACCCTGGGGGTCCCTGTTGATATTCCTGGCAAGAGTGTTACAGGAGTCCCAAGACACCACAAACAGAGATGATGCCAGAAGTCAGATAGGTTGAAAGGAGTGGAGGAGAGAGAAATAACAGATATCTCCTGGTAATAGTACTAGGGGATGAGACGGTGGGAGGAGGTTGAAACTGGGACGGTATTGTCAACCAAGAGATTAGCAAAGGGTTTTTTCCTTTCCTTTATAAACTTGCTTGGAATGTCAGTTTTGGAACTTGAAAGGAGACATCCCTTCCTTGGTACCCATGTTGCTTGTGCCTATCTTCTCCATGTCTGTCTTCTTAACATCCCTCACCAGGCCTAAGGGGTCATGACTATCGAACACAATCACATTCTTTTTATATTAGACACTATTTATGCTTAAAATAATAGATTCCTGCAAGTAAAGGTCAAAGTGATATTTGAGAAATTTCTTCTCTCTTCCTGTTCTCTTACCTGTAGTACTCTATCTCTTGATTTTCTTCTAAGTTCTCCTTATCCTTCATATCCAGCTCAGGTCTTATCCTTTGCTAAATTGTCCGCTGATCTCTCCAGGTGCATGCAGACTTCTCTGAACTTTCATTACTCTACGATCTGTACCATGTACTTATTGTCCTCAAGTTGTGTTATGTGTTGAGATATTTTTCTTCTACAACATTATCAGTTTGTTGAGGGCAAGGACTACACACATTGTAGTTACATCTCCAGTGTGTCTTGTAAAAAGGAAGTGCTCCCTAAAGCTTTAAACTCCTAAACTTTAACTCCTTACTTTAAACTCCTATTCTTTAAAACTCTAAACTTTAAACTCAAACTGGTTTGAGAAGGGCTGGGATTGAAAACCTCAATACATAACTTTCCATTACCTGTGATAAATTGAGAAAGTGATATATTATGGAAAACAAAACCAACACACAACGCTAAAAATCTTGCACTCAATTGTTTCCACTCGTGAAAGCCTCACTAAGGGCTTCTAACCTGCAGCTAACTGGATATGTGAAAGTGTATCATAGTAATCTTCTTTGCCGGAAATCTAACTGGAATGTTAATGAAGAGTGAAAGGATGGAAAGGAGATGGCAGGAAGGTGAAGGAGGGGACACTAGAGGCCTGGAAAATCATCAAAGGGGAAGCTACCAAGTGACAAAGTGGACAAGCAAATTCTGACGAGCAAATTTCAGAATTTGCATAGGAAAACTGGTGGTCTTGCAGAGCTTTAGGGAATAAATCATTCTGGGCAGTTAAGCTTTCTACATGGCTGGGGACTAGCTTTTTTTTTTTTTTTTTTAGTATGAAAACTTGTTTGTTTTAATCATTTGGGGTAGAAATATTTTTGAAAATGTGTTACAGATTTTAGTAGACATTTAAGGGCCTAGCAATAACTAGCAATAACAAATTACTCCAAAATGTCAAGGCTTAAAACAACAAACATTTATTTTCTCACAGTGTCTGTGAGTCAGGAATCCAGTATGGCTTAGCTAGGTGTCTGTGGCTCAAGGTCCCTTGTGAAGTTGTAGCCCGGCTGTCAGCAGGTCTCATCTGAAGGTGTGACTACGATGGGAATGGAGATCCACTGTCAAGCTCAGTTATGTGGTGTTTGGCAGATCTTGGTCCTTTGTCACATGGGCTTTTGCACAGAGCTGGCTCATGACAAAGTATAGGGCAGATCCACAGCAAGTGATTTAAGAGATCACACGTGGGACTTCCTGGCAGTTCATCTAAGACTCTGCACTTCTTGTGCTTCCACTGCAGGGGGCGTGGGTTTGTTCCCTGGTTGGGAAACTAAGATCCCACATGCTGTGAGGCATGGCCTAAAATAAAATAAAATAAAATAATAAAGAAACTGATAGCACCATTAAAGAAAAAATATCTCACGTACCTAAAATGAAAGCCAAAATCTTTTTATAATCTGCTTTTGGAAGTGATACCTCACCACCTTTTTCTATTTCATCCTTTAGAAGTGAGTCTGTAAGTCCAGCCCACACCCCAGAGTAGGGGATCACGTAAAGGTGTGAATACTTGCAGTCTGCCAAACACAGACCTTTGATAGTCATGTTTATTTTGCTTGCCTATCGGCTGGTTGATTGGAACAAGTGAAAGTCACTCAGTTGTGTCCGACTCTTTGTGACCCTATGGAGTATAGAGTGCATGGAATTCTCCAGGCCAGAATATCTGAGTTGGTAGCTGTTCCCTTCTCCAGGGGATCTTCCCAACCCGGGGATCAAACCCAGGTCTCTCTCATTGCAGCCAGATTCTTTACCAGCTGAGCCACAAGGGAGGCCCTGATTGGAACAGGGGTGGAGAATGTCATCTCCTCTGGGAATTTGAAGGAGATGCAGGGAGAATTAGCCAGTCTCTGCATGTGTCTCATTCTGAAATAGAAAACTTCTGGAGATGTGGGATATCTATCTTGCCTGGGGAGAGAGGCATGAAAGTGAAAGTGAAAGGGGCTTAGTCTTGTCCAACTCTTTGTGACTCATGGACTACACAGTCCATGGAATTCTCCAGGCCAGAATACTGGAGTGGGTAGCCTTTCCCTTCTCCAGGGGATCTTCCCAACCCAGGGATTGAACCCAGGTCTCCCGCATTGCAGGTGGATTCTTTACCAGCTGAGCCAGAGGGAATTGAGAGAGGCATAGTGTGATCTATTCACACTATGAAGTAGATATGTGTAAAGAAGCAGAGACAAAACAGGAGCAGGGATCATTCTCTGGATTCCCATCTGCTCTTCGGACTTGTGTTTCATGAAACACCTCCATAGCCCTTCCCTTTAAAAAAATTCTTTATTTAAAAAATGTTCATTTACTTGACTGCACTGGGTCTTAGTTGTGGCATATGGGATCTAGTTCCCCAACCAGGGCCCCCTGCATTGGGAGCGTGGACTCTTAGCCACTGGATCATCAGGGAAGTCCCTGTAGTCCTTTAATAGAATTTCCCCTGATTCCTCCATGAACTTCTCAGCTAAGTCATGTTGGTTAAGATACTTGCTCAGAGAGAAATCTTCTTTGCTATCTTATATATAACATGATAAGGAGAATTTTTAAAATCCTTATGGACATTAATTTAATTGCTATTTAGTGAATGCCTACTCCATGCAAAGCAGTATCCTAGACAACGGGAAGACTGTGGTGAACAAGATGGGACAGATCCCTTCCCTCATGTATCTTATTGCCTAGTCCAATCATTTTTAATGCTGACGGATTAGAAGGTTAAGATTTACTGAGATATGTGAGGCTGTTTATATACCCCTACATCAAATAATTCCATTCTTTTGAGCTGCTTTTTAGATTTGGTTTCTGTATTTTATATTTTCCTTCTTGGCTTCTACAGTTTTTGAGGGAAAGAAGGGTGTTATTTTATTGTGGACCTAGGTGCTCTAGGGGTAAAGAACCTGCCTGCCAGTGCAAGAGACATAAGAGACATGGGTTTGATCCCTGGGTTGGGACAATCCCCTGAGGAGGAAATGGCAACCCACTCCAGTATTCTTGCCTGTAGAATCCCATGGACAGAGGAGCCTGGTGGGCTACAGTCCATGGGGTTACAAAGAAATGACTGAAGCGACTTAACACACACACACACACAGATATTAGGCATTCAAAATTGTTAGCCTTGCATGTAACGTAAGAGTAAATTGTTTATAGAGTTGTTTACATACTTTCATTTATCTGTTTTGATGCTCAGTAGCCTTTCCTGCCTACTTTCTTGTTTCCATCCATGCTCTAGAGTGAGATTTCTGGAGACAAAAGGAGTCACAGTGAGGTTATGTACTTATTTCAGTGATTTGTCAAAGCTCAAAACACTTTGAAGGTATATAATCACTGAGAAGTTTCAACTTGATTGTGTCACACCTAATGAGCAGGAATTGAATTCCTGTTTAGCAAATATTCACTCTTTTCCCTCTCCCCCTGGGGGAGAAGTATTTGTCCGTACTTCACTGATTTTGGGTTTAGCAATGCAGTTTGCTTTGGTCAATGAAATAGGAATGGATATAATACAAGCAGAGGCTTTAAACGTACATGTGAGGTCTGGCTTGGTCTTTTGCATTTTTGTGATTGTGCAGAGAAGAGCATGCCTTAGATAGCCACCACCTCTTCAGCCTGGACCCCAGGATGAAACCTGTGGAGCAGACACAAACCCAGCCTGAACCTTGGAGCCAAGCCCTTAACTCTCAGCCTGAAGCAGAGCTACTCCAGCTATTCTGTGACCCTCGACTGAGAAAGGGACATGCTTGCCGCCCTAAACTATTGTTTGGGATAGAGTGCACGTAACATTATTGCAGGGACGTCTGTCTACCACAGCCAGAGGGGCAAAATCATAGAGCATTTTAGTAGACAGAATAATGGCCCCCAAAGATGCCCATGTCCTAATCCCTCGAACCTGTGAATGTATTATCTTAGACGGCAAAAGGGACTTTGCACATGTGATTAAGTTGAGAATTTTGAGATGGGGACATGATGCTGGATTATTCCGATGAGTCCAGTGTTCATCTCCAGGAGTCCTTAGACGAGGTGGGGAGGAAAGTCAGAGTGAGAGAGGGGGATGTGATGACAGAAGCAGAGGTCAGAGTGATCAGGCCACGAGGCAAGGAATGAGGGCAGGCTCTACAAGCTGTACAAGGAGAACTTTTAGAAGGAAACATCATTGACAACACCTTGATTTTAGTTCTTTAAGATCTGTTTTGGGAAGAAAAAAAAGATCTGTCTTGGACTTTTGACTCTAGAATGGCAAGATAATAAATTTGTATTGGTTTAAACCCCTAAATTGTCATAATCTGTTACAGTGTCAACAAGAAACTCATACAAATATATTAAGATTAAATAGATAATTAATATTTCTCTCCCTGTTAGAGGAAAATGTTTATATTTAGAGTAATATTCCATAGCATCATCCTATGACTGTGTTCAGAAAGTATCCTTTCCAAAATGAGTTGCAGTGTGTTTCCGTTTTTATTTAATGATTGAGGAATAAAAACAGTGGCATTATTTTCTGAGTAGATTGTGACTCACTCAGAGGAGAATAAATATATTAATACACAATAAATACTTCAAAATTTGTATTAACTGCATATAGGTGAGGGTAGGGTAAAGTTTGTCAAAATTAATAAATATTAAAGATATAAAATATTTTGTCAGAAATGCAGATTTATTACTTTCAAGTGACTTAGCAGCAGCAGCAACACACATAACTAAAATTATATTAATGAAGAGCTAGTAGAGGTTCCTAATTCTTGATGCTTTAAAAATATGCCTGCCTATACCCTACCCAGGGGCTTGCCTGGTGGTACTAGTGGTAAAGAACCTGACTGCCAATGCAGGAGACATAAGAGATCTCTGCATTCAATCCCTGGAAGAGCCGCTGGAGAAGGGCATGGCAACCCACTCTAGTATTCTTGCCTGGAGAATCCCATGGACAGAGGAGCCTGGCGGGCTATAATCCATGGGATCACAAAGAATTGTACATGACTGAAGTGACTTAGCATGCACACATACCCTACCCATAGAGATTTTGGTACAGAAAAAGCAAAGCGGGTTAGGGTTTGGGGAATCTGTGTTTTTTTATCTTCTATAAACAATTTATTATTTATAACTTGTAGATACATGTGAAAGTACAAAGTAGTTCCTCACTTTTTGGGAGATTACATACTCTCACCTAGACTTAACAAACACTACTATTTTGCTTTATTTGCTTTATATGTTTTAAAAACTTTTTATCATGGAATTTCAAGCTTAAAAGTAGAGACAGTGAACCCCTATGTGCTGTTGACGAGTTTCAATAATCACCAATTCATGCCAAGCCTGCTTCACCAGTGCCACCTCCCAACTCTCTCCACCTGCCACTGGCTTATTTAAAAGCAAATCCCAGATACATTTTTGTAAACAAATATTTTAGTTTGCATTATAAAATGCATAGAGGAGTCTTTTAAAACACATAACTGCAATGAGAGCGTTCAGTTCAGTTCAGTCACTCAGTCGTGTCCGATTCTTTGCGCCCTCATGGACTGCAGCACACTAGGCCTCCCTGTCCATCACTAACTCCCGGAGCTTGTTCAAACTCATGTCCATCGAGTCAGTGATGCCATCCAACCACGTCATCCTCTGTTGTCCCCTTCTCTTCCCACCTTCAAACTTTCCCAGCATCAGGGTCTTTTCTAAAGAGTCAGTTCTTTGCATCAGGTGGCCAAAGTATTGGAATTTCAACTTTAGCATCAAACCTTCCAATGAATATTCAGGACTGATTTCCTTTAGGATTAACTGATGAGAGCATTACTCCTAATAAAACTAACACTTACAAAGTATGTTCACAGAACCGGTTCAGATTATGTATAATCTCTATTGTTAATAAACTCCATAGGGGAGTTCCTGCTCTTCCATGGCTGTGAAGCACTGCTTTGAACACTATTTTATAATGTGATCTTATGAAAATACAAGGGAGGCTTTCAGAGGATTAAAGATGCTCAAACTCAGTTTGTTCTTTGAACTGTTTCATACATGGACATGAAATGCTTGCTATTGAATTTTTAAATTGATCGATTATTCATTCTTATGGGAAGTAGAGAGAAGGTGAGAGGCATGGTTTCTGAGCTACAGGAGATTACCATGTGAAGTAAAGAATGAAGAACTGAACAGAAATTTTGAGACAAGAGGTGATCATACTTGCCTTGGGGGGACCAGGAGGCAGAACATAGACAGTTGCCAGAGGTGGGCTCAGCTTGGCATCTTGGATGGGAAAGTTAAGCCAGTAGGATACAGACACCAGGTCAGCTCCAAGCAGTGATTTAGGAACCAGGAGACTTTTCAGTGGAGAGACTGGAAACAGGGCAAAGGCTGGGTGGCTCCAGCATCATCCCGCACCAGCAGTGGTCTGAGCTCTTAGCATTGTGTAAACATTCACATTAAATGGAGATACACTGTGTATAGTGCTTCCCAGGTGGCGTAGTGCTAAAGAATCTGCCTGCCAATGCAGGAGACGGAAGAGGCATGGGTTTGATCCCTGAGTCGGGAAGATCCCCTGGAGAAGGAAATGGCAACCCGCTCCAGTACTCTTGCCTAGAAAATTCCCTGGACAGTAGAGCCTGGTAGGCTATAAGTCCATGCGGTCACAAAGAGTCAGACACGACTGAGCACGCACGCATGTACTCACAGTGTGTATATACGTCTATGTACATCAGACAAACATCTCCTGCCAAGGCAGGAGGTGAGATCCTTGAGCAGATCCTTGACTGGAGAGGGCAATATGGGCTGAGGAAATGTTCCTTTATCCTGACCATTACCAGAGACAATTGTAGGCATACCTCCTGTTCACGAGGTATTTCTGACCCATTAACTGGAATGATTCTCTTCTTTAGCGGTCATGCAGAAGGCAGCCACAGTGAAGAGAACCTGCTTTGTCTGTTCTCCTCCAGGCTCTACCCCTCATTGTACCAGGCTGCTTGTCTCAGAGAATAAAAGGTGCTCACATGACAAGTGAATCCTGAGAAAAGAAGGGGCAGGAACAGGACACCCAAGGGCACTACTGTGGCACAATGTCTGGACAAGCTCCTGGAGACGGAGCCAAGGTCGCTGGGAGAGGCAGAATCAGAATCCAGAATCTCCAAATCTTAGACCTCACAGGACCCCAGTTCATTCATTTCTAAATATAAAATTGAAGTAATTACTGATCAAATGTGCCACTGAGAAGAATAATGAAGAGCTAATAATTGTTTTCCTTCCCTTTGAAAGAAACACACCACACTCAGACACCCATTTACAGATATTTTCAGTTAAAGTGTCACATAATATTTGTTATATCAGCAGGAGAATGGAAATCGAGTTGGCAGTGAAGTATTGCAGTGACAACTGTTACCTTGGAAACCGTAGTGAGCAATCATAATTACAATTAGCAAGACTTGCACAAAGTATACATAAATATTCGCATGCCAGAGTTGAGTGTCACGTACACCCAACAGCAGAGTAAACGGTGTGACTGCTGCTTCCTTCTCTTTGACACGTCCTTGTAGAGAGTTAGGTTCCATTAAGAGCTATCACAGCTTCTTTGAATTTAGGTGAACATATTTCCTTATGTGCTGGTTTTGGGGCTTGTAACATAATGACGTTTGACACAGACTGGATTACATGGAAGCTTCAGCTGACCCTTAGTTGAAGTATGACCTGAATGACTTTTAAACAAAGCCCGATCTCAGAGGAAAATAAGGCAATTGTAAATAATAAATGGTGTCATAGCACAATTACAGGAGTGCTCTGGGGAAAAGTGCGGCAACACAGACGGAATGGTTAAAAGGTGTGATTTAATCATTCACAGCAACTTGACTCGTGGTTTCTTCTTTATTGCCTTGGAAGTGTCCCTTTTGATCAGACTGCTCTGTCAAAATCATGAAGTCAGAGGAAGAGTGATAGAATTATTCTCACTCGGACACAACCAGGCGTGTCCTGTCTTCTGTGAATTCTTTCGTGAACAAGGGAGAAAAGAAGTGAAGTCAGGAGTATGTGTGAGTCTGTATTTCTGTACTCTTGTGGGAACAAAGCTTTGAAGGTAAACACATCTTCACAGCAAAACCATTGTTATTTTCAGGGCCACAGGGCACGCCAAAAACTTCATCCTCCAGCACACAGTAGAGTTTTCTGTTCGGCTTGTCTGAACATGTTGGCTGCCTGGGGCTTTCTGGATAAACATGTGTTGTGAGTGGTTGCCATGATGTGAAGGGCAACAGGGGGAAGAAACGTTGGCATGCTTCCTTTGAGAGCAGAGGTCTTGACCTGAGCTTGAAAGAAGTCTGCTAAAATGAATAAAAGGAAGTGATCTTGGCTTAGACACTAAAATAATTGGAAGAACTTATATTTTAGGCAGTGGTATCTGTTTGCTGAGTTGATGGGGGCCGGGGAGGGATGGTGGAAGTGAGGCCAGTGGATGTCCAGAAAACTGCCTTCCCCCTCTTGATCACATCAAGTCCCGCCTCTACGCTTCCCCATAGGAGCCCGGTTCTCTAGGCAGCAACGGCTAAGTCATATATCATGCCCCCTTCTGACCTTTGTGGGATGGACTCACGCCTGCTCTCTGGATGATTCTGCTCTTTAGGAGGGGCAGTATCTGCTGGAACAAAAGGCAGCCCTGGTGCATGCCTCTTCTTCTGCAGGTCCCCAACCCTTAGCAATCTAGGCTGCCTGTCTCAGAGAAAAACAGGTGACTGGCATTGCACGGGGTTCCAGCAGTCAGAACCATGCTACAAACCTGACGAGTGAAGTGTTGGTTTACCCCCTTGGAAGCTTGACGCAAGGTAGGGAAGGCAACTCACTTGTTTCAATTAAAATCAGAACTCCATATACCACTTTCTGCTGTAATTAGAGTTGTAGTGCTTATTTGAATCACAGCACTGAGCTAGGTTCCCTAGAAGAGCAAAAGATGAATGTCAGGGCTTCTTCCTTTAAGGAAACTTATGATCTGGTTGGGAAGAAGGAGTTAGGACACCCAGACAATTACTAAAGCATATTGTGTGCATGAGCCCCTGGTGGGGTAAAGACAGTAAGGAGTCTGCCTGCAATGCGGGAGACCTGGGCTCGATCCCTGTGTCCGGAAGATCCCCTGGAGAAAGAAATGGCAACCCACTCCAGTATTCTTGCTTGGAGAATCCCATGGATGGAAGAGCCTAGCAGGCTACAGTCCATGGGGTTTCCAAGAGTCGGACACGACTGAGTGACTTCACTTTCACTTTCATGGTGTGCGTGTGTGCGTGCGTGCGTGTGTGTGTGTGTGTGTGTGTGTGTTCAGTCATTCAGTTGTGTATGACTCTTTGTGACCCCATGCACCACAACCTGCCAATCTCCTCTGTCTATGGAATTTTCCAGACAAGAATACTAGAGTGGGTTGGCATTTCCTTCTCCAGGGGATCTTTCCAACCCAGGGACTGAACTCACATCTCTTGGGTCTCCTGCATTGGCAGGCAGATTCTTTACCACTGTGCCACCTGGGAAGCAGCCCCACAAGCATTGGGTACCTACTGGCTATTATCAAGTGTGACAGTATTGAGCCCCATGGAGGTCGGCAAGAGGGAGATTGGTAAGGGCTGAAGTTATTGGAAAAGGTTTCAAGAAAGTGACACTTGGGAAGGGCCTTGCACACTGGAGAACAATAGAGACAGACTCATGTGTGTGTGTGTGTGTGTGTGTGTGTGTGTGTGTGTGTGTAGAGAGAGAGAGAAAGAATGGGCAGTATGGGGAGTGCCAGCAGAAGTCTGTTTGGGGAAAGATCCAAAGGGACTAGAGCAGCACTCGTGATTACCATCATTTTAAAAGTTTGCTGGTCTGTGTGAACGAGGCCCCAACAGGATCTCTGGGCTTAGACTGCTCTCTAAAGCTCTGCATCTTGTTGGAAATCTCCCCTCAGAAGACTCACCGGTTCCACTCAGAGTCTGACTTCAGCAACTTGACCATCTCAAAAGCCCTTCTATCTTGACTTCCCTGCCAATAATTGAGGATCTACTATATCCCTAGTACTTTATCATTTTAAAACTTATGTTTATTAGGGAAATACATGCATGTGGTAAAAATAAAAATCACATAGAAGAGTGTAGGATAAAAAGCAGTAATATTTCAACTTTCTTTTCTCCATCCCAGTCCACTCATCAGAAGTGACCTCTTAAGTTGATGCCTTTGAGTTCAAGTCTCCTAATGACTGCTTCATACCTCTAAGTAGTATACTTCTATTTCTTGATCTTTTTTTTTTTTAATTAGACAATATATGTTAAAACTTAACCATGAAAGACCAAGACTTAGTTCACTTGTATTTTACCTCATCTCTCCACCCTTAGAGTATTTCATCTTTGTATTGTTTATTTTTGAGTTATTTTATTAGATAACATTGTGATATTAGGTACTATATTTATCTATATTTCCCATTTTATCCTTTTCATTATTTATCTCTATTCCATTCTTCCCTTGTCAGCTCCCATCACGTCTCAGCCAAGTCTTAATTCTTACTTTGTTAACATGGTTGACATTTAAAACTGTCCTGAAACCATAATGAACTCTTATGAGCTTTTGCTATAGATTGAAAACCAAAGAATAGAACTGGCATTATTATAACCATGTGAATATTGTTCATGGCAAAGCCAAAGTTGTATGTTAGGATTGCATTTTCTTCCTTACAAGCCCAATGAAACACCCTCTGGGCCACTTAAGATACAATTGTTGTAGCTTCAAGGTCAAAAAAGTTCTCTTCCCTTACATTACAACAATTGCCTAAAGTCATAGAATGCTTCATAAGAAACCACGAATTTGTCAAACATCTTTTGATTGTTACTTCTATTGCCTCCCCCCGCCCCACCCTGGAGTTTCTAATGGATTTGTATTGCCCATTTATATGAAAAGGAAAAAGATTTCCTCCGCTCAGAAGATTTTATGGAGGAAGGTCTTCTGCTTGGTCACTGTACAGGTCCCGGGTACATTCCCCGAGGCTTAGCTCCGGGGTGAGCAGGCCAGGAGTGGCTCCTCAAGTCAGAATGAAAGTGAAAGTGTGTTAGTTGTTCAGTCATGTTGGACTCTTTGCAATCCCAAAGACTGTAGCCTCAGTTCACAGAATTCTCCTGGCAAGAAGACTGGAGTGTGTTGCCATTCCCTTCTTCAGGGTACCTTCCTGACCCAGGAATCAAACCCTGGTCTTCTGCATTGCAGGCAGATTCTTTACCATCTGAGCCACCATGAGGAGGACAAATCTCTGGTTAAGACATTCAACACAGAAATTTAGCTTCTTCCAGTCAGTATTTATTCAGTTTACTTAAAGACGTTCCTTAAAAATCTCAGAATTTTTGTCAGGGATAAATGCTAGGCTGAATGTAGAAAGAATGGAGAGGAAAGGGAAGATGACACTCCCTAATACACCCATTTTGTGTTTAGACCCTCAAAGGATCTCCTTGTTAACTCAACACCTGATCGTCCCCCTCTGTCTTAACTGCTTAACTGCCTGCTCTGAGCTTGGAGCCTTCAGGGGGCATACTCTGGTCAGGTTAGCTTTTTCCTTCCTCTGCAGCCTCCTGAGTCAGGTGTTTTGGGATGTGGATCCATATCACTGTTTCATGTATCAGCATGCTCCTGTCCTCTTCCCATCTTCCAGGAATTTCTTGAAATGTCTCATCCATTAATTACCCACTTTCCCATTTTTTCGGGGTTCAAAAAATTAATGGGTATAAAATTCACTCACCTTCTTGAGCTAGAAAAGTCAGACCTTCCTTCATGGCGCATCTTTGTCCCTTTGCCTCTAAAACATTTTGTCTTCACTTTAGTTTTCTATTTGCTGCTTTAACAAATTACCCAGAGGGAATGGCTTAAAACAACACAAATTGACTCTTTGACAGTTCTGGAGGCCAGAACTCTGAAGTGAGTCTTAGAGGGCTAAAATCAAGTTGCAAAATCAAGGTCTGGTTCCTTCCTGAGGGTCTAGGAGAATCTGGTTTTTTGGCTCCTCCAGTTTCTGGGGGCTTCAGGCCTTCCTTGGCTCATGGCTGCCTGGTTCTAGTCTCTCGCTTCTGCTGTCAAAATTCCTACTTCCTTTTCTGGGTCAAACCTCCTTCCGCCTTCCTCAGATAAGTATACTTGTGGTTACCTTTAGAGCCTGCCTAGATAATTCAGGATAATCTCCATCTCAAGATCCTTAATTTAATCACATCTGCAAAGTCATGTTAGCCATATAAGGTAACATCCACAGGTTGTTAAAACATCCACAGGTAGGTAAAAGAACCTGGAGCCATTTTTCTGCCTACCGTAGTCTTCTTTGATTTCTCCATTTCTGTTACCATATTCATCCAGTCAGTAATCAAGTCCCATGGCTGGATTCATCTACTGGCTCTCAAATCTGAATGCACATTACAATTACCTGCAGATCTTTAAAAAGTACAACAGTCCTGGCCAAGAAAGTGAGAAGTTCTGGGGAGTCAGGTCTCGATATTATTTTCAAAAAAATTTATAAAATTTCAAACTTAGAGAAACATTGCAAGAAAAGTACAAATAATTCCCATATACTCTTGATTGTTTACATTTTGCACCATTTTCTTTAACATTCTCTTTTAATCTTTTTCTGAACCCTTCGAGAGTAAGTCCTTCACCCCAAGAGTTCTTCAGTATGTGTTTCCTAAGAATGAAAACAGTCTTTTTCATAACCACAGTGCCATTACCAAATCAGGAATTTAACATACAACACATTTTACTTTTCCACCAAGAATATACGTGATGACATCAGGATCATAACCCCTACTTTTTTATTGTTTCCATTTTCCTGGAATATCTTTGCCCAGCTTTTTATTTTTAGCCTTTCTGAATTATTTTGTATTAAGTGTGTTTCTTTCTTTTAAAAAGTAAAGTACTTATTTAGTTAATTTATTTGACTGAACCAGGTCTTAGTAGTAGCGTGTGGGATCTAGTTCCCTGACCAGGGATTGAACCTGTACCCTCTGTATCAGGAGCACAGAGTCTTAGCCACTGGACCACAAGGGAAGTCCCTAAGAGTGTTTCTTAAATAGAGCATTTAGTTGGCTTTTACTTTGTGATCCAGATAGAGAATCTTTGCAAACGAGTTAAGCCTTATACATCTTTACTGATAAAGTTGATATGTTTAGCCTGAACTCTGCCATGTTATTTTGTTATTATTATTTTTGTGTTATATTTGCTATGCTTCTTTACATAATCTGTTTTGTTTTTAAATGACTTTGACGTTAGAATTTTGTATATATAAATATATATATATTCCCCATCTATATATATATAGAATTATATATTTACATATATAAGGTCATTCTGACCATATATATATATATATATAGGCTTTTATTTTTAAATAAGTTTATTTCCTTTTAATTGAAAGATAATTGCTTTACAATATTGTGCTGGTTTCTGCCATGCATCAACATGAATCAGCTGTAGGTATACCCATGCCCCGCCCTCCTGAACCCCCCTCTCACCCCTCGCCCCATCCCACCCCACAGAGTACTGGTTTGAACTCCCAGAGTCGTACGGCAAATTCCCACTGGCTATCTATTTCATACATGGTAATGTATATGTTTCCATGCTACTCTCTCCATTCTTCCCACCCTTTTCTTGTGCCCCCCTCCTATGTCCTCATGTCTCTTCTCTATGTCTGAATCTCCACTGTTGCCCTGCAAATAGGTTCATAGCACCATCTTTCTAGATTACGTATATATGCATTAATATACGGTATTTATTTTTCTCTTTCTGACTTACTTCACTCTGTAAAGCTCTAGGTTCATCCACCTCATTAGAACTGACTCAAATGTGTTCCTTTTTATGGCTAATACTCCATTGTGTGTATGTACCACAGCTTCTTTATCCATTCATCTGAGATGGACATCTAGGTTGCTTCCATGTTCTAGGTGTTGTAAATAGTGCTGCAATGAACATTGGGTGCATGCGTCTTTTTTTTTTTTTTCCTTCAATGATTTTATCTCTAATCAGGTTGGGTCCATGTATAAAACACTCATCTCTATGGAATCACCCTGTTCTCCAACCCCAAGCCTCCTTTTAATATAGATTATATTCATTTGAAGCATTACCATTCAAGTACAGTTTAATGGTAAGTTAAAGTGAAAGTGAAGTGTCCAACTCTTTGCAACCCCATGGACTGCAGCCTGCCAGGCTCCTCCATCCATGGGATTTTCCAAGCAAGAATACTGGAGGGGGTTGCCATTTCCTTCTCCAGCATGTGTCTTTTTGAATTATGGTTTCCTCAGTGTATATGATCAGTAGTGGGATTACTGGGTCATATTGTAGAGTTGTTTCTAGTTTTTAAAGGAATCTCCATTCTATTTTCCCTAATGGCTATATCAATTTATATCCCCACCAACATTGCAAGGGGTTCCTGTTTCTCCACACCCTCTCCAGGATTTATTGTTTATAGATTTTTTGATGACGACCATTCTGGCCAGTATGAGGCAATAGCTCATTGTGCTTTTGATTTGCATTTCTCTAATAATGAGCAACGTTGAGCATCTTTTCATGTGTTTATTAGCTATCTGTATGTGTTCTTTGGAGAAATGTCTGTTTAGGTCGTCTGCTCACTTTTTGATTGGGTTGTTTGTTTTTCTGTTATTGAGTTACGTGAGTTGTTTGTATATTATGGAAATTAATTCTTTGTCAGTTGTTTCAGTTGCTTCCCCCCAAAATTACACACACACACACACATATATTTGTTTCAGAGATTATCTTCTTATACCTTTAAAAAATACCCTTCACACCCACTAGGCTGGCTACTATCGATAAAACAGAAAATAAGAAGTGTTGGCAGTGATATAGAGAAGTTGTACTTATGTAACGGGATTGTAAAATGGTGCAGCTGCTATGGAAAACAGTATGATGTTTCCTCCAAAATTTAAAAATTGGACTGCCATATGATTTAGCAATCCCACTTCTGGGTATATATCCAAAAGAATTGAAAGCAGTGTCTTGAAGAGTATTTGCATATCCACGTTCATAGCGGTACAACACACAACAGCCAATAGGTGGAAGCAACGCAGATGTCTGACAGATGAATGGGTGAATACAGTGAGGTATGTATCATTCATGACAGATACGATGTAGCCTCAAAAAGGAATGAAGTTGTGTCTCATGCTGTACCATGAATGGACCGTGAGGACATTATGCCAAGTAAAATGAACCAGCCACAAAAGAACAAGTACTATAGGATTCTACTTACATGAGGTGTCTAAATTTCACAGATGTAGAAAATAGAACGGTATTTCCTAGAGTCTGGGTGTAAAGGGGAATTGTTGTTCAATGGGTACAGAATTTCAGTTCTGCAAAGATGAAAAGGTTCTAAAGCTATGTTTCACAAAAATGTAAGTATACTTACCTCTTTGAACTGTATTCTTAAAAATGGTTAAGATGGTAACTTTTATGATATCTGTTTTTACAATTTAAAAAAAAAATGCCCTTAGCTCCCTGTTTCTAATTTAAGCTTCTCTCTCCGGGTTCTTTTTAGTATAAACTCAAATAAATGGTATTCTTTTGTTTCCACCTACTGTATATAAAATAGTTAACGAGTATATGCTTCCCAGGTGGCACTAGTGGTAAAGAATCCACCTGCCAGTGCAGGAGATGCAAGAGACGCAGGTTCAATCCCTGGGTTGGGAAGATCCCCTGGAGGCGGGCATGGCCACTCACTTCAGTATTCTTGCCTGAAGAATCAAATGGACAGAGGAGCCTGGTGGGCTACAGTCCATAGAGTCACAAAGAGTCAGACACAACTGAAGTGACTTAGTACTCATGCATGTGCATTAGTAGGGCTTCCCTGGTGGCTTAGTGGTAAAGAATCTGCCTACCAATGCAGGAGACACAGGAGACATGGGTTCCATCCCTGAATCTAGAAGATCCCCTGGAGAAGGAAAGCAACCCACTCCAGTATTCTTGCCTGCAAAAGCCCGTGAACAGAAGAGCCTGGAGGGCTAGAGTTCATGTGGTCACAAAGAGTCAGCCAAGACCGAGCGACTGAGCACACACTCATGCATGTGCATTAGCAGTTCTAAGAACATCTCCAGATGATTCTAAATATCGTGTAACTAGAGCTGTTAATCACCGGCAACTCTCCCATCACTCCTTTCTCTTTCAATCTTACATCATCATTCTAACCCAGCCTTCATTATCCCTCACATGTTGTTAACTCCCTTCTCTGGCTTTTCTTGGATTGTCTGTTCAATCCTCTCTAAATACTATATCCAGAGAAATCTTGCAAAAGTTCCACTATGTGTCATGTTTGCCACTCAAAGTTACGAAGGATTCTTTTCCATTGCCTCAAGGTTGGAAGAGGTGAATTGATTTGAGTTCCAGCAGGGACACTTATCAGTTATGTGACCTTTGTTAAATAATTTAAAAAATAATTTATTTATTTTAATTGGAGGATAATTACTTCACAGTATTGTGATGGTTCTGTGAAATAATTTAAGGGGCCAATGCAGCTACTGGATCATAAGAGATTTCAATTAACATCCTTCCATTCTTCCTTTGCTAAGCTCCAGTATCCATTGTTCCTTCTATCCACCCGCTCCCCCCACCCACTCTCCTAACCACCCTTGCTAATTCTCACAGCCATCTTGAGGTTTTAAAACCAGACTCACCTCTGAAAACCAAATTCAAGTACCTTCTCTTGCCTAAAACACCTCAGTCAGAAATAACCGTGCACCCCTCTCAGCATCCTCGGCACTTTCTCTAACATGTGGAACCTTTTAGTGACTTGTGTTCTGTCTTTTTACAAAAGTGTAAATAAAGTTTAAAGAAAGTTTAATTTAAATAAAGTTTAAATTAAAAGGAAACAGGAATCTAAGGGCAGGTGAAGGAGGGAGCAAACTGAGCACTCCCTATCAGAGGATTGAGGAATTACATCATTTGCTTCGAAATATGTAGCCTTGCTTGAACACTTATGGTCCAGTGTCACCCACGCTCCCTGTGTCTTTTGGCAAGTTACACATTGTACAAAACTCTTCTATTGTAAGCTCTTTGTGGGCAAAGTCTGTGTCTTAAAGATCTCTGTCCTTGATCCAACATTATAGGAAAGCAATAGGACCTAGGCGTCTAATGATAGCTGACACTGAATGCTTATTATCCACTTGACCTTGTTCTAAGTGTCATGGTCTGGGCACGGGTTGAGAAAGAATTTTCAGACATGAGACAGAATGAGAGGGAAATAAAGTTTATTAGAGTGGGAGACGCTGTTTGAACAGTGAGCCAGCTCAAGGGAGAACTGACATTGAACAGGGGTCCTTAGTCCATTTTTATACCCAGGGTACAAGGAGTGGGATAGGGGTCATGTGGGTCCTTTGCTGATTGGCTGAGGCGTGTATACTGAGTGGTGGGGGCAGGGGAGAGTAAGGCAGATATCTTCTCTCTATGGGGTAGGAGGGGAGACAGGTTATACTGTTCAGGAGGACCTGAAATCCATTAATAGTTACAATATGGGAGAGAGAAGGATGATAACGGTTTGGTTTTTCTGTTCCTGCATTCCAAGACCCTCCTTGGTTTTATCTGCTCTTTCATCTTTGGGTCACCACATTACTCCCTCTCTTTATTTTTAGGGCCAATTCTTTGGCCCCTTTTGATCCCCTGCTCATGTCTAACTATCTACCTATTTTCCTTCTCAGGTATTTGGGAACCCAATCTCAGAGGAAAAGGGGCGATGACCACTCTGGCTTCTTCAGGCTGTACAGGGGCGTCGTGGGCTCTGGGTTCCCTTTGCCTGCTGTCAGGGTGCATTTACAGTGGGAGATGAGTGTCCATGGAATAAGGCGACTTGTTTCAGCATTGTCTAGGTGTTTGTTAGTCAGGGAATACTCTTGTCATACTACCACTTGGAGATTTGTTGTATTTTAGAAGAAACAATGGAGAAGGCAATGGCACCCCCACTCCAGTACTCTTGCCTGGAAAATCCCAGGGACAGGGGAGCCTGGTGGGCTGCTGTCTACAAGGTCACACAGAGTTGGACACGACTGAAGGGACTTAGCAGCAGCAGCAGCAGCAGAAGAAGGAACAAACTTAACAAGAAAGTTAAAGGTACATGGCCCGAAGATTAACAGAAGGACACAAAGCTGATCAGGGGCTAGCCAGGAGAACCAGGACCAGACATTGGTTCGTGACAATAGTGTTTCTCTGGGTACGAGAAGAGGTGGGAATTTGGGCTCATAAAATCTTTACCTGAAAGCATCTGACTATCTGAGGGCTGGTTCTTGTGGGTTTTCCCCAGAGCACAGAGTGCCTTATTTCTGATCTCCATCCTGAACTCCTTTCAGGGGATGTTGAAGGTCAGCAGCTTGCAGTGGTCATGAAGAAATCCTTGTAGAGGCAGCTGGCAAGTGCCAACTTCCAGTCAGCAGGGTCCCTTCATAACCACATATTTGACCATGCGTTAGGGGCATTTCATGGCCATTGTGTCCCACGATGCTGGGAAGGCTCATTCCCAGGTTTAACAAAGACTCCACTGACAGGCCCCTCAGTGTGCTGTTATTGGACCAGGCCTTGTGAGTAGCAAAAGTCTCTGGACCATACCTGTCTTACTAGCCTCTTGGTCCAGGAAAATATTCCTTCTTGTTGCTTCTTCCCATATCTAGAGTTACATTATTACAACCATTGATCTCATATGGAACTGCATAATCAGCATTTTATCCCAGGCTCAGTCACATATTTGGTAACGCAAGAAGCTATCTTCTGAAGCAAGTGACATAGAAAATAATACAGCTAGCATTTATTAGTAAGGTCACAAGTAAGGATTATAAGTCAAGAACTTTCATTAGGTAGAGTCCAGTATACCCCAGGCCATCTGACTTTGTTTGTTAAATAACTATAGCCTGGTGTTAATCTCCTGGTTGTACATCATGGAGCATCTGATCTCTATCTAAAGACTGGTTACTGAGATAAGCTTTAGAAGCAAACTTAGAGTGTCCTTTTTAATAACTTAATTAAATCTTTTAGCAATATAACATAACAACAAGGAAATATCTCAGAAGTGAGTCTTAGTAGACATTAGATCTTAATTGACAAATCCTAGAATCTTAGTTTAACAATTAACAAAACTTAATATTCAGTGAAACATGATTTTTTCATTATGAGGGCATTAACCCTGTAGCCAGGGAAGGCTTTAACCCATCAAATAAAAATGAGGCTTGTCAGGGAGCCAGGAAAAGCTATGCGAACATCTTGGATTTCCCATAGCCCTGACTGTTTGATTTACAGCTATTGTTCACCCATTTTTAACTCCCCGATTTAGGAATAGACTGTTGCCATGTTTTAAGGACATCAGGATAGCAAAAGTCTAACCATGAGGGCTTATTTTTTGTAGAAGCAAAATGAACTTTGTCTACATGTACCATAATCTTAAATAATGCTTCTTTACCAAAGTAAAAAAAGATTTTAAAAACAAATATAAATCACTTAAAGGCAAAGAAATTCATAATCTGTTGTCAAAAGCTTCATTCTAAGAAAGCTTTGTTCTCTTAACATAGTGAGTAGACTAAATTCCAATCTCTTACCAGTTTAGAAGATAACAAACAAACAAAATTTGTTTATCGCTTAATCTTAGAAAAGTCTTTTCCATAAATCTTGAAGTAGCAGTATTCTTGCAGAGGCATCAGAGTGAAACCATAGGAGGCATGTTTAAAATCTGATTAAACTGCAACTGACAAAGTAACCTGGTCATTGCTGTGACTTGTAACACTTTAACATGGTAACTAGAATTATAACTGACAACATTTTGTCAGGGCATATCAGATCTATATGAATTCCACATAATTTTAGGATATCTATATTAGTAACACTAACCATACAGTATAACCTGAGAAGATTTTATCACCCCTTCCACAGTACTTCCCATGTAATTTAATGTCCAATGAATACAGGTAGTTTAATAGCTCTTTGGGATGTCTCAGGGGCCCTCTGAAGCATCCCAAAGTTAGGAAGTTTTGTTGATAAATATCAAAAGGGTTTATAACACTCAGTCAGATAGAATCATACAGATCACTGTGAAACTATATATTCACTTAGCCGGAGTAACAAAGAAAATTTCAAAGGTAAACATAGAACTGATTACTTCAAAGGTAAAGAAACTTAAAATCCATTATCAAAGGCAGTTCAACATCTCAAGAAATCTTGTATTTATGCACAGAACTCTTTCCTTGGGGTGCACTTTCCATCAAACCCTCTTATCACTTTCTGTACCCATTACTTTGTTCTCCCATCCTGAAACAGCCACCTGTAAGTCAGACCTACTTCCTTTTCCCTTCATAAAATGTAATTTCATTCCTCATACCTTCTTTACTGAAAACACACATTGTACTTTTCTTAAGTAACCAAGAACTGACCTTTATATTAGGATTCTATACATTGGTGAACATAAATACCAGTGAAAATTTCTAAAAAAATTCTAGAGAACATCTCAAGATGTCATCAAATATTATTCATTGGTAGTCCAAAATCTCTTTAGTTTCTGTGTAAGAGGAGGTTAGTGTTAAGTAGCGAATGGTTCAGAATCTTATTTTATTTGGAAATGACCTAACTATTCAATAAACTTCCGTCACTTATTTAAGCACTACCCTAGAAATTCAGGTTACCAAAATCTAGAGACTGTTTAGACAGACATTTCTAAAGTATAATTATTCTTAATAGAGTCTATCCAAGAGCTCACATCTCATTTACACTTTTTTTTGAAGTTTCTTCACTTGAGATACTTTCCTTGCTGACAAACTTGTAACAGATATAACAATATCTAACTTATAATAAACCGAGGCACAATGGAAATATTATGCTTAATGTTAATGACTCTTAGACATGTCTATATTAGATTAGGAAACAAACATTAATACTAGATATTTAATATTGATCATTTCGCAGTTCACGTGAATTTGATATTCATTTAGGTTAATTTCTCTTGTATTTAGAATTGTCTGATTTGTAAGAGCTTACTTTTTTTAAGCCAATTAAATTAGAACTCATTTACAACTTCAGCAATATTAAAAAAAAAAAAAACCCAAAAGACACACACTGAGACATACATAAATCCAAACAGCCTTTTTGTTTTGACGTTCTAATTTGCCCAAAGCTGAGGTCTCAGGCAAAGTGGGCTGTGTATTTCAGGGACATGGAAAGGGTTAACTTCAAGCTTTCCCTTAGGCAGTCTTTTTAACAAGCTAGTTGTTTTTAATTGCTTATGCAAAAAGAACTGGTTTTGAAGCCTAGAGAGTTTTTAATCCTTCAAGCTTTTGAATATAGGAGAAAGACCGAGACCAAAGGGAACCTCAGAATCCTTTCCTAGAGATTCTGTGGATATGAAAGGTCAAGTAGGGGTCGACCAGGAAATCTGATGGAGAGAGACAGAGGGTGACAGGAGCTAGGGAGGCAACAGAGAGACATATGCAGCGTGAGCCCCTTGAGTCGGATTCTGACTGAGGGCCACGAAGGACTGAACATAAGGAAATTCTGAGCCCTATCCCTGCCTTTGGCAAGAGCTAGTGTGCCATTCAGAGGTCATTTTTCGGAGCCTCCAGTTTGTATCGTGGCCAGGCCTTTTGCAGGGTCAAAATGTTTCCGTTTCTGAGAATGTAGCCAAGGCGTGAGTTTGAGAGAGGCTCCTGATACATACCAGAACCCATCCTTAACCTATATGCCATAGAATGGGGGTGCTGAGAGTCACCGACTGGCCAAAAGGCGTCTCTTTTTGTCTCAGTCACGTCGTCTCCATGCAACTAAAGGCACAAAGATGGCCAACTGTCCCAACAGTTGCGTCCAACAGTGAGAGGCGACCTCTGGGAACCGTTTGGCTCACCACCCTAAGTGCTGTACCTTAGATCCTCACAGTACTCATATAAAGTAAAATCCATTATTAACTTCATTTTTTTCTAATCTTAGGCTTTGAAACTGAGGTTCAGAGAAATGAAGAAGCTTGTCCAAATTTGGGCACCCAGTCTCTGGCCAAGGCTGAGCAGGGGTATGAGACTGAACGGTCTGTCTTCAGAATTCACACTACCCTGCCTGCTACTGCCTATCACTGATGGACTAACAAAATATGGTCATTTAATTACATGCCTGCAAATTATAATTGTTTATATTTTGCTCCCAGATGTAGACCATATTGATATTTTCTGTTTCACTGAATTCCTAAGCAAATGAAAGTCAAGAATTCCCTTAGTGTTGATCAGGTAGACTGGAGTGCCTTTTGGGGTCAGCACCTATGCATTTTAAAGCTGACCCTGCCACATACTTGATGTGTGGCCTTGAGCAAGTCACTTAACCTTTCTTGTTTCTCATCTCCAACTTCTATCAGTGGGCATTTACATAGGATTTTGTTTCCATAGTAATACAAAATAATACCTATCTCTCAGGAGTGAGTGTCATGGGGATTAACTAATTTACAGCTGTGAAGAGCTTTCAACATATGAACTGCTAGACAACAGCTAGATCGTAAAGAGAATTTAAAACACCATGAGCTTGTGGAGCGTGCCCATTTGATGCCCATCATTATATGTTTAACTATTAGCATTACTACTCATAATAAACTTTTATGAGGTACTTTAGGTGGTTGAAGTGTTTTTATGAGAGCTAATTAGTTGTTCCAACCAGTTCTAAGTGGTAGGTCAGTATTTTTATCATCCCTGTTTTGGAAATTACATTAAATTAGTGCATGCATCATTAAAAGAATCTTAAACTTCCAGATATTTAAAGGCATTCTGTGATCGGAGACAATTCTCACACAGCCATCACTCCTAACACAAAGCTCCAGTGTAGGACAATGGGCGTGGATTCTGCATGTGGTGCCAATATGTAATGTTGGCAAGTCTTCCTAATTTTAATTGTTTTGATGCTTGCATATTAAATGGGTGGTGATTCTTGTGCTGGGTTCTTTTGTGTATCACTCAGGGTGCATTTCAGACAGTTGAACTCATTCTAGATAGTTTAAACAAATTTACTACAAGAAATTGATTACATGTGTTTTGGATGAGTTATAAGAAGAAACAGAATTAGGTGCTGGGAGAACAATTAAAAAGAAGAGGTCATATCCAGAAACTAGTAACTTCAGGAATCAGTCCCATTTCCAAGGGCTGGGGGAAACAAAAGGGAGGAGGTCAGGTTTATGGAGTCCTGGAGCATCAGTTGCTGCTGGGCTAGAATCAGAGAGAGAAGCCCCACTGTAGGAGCCAGACTTATAAGGGGAGATAGCCACCTCCAAAGATGCTGCCAGAGCACTAAAGAACAGCTTCTCCTCTGCTCCTACCTTCTGACCTTGCACCAGTGTTTCCTATCAGTAGCAATTAATAGGGGGAGGGGAGGGAGGCTCAGGAGGGCAGGGATATGTATATAATTATGACTGATTCACATTGCTCTACAGCAGAAACCAACACAAAATTGTGAAGCAATTTTTCACCAATTAAAAAATAAAAGCTAAAAAAATAGGAAGTCTTGGGCAAGGGAGCCTGGGAAAAATAGTTGTAGATTTGTAACTTTAGCTTCACAGATTTAGATGGAGAAGGATGGATGCAGGGTTGAGAGAGAGGAGGTAACTAGCCTGTCTCATTAAATTCACTAAATTTTTTCTGGTGATCAAGGAGAATCAGAAGCTTACCTCAAGACCTTTATACCAGCAAGTTGTAGACCTGACTATTCAAGCTCAGGCTTGCCAACTCAAAGTGTAATGTATACTCCCAGGGCCACACCCCATCTCTCTCTTGGTGTGCTCACCTTCCCAATGGGGCTCAGTGTCAGGTGGTGAGAATGTTCATCTCTACCTGTCTTTAAGGGCAGAATGAGGATTAAATTAGATTACATACTTAAAAGCACTTGTTAGTCACCGATACAACCCACAAATGAAAGCCAGTATTGTTATTTGTAAATATTTTTTGCAGAAATATCTATAAACAGAAGTCCAAGATTAAAGTGAGATTTTATTACCAACCTTTTCAAGTCGAGCCTCAATAAAGTCCTCTTGCTACCCCACCCGCCCAACCCCGCCCCCTGTTGTTTGAGCCAATAGAGCAAGGCCAGGTCTGGTTCAGAAACAGAAGGTTTTTTCCTTTGTGCAGAGGATGGAGAGGTGGGAGTTGCCACTCTGGAGCAAATGCTCTTCCCACAGGCCTGTGGTGGGGTGGGGCATAGCTGCTGTATAAGGATATCTTCAGTGTGTGGGAGAGGCGGCAGGGCTCGCCCCAGAGCTGGCGCAGCTGTGGCTACTCAGGCTCCAGATTGCAGGGCGGGAGAAGCGTCTGCACACGGCCCACTGCTGCTTCCGCCATCTTGGATCTGGGCGTCCTGGTGGCTCACCAAGCTGAAGAGTTCTGAGGTGCTGGGTGTGAGGCCTCTGCATGTGACCCCGCTATGAGCAAGTGGAAGTAGTTGAAGCGCAAAGGATAAAGAGGTTAGACTTTACTACCAGATTCTATTTTTATTTTCTTTGAATTGTTAATGGGCTTTGCTGTTGACTGTTTCTCTTCACTTTAAAACATTAAGTTGGATCACCTTGTATCTGGACTGTGGCTGATAATTGAGTGTGTGTAGGGACCGTCTTTCAGTTGGTAGTTGCTTTTTTTGTTGGGTTCAAGTGGCGCTGAGGAATTACTTTTACTGGAGGTTTGAAATTTGCTTGTGGCTTTTAATTTATCCTGACAGGATTTAAAAAATGTTGCCAGGTTTCAGTCATACAATACTTATTTTCAAATGAGTATTGCTATTTTATTATTAATAATACCATTGCATAGAAAAGTTACTGATATATAACACATGTTCATTAAATAGTTGGTTAGAAACAATTAACAGATATCTAGACTTCTGATTTTCACTCTGTGAGTGGGCATGGTGGTGTATCTAAAGAAATATTCTTGACTGGGTAAACTGAGGCCAGTCATTTACCTCTCTGAACACAGTGTGAATTTGAGGATAATTGCGATAAGATGTATTAAAGTGTTTGGTAGAATTTAAAGTGCTCTCCCAATGTTAAGGACTACAGCCGAGTAACTTTGCTGCCTCCTGGACTGTATAAAAATATGGCTTTGCAAACATTGAGAAATCCTTATGAGGAAACAAGACTGCCATATCCTCTCATCTGTCATTCCCCAATGTCATGAACTGTACTTAGTGTTTATGCCCACCCTTCCCCATTGGAGACAATGAAATCATTCTTATGGCTGTTGTTTTCCCAAGTAACAGCCTTATCATTTGTATTGCTCTGGGGAAGGCTGTATTGGAATCATTCATCCCAAACCCCTGTTTTTCATCAATCACTTTTTGGCTGCAGAACCCCATGGAGGAGACAATATCCAAATTGCTTTCAATCCAATAACTCACCCCAGACAACAATAAAAAACAATGACAGCAAATTTAAACCCAAGCACTTGATGTTAAGTGACCCATGCACTGGAAGGTGAGCAGCCATTTGCTGGGATCCTTGTACCACCTTAGATCTGTTTCAGATGCTAGGCAATGGACTATGGTTGTCATCTTTGAGAGTTTTTTCTTTTCTTGGAAGTGATCCAACTACTTTCTCTGTGTAGTCTTGAGTCTGTGATCCTCTTTGAGCTGGGTTGGCAGGGACTCAAACTTTCTTATCTCTTTCTTCTCCTGTGACCTGAGTGTTGAGGCCACTCAGGGTCTGAGACATATTTTTAAATGAGGTCTAGGGCTAGTCTGCCTCCTTTTGGTCAGAGCCCAGATTAGTCTGGGCAGGAGAGTCCATTCTCCTGCCCAGACTCATATCCTGGTCAGCAGCTGATCTTGATACATTTTCTTCTGACTAGTGGTCCTAATATGGACTGGAAGAGGGCTCCCACAGAACCACATGATACCTGATTTTTTTGGGCATCCCCTTTCATGTCAATGACCAGTGCACAGGAATGCTGTATTATGCAACAGTGATTGAGTGTGCGTTTGTATTGATTAGAGGAAGGCGAAAAACAAGAATGGCCCCATTAAATTCCACCCTCAATAGTTGATGGATTGAGAGAGAGCTGTGGGAGAGATGGATTTGACTTCAACTTCTCAATACCAAAGTTACTTCAGAAACAATTTGTGGGTAAATAATACAAGTCTCCAAAATTAGTGTGCTTACTAAAAGGCAACTACACCCAAAGGAAACATTTCTGTTTGAATTTAATTGATTTAAAATTAGCGTTCTCTTTCTCTTGATGGCTCCATTCTTGTTTACTGGGAAAACATTTGTAGCAAAACACATACTGTGTGTGTACCTGAGAATTTATATTCTCACTGGCAAATACTCTCCACCATGGAGCCTGGATACATATTTGCCTCAGAGACCTGAACCACTCTGAAGGAACTGTTCAAGTCTCCCAAGGAAACACTATCTTTGCTTGACAAGAATGATGCTGATGTTTAAAATCACCTTTCAGATCATTCCTAAGGATGTTCCTTGCCCTCTCAAGATACTGAACTTGTGGACAATGGCAGAAAATATTCTGTTAGGAAAATGTTACTGTTAAGCTGTACTGTTGGTTCTCCCCCTTCTTTTCCAGATTGTTGGGGGGATGGAAACTAAGGGAAGACAGGATAATTGGTTGTCTAGTAAGGACTGTTTACTAGAAACAAATTTTTGTTTTCATAAACCCTCTGTTGCTTCTTCATATGAAAGAAGGAGAATATTCTTTAGGGAATTCATAGCATGCAAAGAATTCTAAGAAATGGGTGATGGATGTACATGAACATTTTAGATAAAGGTTGTAATTTACCTTTAGTTTTTTTTCTTCTAACAGTTTAAACACAAACGTGTGTATGTGTGTGTTTCCTTTTTACAAATGTGATGCTTGTTAATTGTGGAAAATAAGAGTACATAGAAGAAAATAAATGTCAGTCTTAATCTTACTACCCAGAGGTAATTTTTTAATGTTTCCTATACCTCTAACCTGCAGTGTAATATGTTAATAAAAAAGGATATATATTCTTATTCATAATTTTATATTCTTTTATCATTTACGTATCCTTATATCCTTTACATAATTTTAATTCACTTTCATTCTATTATATTAAATGTATTTCCACATTCCATGCTTTACATTATTATATTAATAGCTTTGTAAAATTTTATCATGTGATATGTTGTTCACTAGAGGAAGAAATGGCAACCCCTCCAGTGTTCTTGCCTGGAGGATTCCCTGGATAGAGGAACCTGGCGGGCTGCAGTCCATAGAGTCACAAGAGTCAGACACAACTAACCATGCATGCATGTTGTTGTTCAGTTGCTAAGTTGTGTCCAACTCTTTGTGACCCCATGGACTGTAGTCCGCCAGGCTCCTCTGTCCATGGGTTTCTCCAGGCAAGAATATTGGAGTGGATTGCCATTTCCTCTTACAGGAGATCTTTCTGACCCAAGAACGAGCCTGAGTCTCCTGTATTGGCAGATGGAATCTTTACCACTGAACAACCAGGGAAGCCTCATCATATGCTATACCATTCCCCTATTGTTAAATATTTAGAGTACTTTCCAATTTTTTCCAAACTCTAATGTTTTGGTAAATATCCTGGAAGCTGAGCTTTGGTGTTTCTTTAAGATAAATGGCTAGAAATGGAATGTCTGAATCGATATGCAGAATTTTTAGACTTTTGATATGTATTGTTAAATTTCCATCCACAAGTGTTGGGCCAGTTTTATCACCAGAAGTCTAGGAGAGTGACTATTTCTTCAAATCTTTGCCAACATTAGGCATTTAAAAATATCTTTTCAATACTATGGGAAATATATAGACCACTCAAAACTGATATAACAGTAAGAGGAGCACTAACAGAAATATAATTGATGTCTGTTATGGACTGAATTGTGGCCACTCCCTGCCTCAGTTTCATACTTTGAAGCTCTAAACCACCATGTGACCATGTTTGGAGATAGACTGTTAAGAAGGTAATTAAGGTTAAATGAGGTCGTAAGGGTGGGGCCCTAGTCAGATAGGATGAGTGTTCTTTTATACTGGGTAAGAGATACCAGCGAGTGCGCTATATACACAGAGAAAGGTCATGTGAGGACATAGTGAGAAGGTGGCCCTCTGTAAGCCAGGAAGAGAGGCCTCACCAGACACTAACTTTATGATGTTGCAGGAAAGAAAGTGGGGTGTGAGAGGATGGACATATCCCAGGTCACATCTGAGCCCCTGAGATGGTCACCAAGTGTGGGTTCTTGGCTTTAACCAGAAAAGAATTCAAGAGCGAGCCACAGTAGAGTGAAAGAAGGTTTATTCAGGGAGGAAACATACTCCATAGACAGAGTTTGGGCCATCTCAGAAGGCAAAAGAGGCAGGAAAGGTCCCAGGGCTATGGGGTTGTAAGTTTTTATTCAGTTCAGTTCAGTTGCTCGGTCGTGTCTGACTCTTTGTGACCCCGTGAATCCAGCACGCCACGCCTCCCTGTCCATCACCAACTCCCGGAATTTACTCAAACTCACGCCCATTGAGTCGGTGATGCCATCCAGCCATCTCATCCTCTGTCGTCCCCTTCTCCTCCTGCCCCCAATCCCTCCCAGCATCAGAAGAGTCAACTCTTTGCATGAGGTGGCCAAAGTACTGGAGTTTCAGCTTCAGCATCAGTCCTTCCAGTGAACACCCAGGCCTGATCTCCTTTAGGATGGACTGGTTGGATCTCCTTGCAGTCCAAGGGACTCTCAAGAGTCTTCTCCAACACCACAGTTCAAAAGCATCAATTTTTCAGCGCTCAGCTTTCTTCACAGTCCAACTCTCACATCCATACACGACCACTGGAAAAACCATAGCCTTGACCAGACGGACCTTTGTTGGCAAAGTAATGTCTCTGCTTTTTAATATGCTATCTAGGTTGGTCATAACTTTCCTTCCAAGGAGTAAGTGTCTTTTAATTTCATGGCTGCAGTCACCATCCGCAATGATTTGGAGCCCCCAAAAAGTCTGACACTGTTTCCACTGTCTCCCCATCTATTTCCCATGAGGTGCTGGGACCAGATGCCATGATCTTAGTTTTCTGAATGCTGAGCTTTAAGCCAACTTTTTCACTCTCCTCTTTCACTTTCATCAAGAGGCTTTTCAGTTCCTCTTCACTGTCTGCCATAAGGGTGGTGTCATCTGCATATCTGAGGTTATTGATATTTCTCCCAACAATCTTGATTCCAGTTTGTGCTGCTTCCAGCCCAGTGTTTCTTATGATGTACTCTGCATAGAAGTTAAATAAGCAGGGTGACAATATACAGCCTTGGTGTACTCCTTTTCCTATTTGGAACCAGTCTGTTGTTCCATGTCCAGTTCTAACTGTTGCTTCCTGACCTGCATACAGGTTTCTCAAGAGGCAGGTCAGGTGGTCTGGTATTCCCATCTCTTTCAGAATTTTCCACAGTTTATTGTGATCCACACAGTCAAAGGCTTTGGCGTAGTCAATAAAGCAGAAATAGATGTTTTTCTGGAACTCTCTTGCTTTTTCAATGATCCAGTGGATATTGGCAATTTGATCTCTGGTTCCTCTGCCTTTTCTAAATCCTGCTTGAACATCTGGAAGTTCTCGGTTCACGTATTGCTGAAGCCTGGCTTGGAGAATTTTAAGCATCACGTTACTAGCGTGTGAGATGAGTGCAGTTGTGTGGTAGTTTGAGCATTCTTTGGCATTGCCTTTCTTAGGGATTGGAATGAAAACTGACCTTTTCCAGTCCTGTGGCCACTGCTGAGTTTTCCAAATTTGCTGGCATATTGAGTGCAGCACTTTCACAGCATCCTCTTTCAGGATTTGAAATAGCTCAACTGGAATTCCATCACATCCACTAGCTTTGTTCATAGTGATGCTTTCTAAGGCCCACCTAACTTCACATTCCAGGATGTCTGGCTCTAGGTGAGTGATCACACCATTGTGATTATCTGGGTTGTGAAGATCTTTTTTGTACAGTTCTTCTGTGTATTCTTGCCACCTCTTCTTAATATCTTCTGCTTCTGTTAGGTCCATACCATTTCTGTCCTTTATCGAACCCATCTTTGCCTGAAATGTTCCCTTGGTATCTCTAATTTTCTTGAAGAGATCGCTAGTCTTTCCCATTCTGTTGTTTTCCTCTATTTCTTTGCATTGATCAGTGAGGGAAGGCTTTCTTATCTCTCCTTGCTATTCTTTGGAACTTTGCATTCAAATGGGTATATCTTTCCTTTTCTCCTTTGCTTTTCACTTCTCTTCTTTTCACAGCTATTTGTAAGGCCTCCTCAGACAACCATTTTGCCTTTTTGCATTTCTTTTCTATGGGGATGGTCTTGATCCCTGTCTCCTGTACAATGTCACGAACCTCCATCCATAGTTCATCAGGTTTTCTGTCTATCAGATCTAGTCCCTTAAATCTATTTCTCACTTCCACTGTATAGTCATAAGGGATTTGATTTAGGTCATACCTGAATGGTCTAGTGGTTTTCCCTACTTTCTTCAGTTTAAGTCTGAATTTAGCAATAAGGAGTTCATGATGTGAGCCACAGTCAGCTCCTGGTCTTGTTTTTGCTGACTGTATAGAGCTTCTCCATCTTTGGCTGCAAAGAATATAATCAATCTGATTTCGGTGTTGACCATCTGGTGATGTCCATGTGTAGAGTCTTCTCTTCTGTTGTTGGAAGAGGGTGTTTGCTATGACCAGTGCTTCTCTTGGCAAAACTCTATTAGCCTTTGCCTTGCTTCATTCCGTACTCCAAGGCCAAATTTGCCTGTTACTCCAGGTGCTTGTTTTTTTTTTTTTTTTTTAAATAAAAAGTTTTATTGGAGAAAAATAGAACCACCATGTACACAGGGAAAAGAGCACAAAAATTCAACTGATACAGAACTGAAAGTCACAACTACCCAGTGTTGTTTGAGATTACTTTTAAATTTCTTAAATGGCTTCCCTCAATTTTTTAAATAGCCTTGCCAATTTTCAGCCGAAATAGAATCAAGTTTTCAAAAAATTAAGAGCCTCAGCGAAGGGACCAGTTTTTAAGATAACAACGGTGACGCCAAGAGTCTCCTAATAGGACCAATTCTACCGAAAAATTCCTGAAGCACATAACTACTCAGTCTGGTAGAACAGTAGCTCAGAGACCATCAGGGATTAGTTAGAACACTGACTCAGACGGTCCAGTATGCAGAGAGGGCAAACAAAAAGCTGCATTTCCCTGTCAGATGAGTTCACATATGGCTGATTCATATCAATGTATGACAAAACCCACTGGAAAAAAAAAAAAATAATAATAAAAAAAAAAAAAAAAAGAAAACCAAGGAGGTGCTAAGAAAATACAGGCAACGGCTGCTCAAAATAATTAAGAAGGCCTTCTAAATACCACATATTATTAGACAACAGAGTGTAAAGTGATGCAATTAGAAAACAGGCAACTTAAAAAAAATATGGTTACAGGTCTTTGAGAACTCAGGAAAACAATTAGTAGCAAACACAAGAGCTGAAAGTCTTCTCAGCTGAGGGTTGAAAGTGAAAGTGAAAGTGAAGTCGCTCAGTCACATCCGACTCTTTGTGACCCCGTGGACTGTAGCCCACCAGGCTCCTCCATCCATGGGATTCTCCAGGCAAGAATACTGGAGTGGGCTGCCATTTCCTTCTCCAGGACTCCAGGTGTTTCTTGATTTCCTACTTTTGCATTCCAGTCCCCTATAATGAAAAGGACATCTTTTTTGGGTGTTAGTTCTAAAAGGGGTGGGTAATTTCATAGGCTAATGAGTGGGAGGAGTAGTCCAGTACTTTGGGGAAGGGGTGGGGATTTCCAGGAATTGGGCCACCATCCACTTTTTGACCTTTTGTGGTCATCCTTGGAACCATCATGGTACCTGGGGAATATCATTTAGCCTGCTGATGTGTTACAGTGTGCGTATTTTGAGGCTTAAGGTCAAGTGGAAGGTGAGTCCATCACCTTGGATCTAGTTGGTTCTAATCAGTTTATGTTGTGTTCTTGGGCTATGTCATTCTTGTAAAGATTGTGCCTTGCCCCCTTCCTATCTCATTGAGCACCTTGATCTTTGACTTCCGGTCTCCAGAACTGTGAAAGAATAAGTTTTTGTTTTTTAAACCACCCGGCCTGAAAATCTGGTTGTGGCAGCCTGAGTTATACAGTACCCTCATAGATTCTTGGCAAAGCTTAGGCATTTGGCATGGCCAGAGGCCACTAAGAGATGTTTAAAAAGCACAGAAACAACACAGTGGAAACGGTGACTTGAGAACACTGAGATAATGTAAATGGAAGTGGAACTCTGAGCTAGTGATACTACTGTTAATGTGGTTACAGAAAGGAGTGCCTCCTGCCCCATCTGAAAACCATGCAGGTACCTCATTTTGCAGGCATATCTTAGAGATGTTGTGGGTTTGGACCACAGCAACCTAGGGAATATCGCAATAAAGTGAGTCACACAGCTTTTTTGATTTCCCAGTGCATGTAAAACTTATGTTTACACTATACCATAGTCTACTGTCTATGCAATAGCATTATCTAAAAAAAAAAGTACATACCTTAATTAAAAATACTTTAATTGCTAAAAAGAAATGTTGAATCAGTAGTAACATTAAACATTATTGATCATGGATCACAATAACAAATATAAAAAGAATGAAAAAATTTGAATTACTGCAAAATCACCAAAATGTGACACAAAGACACAAAGTAAGCAAATACTATTGGAAAAATAGCACTGACCGACTTGTTCAACACAAGCTTGCTACGAACCTTCAATTTGTAAAAAGCTTAGTATCTGCAAAGCAAAGGAAAGCAAAATTCAATAAAACAAGGTATACCCATATTTATTTATTTTTTAAATAGAATTGAAAGGTCTCCTGCCTGTAGAGCAGCAGAGTTGAGAGCTTTTCCTTTTATTTTTTCCTGTTATTCTGGCTATCCTTGCCTAAGAAAAATCTGTATATAACCTAATATAATATCCATATTTTACTGATATATATGTCAAACATATATAAACTAGTTGGTGTTTTAGACACATATTTCATAGAAGAACTGATTGTAACCCACTCCGTGACCTTATTTTCCTCAACTGTAATTTAAGGAGGTTGGGAAATATCAGTGAGTTTTAAATTTGTGCTTTGAATAATACCTAAATGCTTGATTCTCCCCTGGGACAGTATCAGTTGGATTGTGGGGCTGGAGTTGGTTGGGGTATAAATGTAGCTGAGGTCTGGTATCCTGTCCTTCCTTGCTTTAAAAGAACAGCTCTGCTGTTTATTTGTTACATATGATTTTATTTGGAGAAAAGGTCTGTTATGGACAGGCTTCCCTGGTGGCTCAGATGGTAAAGAATGTAATGCTGGAGACCGAGGTTTGCTCCCTGGGTTAGGAAGATCCTCTGGAGAAGGGAATGGCTACCCACTCCAGTATTCTTGCCTGGAGAATTTCATGGACAGGGAAGCCTGGTGGGCTACAGTCCATAGGGTCGCGAAAAGTCAGACACAACTGAACGACTAACACTTTTTTCAATTCTATGTTATGGACTGAACATTTGTTTCTCCCTAAAATTCATATGTCGAAATCCTCACTTTCAAAGTGATGGTTTTTGGAGGTGGGGCCTTTGGGAGGCACATAAGTAATGAAGATAAAGCACTCATGAATGAGATTATTTGTGCCTTTAAAAAGGGGACCCTACAAAACACTCTCCGACATAAATCAAAGCAAGATCCTCTATGACCCACCTCCCAGAATATTGGAAATAAAAGCAAAACTAAACAAATGGGACCTAATGAAACTTAAAAGCTTTTGCACTACAAAGGAAACTATAAGTAAGGTGAAAAGACAGCCCTCAGATTGGGAGAAAATAATAGCAAATGAAGAAACAGACAAAGGATTAATCTCAAAAATATACAAGCAACTCCTGCAGCTCAATTCCAGAAAAATAAATGACCCAATCAAAAAATGGGCCAAAGAACTAAACAGACATTTCTCCAAAGAAGACATACAGATGGCTAACAAACACATGAAAAGATGCTCAACATCACTCATTATTAGAGAAATGCAAATCAAAACCACAGTGAGGTACCATTACACGCCAGTCAGGATGGCTGCTATCCAAAAGTCTACAAGCAATACATGCTGGAGAGGGTGTGGAGAAAAGGGAACCCTCTTACACTGTTGGTGGGAATGCAAACTAGTACAGCCGCTATGGAAAACAGTGTGGAGATTTCTTAAAAAACTGGAAATAGAACTGCCATATGACCCAGCAATCCCACTTCTGGGCATACACACTGAGGAAACCAGATCTGAAAGAGACACGTGTACCCCAATGTTCATCGCAGCACTGTTTATAATAGCCAGGACATGGAAGCAACCTAGATGCCCATCAGCAGATGAATGGATAAGGAAGCTGTGGTACATATACACCATGGAATATTACTCAGCCATGAAAAAGAATTCATTTGAACCAGTCCTAATGAGATGGATGAAGCTGGAGCCCATTATACAGAGTGAAGTAAGCCAGAAAGATAAAGAACATTACAGCATACTGACACATGTATATGGAATTTAGAAAGGTGATAACGATAACCCTATATGCAGAACAGAAAAAGAGACACAGAAATACAGAACAGACTTTTGAACTTTGTGGGAGAATGTGAGGGTGGGATATTTCAAAAGAACAGCATGTATACTATCTATGGTGAAACAGATCACCAGCCCAGGTGGGATGCACGAGACAAGTGCTCCGGCCTGGTGCACTGGGAAGACCCAGAGGAATCGGGTGGAGAGGGAGGTGGGAGGGGGGATCGGGATTGGGAATACATGTAAATCCATGGCTGATTCATATCAATGTATGACAAAACCCACTGGAAAAAAAAATAATAAAAAAAAAAAAATAAAAAGGGGACCCTAGAGAGCTCTCCTGCTCTTTTCTACCATGTGAGGATACAATGAAAAGATTGGCATCTGCAACCCAGAACTTGACCATGTTGATGCCCTGATCTTGGACTTCCAGTCTCTAGAACTGTGAGAAATCAATGTCTGTTGTTTATGAGTCACTCAGTCTGTGGTACTTTGTTATAACAGCTTGCAGTAATTAAGTTCTTTTATCTTAAAGGTCTTAAAAATCTTAGGACAGGCTGATATTAAGTTTCCTTCCAATTGTGATTCTGTGATCTCTAAAATTTATTACTTGTGTAAGACTTTACATAGTTTATAACACTCTTAAACATACATATTCTTATCTAGTCTATTCACTATTTATTCACTCCTTGAAGTAGTGTGGAGGTATACCATCACTCTGATATCATATACTTGGTAACATTAAGTGACTTCTCAAGGTCTTACAACTAGATAGAACTAGAATTTAAACTCAGGTCTTCTGACTCTGAACTTCATCATTTCCCCACTACTCCTGTGAGAAGGAGCTATGAGTTACGTTCTTAGAAGCTATAAGGAAAATAAGGAATAGAATAATCCTAATATTTAAAAGTCCAATTAAAAAGTATAGTATGGTACATGTGTTTTTATTTTTCAAAAGATGATTCTTTAAGATTGTTTTTCCATGTATTCATCATTGTTTTTAATCTTAGTAAGAGTTATGTCTTTTTGGACATAGGGTCTACAATGGTCATGACTGTGAATCTAGTGAGTTTGGATAGAAGGCCATCATTCTAAGAACTGCAGATGTGGACCTGGGCAGACATGAACTGGGAGTTTGGTACTGATGTATGTGCACTAACAGATATAAAGCAGATAGTGGGAACTGCTGTGTAGCACAGAGAGCTTAGCTTGGTGCTCTGTGGTGACCTGGATGGATGGGATGGGGGGCAGTGGGAGAGAGGGGATATGTGTATACTTACAGCTCATTCACTTTGTTGTGCAGCAGAAACTAACAACATTGTAAAGCAACTCTATCTCCAATAAAAATGAAAAAATAAAGAATTCTATTAATCAGCATATTCTGATTACAAATAAGGATTCCAAGGGAAAAGTTTTCCTGAGTTTTGAATTTGCAAACTTACATTTAGGAACTGGCAAACATGATCTCTTCCCCAAATGCTTAAGACCTCTCTTTTCCAGTCTTTCTATCTTCTTCATATCCAGTAACAAATTATGCTTTCCTCCCTTCAGTTCCATCAACTTTTATTTCATGAAGTATAAATTTTGCATAGTGTCAAAGGATCTACTTTATTATACTCACTTAAGCAGACTGTTTTCCAATTTCCACCTACACCCACATGAATTGTCTAGAAGAGCCTTCATTGTCCTTCACCAGAGTCCTTCAATTTGGATATCAGTCTGTTTACTGCTCAAAAATAGCTATCTTTGAACTAAATCCTCAGGTTGTACTGCTTCCTAGCTGACAGTGACTCTTATGTGCTGCTTACCTATTTTTGGAATAAGATCCTTGTACTTCAGGGCCCCTCATAACACTTTGCTGCAGGAGAGACTGCTCTTCTTTCATTTACTTTCTGTAGAGCCATATGAAGGCCCATTGAACACAGAGAAGTCCCTGTCTCTGACTGTGCCCCTTTCTGTCCTCATCTCTGCCTTTCTGTCTCTTTTGCTCTCTCTCTCACCTCTTCAACACTTGCATTCCCAATCCTGGCTGCAGGGAGCTTGAAGAAGAAACCAGAATTCAGCTCTGATTTGTCATTTCTCTGGAACACTTGGTAGGCAGCATGGTATGTGTCCCAGAGATGGATGTACATTTTCCCTCTCCTGAATTTGGAATAATCAAAGGAGGCATTCCTCCATTCAGCTGAGAGAGCAAAAGCCTGGAGCCAAATATATCTTCTGATTTTATGGATGCACAAACCCGCAAAAGCTTAATGGAAAGGAACTTGGAAGGAGAGGAAGATGGTCAAATTGCTTTAGGTTCCCTGCTTGATTACTTTTAGGTACTAGGTACATGTGTCAATTTGTGTGAGTGATTTAATGGTTTCCCTTTATGACACTGTTAATCATTATAATTATAGTAACTTACATCTGTGTAGTGCTTTACGGTTTTCAAAGCATTTTTATATCCATTATCTAATCAGGTCTCACAACAAACTGGGGAAGATAACATTTGTCAAAGGAATGGTCTTTTTGCTGGGAAAGTCATTGTCCTTGAGCATGCATCTTCAAGAAGGGATGCAGGAAGAATGTTGGGGGAGACAGGAAATACCGAGCCCGGGAAAGTCAGCTTAATCCAGAGGGGCTGGGCAGATTATCACCCTGCGCCTGGGAGTAACAAGCCTTAAATCAATTTGATAAAGCATCACTTTAGTCCCCTTGAATCACTTTGCTGAACAAAGGGTTACATCCTACACACCAACCTTGGATTTGCACATTTCTGACTCAATGAGTATCAGTGGGAGTTTCATTGTCTTACCCACTGACATCAATCTTCACCTAGTTCTTGTTATTAAGTACATGATTTCCTTAGCAACTGCTGCAGCTCTAGAAGACTTTAACTCTCCAAAAACTTACAGCTTTGTTCCTCCAGATAAGGCTAATGGTGATTGGAACAACTCCCATGTTTTTCTTTCTTGTAGGCAGCTGTAATGTAGTTCCAAGACTCTACGTAACCTATAGTTATAAGCAATGGAACACCAAAACTCTCCTAATTTCTCTCTCTCCTATGTGACCATCTCCTGCTTATCCAACCCTGTAACATAGACAGGTAACTACTAGCAGTTCGTATAGACGAGAAAACTGTGTTAGGAAGTTCCATCATTAGTTCACATATAATTTGGTGGAGCCAGGAGTGGTACTAAGATCATGTAGCTCCCAAGTCAGTTTTTCTTCCACTGTATAGTAGAATAATATACTATTACTATACAGTATAGTAGAATACTATACAGTGCCCCTTCCTCCCTTTATCCTTTTCAAAAGCTTTCAGAAACAGGCAAAAATGCCAAATTTTTTTTCTCAAAAAAATTGCTTACTAGCCATTTTATAAAACCACTTCCGCTTGAAGGCCCTAAAGAGTCAAAGTGAAAACATGTTTATCATTAGATTTTCTTTCCAGTCCATCATCCTCTTCTCTAGGAACTGTCTTCCCAGCGTGAATCCTAATAGCCATGATTATAGTGCATGACCTTTCCCTTTTTTCATGGCTGCTTAGGAAACAGGTGAACCTAAGCAGGATAGAGCAAATTGTCTTTCCTTGAAATTTAGAATTGGAACGAATGATGCTAGTTATTCATTTTATAGGTCATTTGAATTGAGAACAGTTAAACTCTGAGACTGTGGCCCCCAGCTGTATATACAGGAAGCAGAAGTTAGAAAAGAAAAATAGGGAGTGAGAAGCCCCATGACCCTGGAGAAATAGAGGTAGGCAGGCAGCAGAGACTCTTTTCTTAACTGCTTTTTAGTTCCTGGCTCCAGGCATGCAAGCAGCCAGCCCCCATTGTAATTCCTGACTTTGGAGAGTATGAGGCACCGCAGGAGTCTTTTAATTCTTGTTTTTGCCTGAGTTATGTTGAAGAGGATTTGTAATACTTGTCATCCAAAGAGCTTTAACTTGGGGGTTCTGAAAACTACTTTCCGGAATTTTTCACTCAAGGAATTTTTGTCACTGGTCAGGTACAGAAGATATTCTGACCCCTGCCATTGCCATGGCTTGCACACCCCAAGCAGCACCCATCCCCAAGTGTACATGTGCCCATGTATACACATCTCATGGCCTCTGCCGAGCTGTGTGGCCAGGAGCCGGCATTCCTCAGCTCTGCTGGCCTCACCTTTTTCTTCATCCTGAAGCTCCTGGTGAAGAGGGCAGCCTCCAGCTGATACTTCATTTCTCCTCTCAGACCCCCTCCCATCATTCCCCTTTGCCGCCGCATGCCCATATCCTCTTTCGTTTCAGACGCCCTGTCACTCATTGTTTGCTAATGACTAGTTGGCAGGCAAAGAGAAGAGAAGTGGCAGCCAGCCTGGCCTTCAGACTGGAAAGAAGCATGTTTTTCTAGAGAATGAAAACATTATTTGGTAAGAGGCACGTTCCAGCATTGAATATTTCTCTTTCAAAGTCCTGCTGGGCTCCTTCTGTCTCCTACAGTCTGTGCTTTCCTTGTCACTTCCTCCCATCTTCTTCCCACATGGAGACTGGCAGGGCCCCTTCTTTGGGATCGGGGCTCCTCAAAGGCCAGTGTGGGCTCTGGCAGAGACTCTAATATGATTTTGGGGAAGCAAACTATTAGAGTAATTATAATCATAGAAAAATAATAGACTGCTATTTGGAAACCTTTGAAGGCTTTTCAGATTTTTCTAGAGAAAACCAGTAATTAGCAAGAAATACCAGCTTCTCTCTGATATCTATTCAAAGAGAAGTCTCCTGAACTTATAAAGTGAACTTATCCTTGTCTTGAATTCAGTATTTGTTCCAGAGAAGGATGGGTCTCTTGACACCAATTTCTCTCATTAATTTCAAATCTCCCCTGGGGAATGGTCCACCTATCTTCCTCCCTCCGGAGCTCCTAAAAGCTGGGCATCTGGGACCAGCCCTCTGAGCTGGACCTTACTTTGTCCCTAGAGAGAATCATGTTGCAGACTTCAACAACAGTGCTGATTATTTATTATTCACCATATACCAAGTAGTCTTTGAAAACCCAGTAAAATGCTGTCCAGGTTGTTTTCACAGGCGTCTTGCTTCTCAGCCAGAAGAGGGCATTGTGTCCCTGATTTTTGTTTTTCCCTTTGAAACTAAGTGGAAAGCCTTAGTAGAGCAAATGATTTTTAGAGCCACGCTGTTCTTTACACGTAAATAACAACACAACAACAAAAAGTTCATCTGTTGAAGACAAATAGTCAAAAGAAATATTAGTAATTGTAGACCGGGAAGATAGCATGGAATGCTGCTCTGGGTACTGGGTTCACAGTGGCTTCCAGTGAACATATTTCTTAGGCTGCTAGCTCAGGTTAGAAATGAAGTGACAAAAAATGCAGCAAGGGCTTCTTGCTAGTGAGGAGCAGTGGGTAATATATTTGTTTGTATTATGGGATTGCAGTTCTACTAGAAGGAACACTTGACATTTTGATGAGTGCCTCCAGGGAGAAAAGGTACTAACTTCAGAACTTAGTTTTAATTATACTAAGGAGATTACATTATTCAAAAGCATCCCACTGGTAAGGTGCAACATTTCCTGAAACAGTTTAGTGGAAAATGCCACATTAATCAGTTCAATATTTCACTCAGAAGGCTTAATGATGGGAGAAGTTTAAAGTACCGTAGCAACGATAATGCAAAAGGGAAGGGAATAAAAGAATGTTCACTTAGAGGATAAGATTGAAATAGTTGCTAGTCCCTTTTGTGTCTTTCCCCATTAAAGTCTGGCTGGCTGTGCTGGAAACCCAGTGGGAATTAACATGTGGGACCCTGGAAACAGGAGGACCCTGAAAGGCAACGATGTGAAAGAGGAAGGATGTTGTGTTCAAGCCATGTCTTCTGCTCAGGAAGTTCACTGCTGCTCCTCCATTAACAGTCCAGGTTGGTGATGAGTAGCTGCTTTCTCCCCACCCAGAAGGACAGAGCATCTTTGTAAATCAATGGTATTTGATGTTAAAGGGAGATGGGCAGAATGAGATTCTGGAGTGTTTTGTCTTCTATTCCTATTCTTTACCCAAATCATATTCTAATTAACTTTGGGCATGTGTGCTAAGTTGCTTCAGTCATGTCCAACTCTGTGCAACCCTGTGGACTGTAGTCCCTCAGGCTCCTCTGTCCATGGAGATTCTCCAGACATGAGTACTGTAGAGGGTTGCCATGCCCTCCTCCAGGGAATCTTCCCAACCCAGGGATCGAACCCATATCTTGTATATCTCCTGCATTGGTTTCTCCACCCTACAAAAGTCGAATGAGAATCTAGCCTGAGAGTCAGAAAGGTATTTATCAGGTAGGCTCTCACCTGAAAGGGTACCAGCACTCACCGTTGGGATGCTGAAAGTCTGGGCAACTGTAAAGATTGGAAATTCAATCCAGATCTTGATGTTTGTAAACATACAAACGAGCCTTATGGTTATTCAAATTAGAGGAACAGCTAAAAAAAAAAAAATCCAGATTCATTTTTCTCCGGGGTATTAGTCCAGCAAACAAGTATGGGGCCTTCGCTGAAACCAGTGTGGGCATGGGTTAAGGAGCAAAAACAATCACTATTTGTGTGCTTTTGTTAAAATTTTTTTGGTCCAATTCTTAGTTTAATTTCTGTTTCGCTCTCACCACAAAGAAGCTGAAGTGTCTTAGAGTAAAAACTAGAAATCAATACTGGGTAGCTTAGATGAATTGTCCAGAATGTACACCAGATGAATGTCACTGCCTGTTTTCTTCTTTCTATTTCTTAGTAAATGTTATAACAGGTTTTTACTGTGTGCACTTGTGGGATCCCTCCTGCTTTGTAGATCAGTCACCTTTGTTTTTACCTTCAAAGTTCTCTGCTTCTGTTGTGATACTTTTCTTCTTCCTGCAAACCACTTTGTTTCTTTCCCAGAAGCAGGTGTCTATGTAACTTTACTGTGTATAGTTCCTTCCACATATATCCTCCACTGAGATGGTTTAACTTTGGTGCTCTTTGAAATACTAACTAGCTTTTTCTAATTCAGGAATTCCTAAGCATTTTATCACAGTATTATTCTGTTCTTGTTTTGCTTCCAAGACTTTGTCAAGGTGATGTATATTTATTGAAAAAAATTGTAGTGAATCTAGAATTTTGTTTCAAGATGTGCACAATCGCCCAGGAGATTTTGAAAACCTTTCAGGAAACCAAGAAGTGTGATTTTACCATTAGAATTGTTATTTTGATGTCATGGTAGCAAGGCTGTTACGGAACACGTATCCATGAAGGAGCTATAGGCAGGAATATTTTGTCTCCTAGTGAAGAGGTCGCTCTCATTATCTTGATGGTGTTGGAAAATTATCCTGGATGTTTCTATTTCTGTGTTGCTCTGTTTAATATTACACAAAGTCCTTTGGTTTTGGGTGAATTCTTCAAATTAGGTTGAATGCAGAGTCTTTGACCAGCTTGTTTTGAGTTCCTCAGTTATTCCATCTTGGAATCCCTGAACCTTGGTCTTGACCAGGATCAGGGATGTTGAAATCCATGAGGTTACCATCTATTTTCTTGTCCTGATCATGATTTTCTAGTTTTAGGATCCCAGATGTTGCTCCATTCTTCAAAATGTGGTTGACTGCATCTGTGGATATTTACCAAATGAATTTTCTAAGCCTTATAACCACACCCTAATCTTTTTTTTTTTAAAGTTTATTTACAGAATTTTCTTGTATTCAGTCAAACGTCAACATGGATCAGCCATAGGTGTACATATGTCCCCTCCCTCTTGAACCTCTCTCCCGTCTCCCTCCCCATCTCCCACCTCTAGGTTGATACAGAGCCCCTGCTTGAGTTCCCTGAGACACACAGCAAATTCCCACTGGCTATATGTTTTACATATGGTAATGTAAGTTTCTCTAAGGCAGGCTTCAACAGTACTGAACCATGAACTTCCAGATGTTCAAGCTGGATTTAGAAAAGGCAGAGGAACCAGAGATCAAATTGCCCACATCTGTTGAATCATTGAAAAAGCAAGAGAGTTCCAGAGAAACATCTGCTTCTGCTTTATTGACTATACCAAAGCCTTTGACTGTGTGGATCACAACAAACTGTGGGAAATTCTTAAAGGGATGGGAATACCAGACCACCTAACCTGCCTCCTGAGAGATCTGTATGCAGGTCAAGAAGCAACAGTTAGAACTGGACATGGGACAACAGACTGGTTCCAGATTGGGAAAGGAGTATGTCAAGGCTGTATATTGTCACCCTGCTTATTTAACTTATATGCAGAGTACATGCTGAGAAATGCTGGGCTGGATGAAGCACAAGCTGGAATCAAGATTGCTGGAAGAAATATCAATAACCTCAGATATGCATATGACACCACCCTTATGGTGAAAGCAAAGAAGAACTAAAGAGCCTCTTGATGAAAGTGAAAGAGGAGAGTGAAAAAGTTGGCTTAAAACTCAATGTTCAGAAACTAAGATCATGGCATCTGGTCCCATCACTTCATGACAAATAGATGGGGAAGCAATGGAAACAGTGACAGACTTTATTTCTTTGGGCTCCAAAATCACTGCAGTCATAAAACTAAAAGACGATTGCTCCTTGGAAGAAAAGTTATGACCAACCCAGACAGCATATTAAAAGCAGAGACATTACTTTACCAACAAAGGTCTGCCTAGTCAAAGCTCTGATTTTTCCAGTAGTCATGTATGGATGTGAGAGTTGGACTATGAAGAAAACTGAGTGCCAAAGAATTGATGCTTTTGAACTGTGGTGTTGGAGAAGACTCTTGAGAGTCCCTTGGACTGCAAGGATGTCAAACCAGTCCATCCTAAAGGAAATCAGTCCTGAATATTCATTGGAAGGACTGATGCTGAAGCTGAAACTCCAATACTTTGGCCACCTGATGCGAAGAACTGACTTATTGGAAAAGACCTTGATGATGGGAAAGATTGAAGGCAGGAGGAGAAGGGGGCGACAGAGGATGAGATGGTTGGATGGCATCACTGACTCGATGGGCGTGAGTTTGAGTAAACTCCGGGAGTTGGTGATGGACAGGGAAGCCTGGCGTGCTGCAGTCCATGGGGTTACAAAGAGTCAGACCCAACTGAGCAACTGAACTGAACTGAATGTAAGGTTCTGAACCACACCCTAATCTTGGCAAAAGGTTGGAAAAGTGTGGAATGCTGTTTTTATAACAAAATTGGAAAATACAATTCTAATTATCTAACCACCTAGGAATTGCTGGATTTTCTGTATCAGGATATAAACTGACTTGAAATGTGGAGCGCTAATTAACTATTAGGAAAAGACGCAATTACCCTGCACCCTCTGGCATGAAATCTCCCTTGTCGGTTTAAAATAGCTGACTTTTCATTTAACACAAAGATTCTAGGGGAAGAAAAAGATAGATGTCACCTCACTCATACTGTGTGCAGAAGAGGGCTTGGGTTTTAATTCTGTACCTGTCCCTTCCAAGTCCCTGTCCCACAATCAGTTTTTATGACTTTATGAATTGTTGCTGGCTCTTGACAAAAGCTGGAGCTGGCTGCTGGCCTGACCTCCTCCTGTGCTGATAATTTCTTATTATGTCGTCTTTTCTTAGGATGCAATTGCACTACCACCCTAATAATAAACATTTACCAAATCTTGTTATCTGCCTCTCCCTTGGGTAGTACCAATCTATCCCTAAAAATTGAAGCTCAGAGAGAACCTGACCTTGCAAAGAATTTTTCCATGGCTTCTGTCTTCAAAAACTTCTATTGGCTCACACTGTATTGTGTTAACCCTGCCTGCCTCTGTTGCCCTTCTTATTTCTCTTCAACATTCCAATTTATCCTATTGTTTGATTTCTCTAGAATCATACATCTGCCTGTCACAGATACTCTGCTCTGGGTATAGTCACAACAACTGTACATGTGTGTGTGTATGTACGTATGTACATATGTTATTGGATGAAGCACAAGCTGGAATCAAGATTTCCGGGAGAAATATCAATTACCTCATATATGCAGATGACACCACCCTTATGGCAGAAAACAAAGAGGAACTAAAGAGCCTCTTGAAGGTGAAAGAGGGAAGTGAAAAAGCTGGCTTAAAACTCAGCATTCAAAAAACTGAGATCATGGCATCTGGTCCTATCACTTCATGCCAAATAGATGGGGAAACAATGGAAACAATGACAGACTTTATTTTCTTGGGCTCCAAAATCACTGCAGATGGTGACTGCAGCCATAAAATTAAAAGACACTTGCTCCTTGGAAAAACTATAACAAACCTTGACAGTGTATTAAAAATCAGAGACATTACTTTGCCAACAAAGGTCCATCTAGTCACAGCTATATTTTTTCCAGTGGTCATGTATGGATGTGAGAGTTGGACTGTGAAGAAAGCTGAGTGCCGAAGAATTGATGCTTTTGAACTATGGTGTTGGAGAAGACTTGAGAGTCCCTTGGACTGCAAGAAGATCAAACATCAATCCTAAAGAAAATCAATCATGAATATACATTAGAAGGACTGATGCTGAAGCTCCGACACTTTGGCCAGCTGATTCGAAGAACCGGCTCATTAAAAAAGACTCTGGGAAAGATTGAAGATAGGAGGAGAAGGAGATGACAGAGGTCTGGTTGGTTGGATGGCATCACCGACTCAATGGACTTGAATTTGAGCAAGCTCCGGGAAATGCCGAAGGACAGGGAAGCCTGGCGTGCTGCAGTCCATGGGGTCGCAAAGAATCAGACACAACTAAGCGACTGAATAACAACATATGTTATTTATTTGGTTTATTACCAATAGATATTGGATTTCTGACTTCCCTGGTGGCTGAGTGATAAAGAATATGCCTGCCAATGCAAGAGACATAGGTTCCATTCCTGGGTCAGGAAGATCACCTAGAGAAGGAAATGGCAACCCACTCCAGAATTCTTGCCTGGGAAATCCCATGGATGGAGGAGTTAGGAGGGCTACAGTCCTGGGGTTACAAAGAGTTGGACATGACTTAGTGACTAAACAACAACATTGGTTTACTACCTTAAATAAGTTCATATGTACAACACTACGTTTCTGCTTCTATGTACCTTCCCGCATACTCGCCACCAAAAGTTTCCACCCATCCGCATACCATTGCTCCCCTTACCCTTTTTTGGGATTTTGCCCTCTCCCCTCCTCTGTCTCCCTGGTGACCATTACTCTGTTCTCTTTAACTTATGTGATGCAAATAACTATTTATTGCATGATGATTAGTTAAAGAAAATAAAAAATATTTGAAGTTGCATTTCTTTTTATAAATTCAGTCCATTTAAAATTTAGAGAATTTGCTATTCTTTTATTATTTAACTTTTAAAAACCATTTCAATGCCACTGAAAGATTGTTATTTTTTGCTAAACTTTCAGAAATTACCAAATTAGTGAGGACTGTAGCTATGTTCTCAGTCTCACCTTATTTCAGAATCACCTGGAAACATTTGAAAATTCAGTTGCTTAAACTACACGTCTAAAGATGCTGATTCAAGGTGATCTGGGACTTAACCACTTAGAATGACAGTGAGATAGACTGCAGGAAATATCAGGCAGTGAAGAGGTTTGAGCACATATCATTGAGCAGAATACTTTAGAACTGGTTTATTTGTCTTCCTTTGATTTATCTCCTAAGTTTTAACTACAAACTGATTTGCTTCATGGTATATCTTCATATTGTATTCTTCAAACCAGGATGTTTTAAGAAAATTATTTAAATAAGAAGAACATCATGTTAAAACAAAGAAATATTCGTCAGTGCTGTTCCTTTGAAGTGTAAAATTCTTATCAGTCACCTTTTTTTTGATAGCAATCAATGCAGGTGTTTGCATTATATTTAGGAAGTGGTTCTTCTCAATTTTGAGCACCTATTAAAATAAAAAAAAACCCCACATATTAGGAACCAGCAGTTGCATTTCTAGGACTCTTTATTGCAGAAATACTTGTATACTTGTTTGAAGGTTTTCTCAGGAACACTCAATATGATGGCAAAAAAATCAAACTGTACAACAACAACACAAACCAAAATTACTGTCATTGGGGCAAAGAGTAAATAAAATTTGAAGCTCCACACAATGGATGAATATGCAGTTGGTAAAAATGAGTTACGTGTTCTGTCTTGGAAAGGTGTATGTGATATTTTTTAAGTGAAAGAAACAAGGTGAAGAAAACTGCAGACAACAATCTAGTCCTCCCACTCCTTTTTTTTTTTTTTTTGGTAAAAAAAGAGTACTGTATGGGTGTGTGCTTGCTTGCTAAGTCGCTTCAGCTGTGTCTGAGTCTTTGCGACCCCATGGACTGTAGCCTACAGGCTCTTCTGTGCATTGCCTTCTGCAGGCAAGAATACTGGAGTGCTTGACATTTCCTTCTCCAGGGAATCTTCCTGACCCAGGGATCAAACGTGTGTCTCTTAGGTCTCCTGCATTTGCAGGCAGGTTCTTTACCACTAGCGCCACCTGGGAAGTCTGAAATGTGATAAGGCAGTGGGAGTAAGGAAGAGCTTATACCCTATCACTGTGTCATTTCACAGTCCTTCTTCAGCAGGCATGCATGACCTATGTAACTAAAAGCAAAAGGAAAAGAGAAGCAACCAAAAGTAGAAGCAGTCATCCTCGGGGCTCAGTCTGGAGGCCTCCGGCTGCCGTCCCCTTCCCAGAAGAGCAGAATTCACCACGGAGTGTATTGCTCTGGCAGAACTACATGCGGCTCCTCCCAGATACCTGGTCCCAGGACAGACCCCTGCTGCAGCTCTAGACCAAGCCCGTCGGCCCCCACAGTTGACCACTGGGCGGCCTGAGCAGCGGCTCCACTCTGGGGGCCAGTGAGGGTTGCGGCCCCGAGCGGGGTCCGAACGAAGTACAGGGCAGGGATCGGGGGCCGGCTGGGCTGAGCTGGGCCCTCAGAGGTGAGGGGTGGGGATTTCAGAAGTTAAGCTGCAGATCACACGGCAGGGTGGGCAGGCCCTCCTGTTGCTCTTGGTGATGTAGGCACCTTACACAAGTTCCCCCAGAGGACTCATAGCAGAGATGACTCTGTTTCAGGTCTTTTATTTAATTCTCGTTATATTCCACTGTCCAGTTTCTCAATGTAACGGCCAGTTTTCATGAGCCAGGCACTGGAAGCACTTTGCATGTATTATCTTAATTAATTCTCACAATACCTTATGAGATGGGCAATATTATTATCCTCACTTTATAGATCAGGAAACGGGGGCATAGAAAGATTAAGTTCTTTGGTCAAATTCATATGAATAGTAGGTGGCCAAGCCAGGATTTGAACTCAGGTGCTCATCACTCTGATCCCTCCTCCTGTGTATGTCAAACCCTTTATACCTTTAACCCCTCTCTTCTTTAAAGTTCTAAGAAAGAATTGAACCACCACCATGATAAATGCATGGCTCCTTCCTTTAGGAAAAAAATGTCTTAGAATTTAAGGTTAAGATAATGGTTTTAAAAATAAGATTTTGATGTAAGCAACCTAAAAATTAAAGCCATTTTCTTAAATTATAATTTTTCATTGTCCTTTGCTTTGATAATATTTTCCTGGTGTTCCACTGAAAATTGCCTCTGAAAATTTGTGTGTATAATTTAGCACATATAAGGAAAGCAGAATAGCAGAGTGGTAAAAACATGAACTTGTTTAGACTCCTTGAGTTTAAATCTTTGCTTCACCATTTATTAGCTGTGTAACAGTAGGCAAGTTACTTACCCTCTCTGTACCTCAGTTTCCTTATCTGTAAATTTCTTCTCTTACAAAACAGTAGCACCTGTGTCATAGGGCCGTTATGACATTTGAATGAGTGATAATGTTAAGCACTTAGAACAGTGTCTGGCACATGGCAAATGCTATAAATGTATTTGTTACATAATTAAAAATAAAGTACAATACAACCAAACTGTGGAATCTAACCCACGGTTTTTTTTTTTTTAAGGGGGAGAAAAGAATAAAGAAGCCCATATTTCTTGAACTTCTCTGGTAGCTGGCAACAGCTAGTATTGTACCAAATACAGCTTTAAAAATTTCCAGCTAAGTTAAAATCTCCTTCTGATTCAAGCAGAAGATCATGATTCTCAAGAAACGGATTCTGGGTCCACCGAGAAGTGCACTTAATAACAAATGGGAAACAGGCCCCTAAGACAGCGTGCTCTCAGCCAGGTGCTTGGGCTTCTGGGGCTTGGGGCCCTGGGACTTTGGGTTACGCTGCTCGCTCAGAGTTGTTAATGTGGCTGTCAGCCTTGAGACTTCCCTGGTTTACATCACACATGTCCCGGTTTTTCTATTTTAAGCTTCTACTCATTTCCTCTAAATATCCTTCTTTAGGACCTTACCCTGTGTTTCTTTTGTGTTTCATATGCTCAGAGTTGGCATTACGGTGTTAGTGTCTTTAAGGCAATAAAGTCTATATTTCACTGTAACAAATAGGAGCAAATCTTAAGATTTCTAGCCAGGATTCTTTGCAGCCTTTCCCCTATTGATGTCAGCAATTTCATTTTGCTCTAATTGTCCCCAGTGGTCCAAACAGGCAGGAATTCAGCACTCACCAATGGTTGCTCAGCTGCTAAAACCTTTTCCTGCCTAGAAAATGGATCATGGGGGCAAAGATTAACCCCCTTTTAACACTGGGCAGAGTTGGGGGAGGTGGCAATGTCTGCATTTTGGTTTTATCTATTGATTATTGCTACCATCACCGCCTTTGCTGTTAGTAAGAGGGAAGAAAGAGCAATGGCTCCATGAGAACAGTGAAGCCACATGCAAAGTTTACAAAGCCCTTTGGAGTCTCTCCCGCTGAAAAGGATCATACAATGTAAAATAACCTTATTAATAATAATACTTTTATGGTCATAAACAGAAACAAGTAAAATCAAGCTTCTGGTTCTTGGAGCTTTTCACTGACTTCCCTAAATAGTAGACTGTGATGCCTTTTCTCTCCTTTCTCTTTATTGCTCATCTTGTATTCTCTAACACGCACCTCTGCAATTGCCATAAGCAAATCATTTAACCCATAGGAGGAATAATTCTGGGCAAGTGATGTCAGTGCAGAGCTGTGGCTGTAAAGACCAGCCATGCACAGACACCCGAAGAAAAGGACTTACAAATATCAAGTGATATATCAATAGCAAATACTGCCACTAATTGATACTAACCATATACATGCAGAACCCCAAAAATGTAGGAGCTGTATTTCAGAGCTCTAATGAACCAAGCCGGGAGAAATGGAGAGCTGACGTTCTGAGCTTTGTCTCTGCGGCAGGACCACACTCCTAATGCATTTAATCACACTCCTAATATGATTTAATCCACTGTAGGGCTTCCCAGGTGGTTCTAGTGGTAAAGAACCCACCTGTCTATGCAGGAGACTTAAGAGATGAGGGTTTGATTCCTGGGTCGGGAAGATCCCCTGGAGGAAGGCATAGCAGTCTCTCCAGTATTCTTGCCTGGAAAATTTCATGGACAGAGGAGCTTGGTGGGCCACAATTCATAGAGTCACAAAGAGTCAGACATGACTGAAGTGACTAAACACACACACACACACACACACACACACACACACACACACACGGGATACTGTGACAGGCTCCAGTGAGGATGTTGACAACTGATTTCTGGTTGGTCCTAGGTTTAGTTTGGTGCTAAAAACAGGTTTTATCTTCACTGGATAATATTATTGAGTATATTAATTATAATGAAAGATACAGAGAAAGTAGGTCTCTGACATAGCTGCTGCAGAGCAGTAAATACGGTTTGTTCTCCCTCACCTTCAAGTTCATTGAAGGCTTCCTTTGTGCTATGCCCCCTAACATTCAGCAGAGCAAGGCATCAAGCTTGGGGTGTGAGGAAGACAGTGCATGTGGCTTAGTTCAGAGCACACTGGATCGGAATTCTGACCTCACTATTGGCTGTGTATGTGAAAGTTAAATGACTTCCTTGTGCTTCATTCCGTCTGTAAGATACCGACCTCATAATTATATATGAGAATTCAGTGAACAATGTATGTAAGAATCTAAAACAGTACCTGGCCACACGGAAGCATTCACTAAAGATTACTTACTACTTATACGTGTCATAGATAATCTGAGAGATGTTTTAAAATGCCCTACATGGATGCAACCTATTTTACCAGCCTAGAGGTATGGTATAAAACCATATCTCTTTTTTGGATTCTAGTTAAATTGCTTGAGCCATCTCACTCAACTGAATGTCCAGCTTTTTTGGTTCTACCCTCCTGGGATAAACTTTAGGAGCCTTGGTGTCCTAAGGACCTATCTTGCTGCTAGAGCCAAAGCTGAGACATGCTACTCTAAGAGTGAAAACATGTAATGATCACTGAGAACTTATTTCTGTTTGGGTTAATGCATTGCCAAGCTGCAGATCCTGGTAAGACAACAAAAGCAGGGAAATCAAAAAATTTCTTGAGTCATCATTTCTGGGACGACACTATGGCCCTGTCTGAGGAAAGTGGCTGAAGCCTCAAATACCATGCAGTCCCACCCCCATGTTGGTTTTTCAGGGTTTGAGGAAAGATCATCCTTCACCCCTTATTAATGACTAGTCAGAGGAATTTCACGCCAAAGTTGAGCAGGTATTCCAGTTTGACAGACATTTTTTTATTCACTCACACAGCTGCTTCCCAGAGCACAATACAGATTCAGAACCATTATTCCTTTTACTCCCTGACTTCATAGGGGGCAGGCCCCCTGACTCAGTCTCTTTCTACTCCCCATGCTGACTTTATTTCAGCAGACTCCTTGTCTTTGTCACTGATCCTTGATCTGGGGCACCGCTGATAGGTTTCAATCATTTTTGAAAAGTTGTGGGTCTCATCCCTTTACTTCAGGAAAACCTACATTTTTGTCTGAATTTGCCCATTTCTCCTCAGCTCTGAATGCCAACAGCTTGTTTTTTTAATCAGGAAAAAGTATATTCTGCCTTACCAGACATGATCAGTTCAGTTCAGTCACTCAGTCGTGTCTGACTCTTTGTGACCCCATGAACCACAGCACGCCAGGCCTCCCTGTCCATCACCAACTCCCAGAGTTTACTCAAACTCATGTCCATTGAATCAGGGATGCCATCCAACTATTTCATCCTCTGTCATCCCCTTCTCCTCCTGCCCTCAATCCTTCCCAGCATCAGGGTCTTTTCAAATAAGTCAGCTCTTCGCATGAGGTGGCCAAAGTATCGGAGTTTCAGCTTCAACATCAGTCCTTCCAATGAACACCCAGGACTGATCTCCTTTAGGATGGACTGGTTGGATCTCCTTGCAGTTCAAGGGATTCTCAAGAGTCTTCTCCAACACCACAGTTCAAAAGCATCTATTCTTCTGCGCTCAGCTTTCTTTATAGTCCAAATCTCACATCCATACATGACCACTGGAAAAACCATAGCCTTGATTAGACAGACCTTTGTTGGCAAAGTAATGTCTCTGCTTTTTAATATGCTATCTAGGTTGGTCATAACTTTCCTTCCAAGGAGTAAGCATCTTTTAATTTCATGGCTGCAGTCACCATCTGCAGTGATTTTGGAGCCCAGAAAAATAAAGTCAGCCACTGTTTCCACTGTTTCCCCATCTGTTTGCCATGAAGTGATGGGACCGGATGCCATAAACTTAGTTTTCTGAATGTTGACCAGACATGATGATGCAGTACTATTTTAAAGTTTTTGCTTTGCTTGATAATCGCTTTTATGGGTTATCAGTAGTGAGAGAGTGTTCTGAGAGCTGTCAACAGTGTCAAGTAGAATGACTGAATAGCACATATCATTTCCTTGTGACCTTTATTTGATTGTGCATTTGAACAACTCTACTTTCTCAAGAGAAAGTGAAGAGGAAAAATATTTTTCGGGAAGAGGAAACATATTAATCTGCTGCAAATATTTATTGAGGACTACTACAGTATTTTTGAGTCTATTTTAATATAATTGGAATATTTTGAATATTTCTCAATATAGGAAAATTCATATAGAGAAAAATATACATTTTTCAGTCTTCCTTGGACAGTTTGTTTTTTGACAAAAGCTCAAAGCCATGTAAATTGTTTCCTAGAATTTCAGTTAGCTATTGCTGTATAATATCACCCCAAAGCTTAGTGTTTTAAAACACTTGTTTTTTTTACCATCTGTCATGACTCTGTGGGTTGACTGGGCTCGGTTGGGAGGTTCTTCTGCTCTACCTGGTGTTAGCTGGGGCTGCTGTCATCTGGGGGCTCAACTGGGGTATAGTGTCCAAGATGCTTACTCTCATGACTAGTAGTTGGTACTGGTAGTTGACTGGAAGCTCTGCTAGGGAAGTCTACCAGATTTCTTGGTTCTCCTCTATATGATTTCTTTGTGAGTCTTGGACTCCTCACAGCATGGTACCTGGGTTCCAAGAGGGAGAGTCTCAAGAGAACAAGTCCTATTTTGCAAGCATTTATTAAGCCTTTGCTTGTATTTTGCTTGACAAAGTCCCATTGGCCAGTCATTCACATGGCCAAGCCCAGAATGTGGCTCGGGACCACAGAAGGGGATGAATACTAGAGGATCAAATTAAGTTTCACCAAGATGACAGTTGACCACAGCCAGAAATGCTTCTGAATTCTAAGAGAGCAAAATGGCTGTCCTAGAATTCTGGAGCTGATAGGTACCTTAGAGATTTCACAGTTCAGCTTCTTGTTTGGATGAAGAGACAAAAACCTGGAGAAAAAGATTTACTATTTCAAAGTGACAACCCAAACCTGGACAATTCATTGTAAAAATGACTTTGATTCAGGCTCTGTGCAGCTCCTACCTACCCACGTGGGCTGGTCCAGCCCCTGACTTTACAAAGCTCTTACCCCCTAGACAGGGGTAAGTCTGCAAGTTAGATCTCCTAACATCCAATGTGACATTTAACCACAGTACTTCACTGCTTTCCCATTGTTAATTAAGTGTGTAATGACTATATTAAAGTTAGTTTCAGGTTCTAATTTATGACACAGTAGTTATGTCTTAATGTACACTTTATGGTACATTGGAGTCCCTGAATAATCAATGTGTACTCCCTCTAATCCTGCCTGGTTTATATACTTGGAGAACATTTTATTATTTTGAACAATTATAAGGATTTATAGTTCTTGAATCTTTGCTTTTGTGAAATATTTTTGTTCCTGTCTACTATTTACAGGAAGCCAAGTCCTTTGTCAGGAACACAGCCTCTAATTATAACATTGTTCCTGTGGGAAAATGTAATTTGCTTTTCAATGATCCACTTTATGACATGGTCTCTAGGAATGTGCTGTCTGCAATAAAAAGCAAGTAGAGACTGCAGACTCCTGTAACTTCTTGCCAACTGCCTGGCATGGTAAGACCAGTGTTTATAAAGTAGCTCTAATTTTTTTGTTGGCGTGTGAAATTCAAGCTAGGAAATAATGACACATTTCACTGGGATGGAGTGTGTGTGGGGAGGGATGGGCTAGGAAGCAGACAAGCAAATGAGCAAGTCCCTTGGTTTGGTTTTCTCCACCGTCATCCCATCAGTAACCAAGTCCTATCTGTTGTCCATAGTGTCTCTCACTTTGGTCCTCTCTTCCCAGAAATAGAATGGCAGTTACAACAAAGGGCAGTGAGTGGAGTGAGAAGGGCTCACAGTGCTGTGGGATGACAAGGCAGGCTCTGGGTGCTCCCAAAGGACTGCCTGTTGGAGAGGGGACCTTCTCTCAGGGCCCAGTCCTGCCTCCTCTGAGAGGCGTTTCCTCATTGCTTTGCTCAAGGAAAATGTACAGTGATTTCCATTTAAAACATGCTTATGGAGGACAGGTATTCACCGAAGTAGAATATTTTCAATGAAAAGCGTCCTTCCTGATCATGGGCAATAGTCCTAGGGTCAGACCCCATTAGCTCCTCACAGGCCTTCTAATCTTCTCAACTCTGTCTTCCCTAGGCTTTTGTTCCAGCTTCCTTTCTGGGATCCTTTACCACTTGGTCCAAAACATAGTCTAGATCATGCTTCATGATTAAAAACAAATCAGTTTAGTTCAGTTCAATTCAGTTGCTCAGTCGTGTCCAACTCTTTGCGACCCCATGAATCGCAGCACGCCAGGCCTCCCTGTCCATTACCAACTCCCAGAGTTTACTCAAACTCAAGTTCATCGAGTTGGTGATGCCATCCAGCCATCTCATCCTTTGTCATCCCCTTCTCCTCCTGCCCCCAATCGCTCCCAGCATCAGGGTCTTTTCCAATGAGTCAACTCTTCGCATCAGGTGGCCAAAGTATTGGAGTTTCAGCTTCAGCATCAGTCCTTCCAATGAACACCCAGGACTCCACTAAAATGTGAGCAATCACAGAAGAAATTATAATATAGAATCCTCTACCCTGATCTTTGAATACTAGATCTGAATCCTTCCGGAGTCAGAGGTCAAGGTCTTCCAGGATCCCCACTGGCTCTCCCACCTCAGTTCCTGGTCTGCAGCCTTTTTGCAGGGGCCTGATAACCTCGCTTCACTAACACAGATGTTAGCTCTCTTCCCTAGCTGAAGTTTGGGCACATGAGCCCTCAAAAGACAGGTTTGAAGAAGGCCCATATTCTTCCTCATACCTGCTCTCCACTAGCCCCTCTCCTCCATGGTCATAATCTGTTGGGATAACTACCCAGTGGAAAACAATCTTTTGTACAGTGGAGCCGGATCTTTCCTGAGGCTTAGGTTCTAAAGTCAGTGTGTAAGGAAGAATCTGTGTAAGGACTTAACTTTGGAAACCGTTTGGAGGAGAGCCACATTGCAGATGGACACACCTTTCTCAGGAATCCTAGTATAGCCTGGCTGGCCCTTCGAGTTTGGAATAGGTCAGCATTTCCTCAGCAGAACACCAGATGAAGTAGCTATTCTGTGTTAAGATTTCTTTTAACTTCAGAATTCCATTTACTGCAGTGAGATATTCATCTGCTTAAGGCACAGGGTCTGAAAACCATGGAGAGCAGAGCAGAATCTAAGTTCCTTCCCACTCCTGTGGCAGTAATGTCCATAATTTTTAACTAGTTTCTCACTCTCTTCCTTTGTCCTTTTCTCCTTCCTTCCCTTTCTTGGTGTCTATAGGTATAATTCTGTGGATTCTATGCAAGCCTGATGGGATGGCCTCAACATTATTATGCAAGACAGTTTAACATCTGTGTGAAGAACTTTATAATACCAGATAGAGTATATTTAGATTTATCTTTGTAGGACCAAAAAAGCCTGTTAAAGTGCCTGTTTTTCTCTCTAAAATTCAAAAGTAATATATTTCCAAAGGTAAATTCAAACTATAGTCTGTATGTAGAGAAACAAGGTGTGCTGGAAGCTTTGAAATATGGCCAGCTTCTGGCTCTGGTCACGTAAGCAAAGATGAGCTATCATCTCACTCAGAGTAACTGGTTTCAGTGCTCCTGCTCCCTAGTGTCTCCATTTGGAAACCCTGACCCTTCTCTTCATACTAGCGCAAAGGCACTTCATACAAACCAGGCTCGGGACCTTCATGCAGGCCATTTGACCTGTCCAGAGTGCTCCTGCTGTCTCGTTCCTCATCCCTTTCACTTTGCCTTCACTGAGCCTTCCCAACCTTTAATCCCTAGGTCAGAACTCCTGAGCCACTCTTGACCATATCTTTAATGCTCTTTCACCCTCTCAATAATTGTACCTTAAGATGTCTTGATGTTCACCTAACATTAAATGTATCCATTTTACAGATGAGGAAACTGAGATAGAGGTTATATAAGCTGCCCAAGGTCACATGGTAAGTTAATGATAGAGCCAGGATTCAGACCCAGAAGTTATGATGCCAAAGCCCGTTCTTTCCATCACTGTTATACTGTCTCCCATTGGTGTGTGTTTGTGCTCCGTGGTGTTGGACTCCTTATGACCCCATGGACTGTAGCCCACCAGGCTCCTCTGTCTATGGGATTTTTCAGGCAAGAATACTGGAGATGGTTGCCATTTTCTACTCCAGAGGATCTTCTCAACCCACAGATCAAACCCACATCTCTTGTGTCTCCTGTCTTGGCAGGCAGATTCTTTACTACTGCACCACCTGGTAAGCTCCATTGGTACTTATGTACAAACTCTATTTCTTATTGTCTTTTTATGCAGTGTTTCTTCTCTCTCACTTTGTATAGCTTCCTTCAGAGCAGACCATCATGGTATATACATATGTTTTCATAGCACTACATTCGTTGTGCCTTGCATCAACGAATTATAGAATAATAATAATGTTAGAGAAGTTCAATAAATATGTATTGGGTGATAAAAGGACAAAAGCCAAAATATAGATTCTTATAAATTACATGAGTCTCTGGATGTGGTTTGGGCTTACTAAAAGGTCTCTGCTGTTTCTCACCAACATAGTCTTAACAGTTTACAAAGCATTTGAATATGATTTGACTCTCGGGATAGTCCTGTGAATGTGAGTGGAGCAGATATCATGCCTCTTCTACAGCTGGGAAAACTGAGACAGACACAGGGAAGTTGGTTTGCCTCCGTCACCTTTAGTGGTGAGCTGACCCAGAACCCTCTCTAGTCCTGTAGCATTCAAACTCAGATTTTTCCCAGGGCTGGTTCAATCTAATGCAGACCATGGTTTGGCCCTGGGTTTGGCCCTTAATGAAACCAGGATGTTCTATTGTAAATGGATATAAATGGTAGCATTGAAAGAGTTGGAGTGTGGCGAGATAGGGAAGGACACACTGCATTCACACACCAGCCTCTAAGAGGACAGTACCCTCAGGATGATCATGGAAACAGGCTTAAATTAATGTCATGCTATACAATACCTTCATTCATGTTGAAAATCAAGTGGTGGGAAACATGTGAATATCAGAAAAATATAGAAAATAATCATAGAGAAATAAAAAGTGGAGTCAGTCATGGGGAGGTTTCCATAATGCAAATCAGAGAAATTTTTATTTTGGGGGGAGAAGGTAAAAAGAGGAAATTCTGTACTAACAAGTAAAAATTCAAATCAAAGCCAGAATTTGAGCTGGCAGGCCTTGTTTGGAAACTCCTTTTGTTTATAATGTAGGTTTTCCCCCTTTATGAAGCAGATGCTTATACAAGCATTACCAGTGTTGTCAATAATACTGTAACATTTGCCTTCCATCCCTTTGTTGCTCAGGGAACATGTTGGGTTTCGGCACATTTAGCTTTGCCATTTACTCCACAAATCGCAGCTGTGTAGTCCTACAACTAAGTCGATTTTACTGAGAATAAAAATTGAAAAATATTCTCCTAACAACCTTTCTAGTAATCATAGGCCTGAAATACTTTGGAGAGTCTTTTTTTTTTTTTTTTTCCCTCAAACAACTTGGTTTCAGTACAATGATGCTTCAATAAGAATCTTCCTGCAAATTTAATTCAAAAGGGAAGGCTTTGTTGTTATTAAACACAATGGCAGTTTGTACATCTCCACATCATTATGTTGCTTCTCATTATGGTAATTCATTTGCTTCTGCTTTGTATGGATATCAAATAAAAATCACTCTCGCTCCTGGCAAGTGATTGCCATTATGGCGACACTCGGGGAGCCCAGCTAAGCAGCGCTTGGTGTCATAGCAAACACAATTAGCAAAATGGCATCCACAGCGGCTTTATGGAGTTGCCCTGTGGTGAGGCTCTGCGTTTTCTATTTAGCAGGGCTGTAGGTTACTGGGCTTTGCCGTGTGCCTCCTCTGTTTTCATCTTTGTACCATTTTCTGTTCAAATGGAACAACATGAGGCCTTTGTATGCATTTTATTTTCTCTCTTTTTTTTCTGATGGGCTCTTCCTCAGCACTTGCTGGGCACAGAGAGCTCTGAGTTATCCTGCCTTGCTGTGAGCCCTTGTTTCTCTAAAGAATGGTCAATGACAGCATCACCAAATGCCCACTCTGTTATCATTGTATATTTATTCATTTTGTTATTGTTGCTCTCTGTAGCCACTAGTTAGCCATTTGAGAGGTAATGAGTTTTTTTGTATGAAGTTAAGCTTTAAAGGTCATTATTAATTCCCTCTGTATTTAAAGAGAAACATCTTTCACTCTTGTGAAGCAGACAGATTTGGGTGGGGTTTCAACCGTGGCTTAAGAACCTCAGTCAGTGAGTAGCTCGATGAGGTTGGCAGCCCCTGCTCCCTCTTGGAGATAAAAGACAAACATGGTTCTTGGCTGAGCCTTGACAAAAAAGAGTGTCTGAATTCAGATGGAGTGTGTGGAGCCACAGGTTGGGCCTGTGTTAGCGGTTGACTCCTCCTCAGCCTTTAATATTTGTTTTAATTTTTCTTGGAAGATTTTCCTGATGCCTCCAGGCAGGAATAATGCTCTGCCATTTAAGCTTCTTATGCTATCTTTCTCCTCAACAACCAAGTCCTTTTTTTTCCTTCTCCTTATACTTCTTATTCCTCTTCCTCCCCACTCCCCTTACTTCCCCCTCCTGCTTTTCTGCTTCCTGATCAGAGAATCTGTAGCCTGTGCCCTGGGGATAATTCTATTTGGCTCTAAGAGATGATTTATGGTTTGTTGAAGTTAATCAGAGACTCATATTTCTCCTCCAAGTGATTAGTTTATGCCAATGGATGTACAATTTTGGTCAATGAAATCGGTCCTGAATATTCATTGGAAGGACTGATGCTGAAGCTGAAACCCAATACATTGGCTACCTGATGCTAAGAACTGACTCATTGGAAAAGACCCTGATGCTGGGAAAGATTGAAGGCAGGAGGAGAAGGGGACGACAGAGGATGAGATGGTTGGATGGCAACACTGATGCAATGGACATGTATTTGAGTAGGCCCTGGGAGTTGATGATGGACAGGGAAGCCTGGCGTGCTGGAAGACATGGGGTCGCAAAGAGTCAGACACGACTGAGCAACTGAACTGACTAACTGCTGGGAGACTTCTGTAACAGTTTTCCATTCTTATTAAAGGAAATACATGTAAGAGAAACTTCTTTTTCTGCTTGCGTGTGAGGACGTGATGCCTGGAACTGTGGCAGCAATCTTGTGATGATTTGAATCAATCATGAGGATAAGAGTCAACATTGCCAAAAAAGACCAAGTAAAAAACCAGAAATAATTTGGACTTTTGATGATGAGTTTTTGAGTCAGCAAATTAGCCTACCATGAACTTCTTTCGGATGAAAAGATACGTTTCTTGTCATTTAAGACATTTTAGTCCCATTTTCTCCTTCTCATTAGTCAGTGTCTAATTTATCAGGATTCCTAAGATAAGAATATGTATACAGAGGAAGCTCATCTTTTTATACAGAACTCAAATAGTTAAAGTCATTGCCCTTTTGGGGGGCTGTATTTTCCTTTTATGAAATGAGAAACATGACAAATAGACAAGCTACCATGAAATTGATTTTGTTTCCAAACTTTCTAGGTTATATCATAGGATATAATAATGCTTATTCAGTCCCATTTCCTAAGTTTTTAATCACTACAAAGTCAGCTTTTAGGTTAGTGATGCATCTTTTTTAAATTGAAAGAATGTTTAGAAGGACAGTTCCCAGGCTGATCCGTAAAGGCCCGTCCACGCGTAACCTGCCGACAGTAAAGAAAGTGTGATGGTGGTGGCTTTACCAAGCAGTGCCCAGTGTCACTGCTGTCCGCTGGGTCTGGAGGCCACGTGGGGGCGCTTTCCCATTCTGCTTTCACCTCTGGGGATGTTCTTTAAAATTAATTTTTTTTGTTATTTAAAAATTTCTTATTATGCATTTTTATCTACCCCTGGGGATTAACTTTCCCTTGGCACAGCGGCCTGGGCTAACTCCTTGCTTTCTGTCTCACTCCTGTGTGGAGATGAGACCAGGTTTTGGGTGGGAGCACAAATAGAGTGAAATGAAGGTGAGCCCTGACACTCCTGCCCCTGTGCTCCCCATGACCAAGTTCCAGCTGCCTCACTCCTGCCCTCCCTCCCCCAACTCCCCCTCCCCCAATCTTCCCTCCCCTACTCACTCCTTCCCTCACTCCCGTGCTCCCACACTCCCACGATTCTTCTTGCTTCACCCTGTCAGGTCTACTCTGTATTAAAGAAATATAAGGGGTTGAAGTTGAGAGCTGTGGTTGGTTGATTGGAAGAGCTGAAGAGTTTTTTGTTTAATAAGAAGAGGTGAGAAGAAGATACTTTTTTCCCTTTTCAGTTCAATTCAGTTTAGTCAGTCAGTCGTGTCCAACTCTTTGCGGCCCCATGAATCGCAGCACGCCAGGCCTCCCTGTCCATCACCAACTCCCGGAGTTTACTCAAACTCAAGTTCATTGAGTCGGTGATGCCATCCAGCCATCTCATCCTCTGTCATCCCCTTCTCCTCCTGCCCTCAATCCCTCCCAGCATCAGGGTCTTTTCCAATGAGTCAACTCTTCACGTGAGGTGGCCAAAGTATTGGAGTTTCAGTTTCAGCATCAGTCCTTCCAATGAACACCCAGGGCTGATCTCCTTTAGGATGGACTGGTTGGATCTCCCTGCAGTCCAAGGGACTCTCAAGAGTTTTCTCCAACACCACAGTTCAAAGGCATCAATTTTTTGGCAAGAGAAATGCAATTCTTGATAGCCCCACATGTAGTTCTTCCCACCATTCTGAGTTTGCAGGTCCTCCTGTATCAGAGGCAGGGAGCTCTCTAAGCTGTGAAGATGAAAGTGTCTAGTGAAGGATTCTGAATGCCAGAGAGCAGTCCTCACCAGAGGCCTTGTGGTGCTGAGAGGGCAGAAGTGCCAATTCAGAGCTAAGGCTTTTCTGGTTATTTTGAAACATTATTAGTAAATTGTAAAAATGTGTACAGATTCTTATAAAACAGTCTGCTGAAACAAAAAACTAAGAGGAATTTAAATTTTCATGTACATGTAGATTGTACTTGTCATACCCATCTTTTTCTCTCTGCACCCACTGCATCTTCAAACTCCACTTATTTTGGCTGCTACCTTATTCGTTCAGGCCATCACCAACTCTCCCCTGAATTACTGTCACTACTATTTTTTTCCAAAGTATTTTTCTCATATATCTTTCATAGAGATCAAAGACAAATACTGGACCGTGTCAATCCTTGCTTAAAATCCTTCAAGCTCTCATGGTTGCTCTTAAGATAGGTTCCAAACTCCTTAGCTTGAAATAATTCTTAAGATCATGAAGTCAGGAAACATGTCTATGTTCTCATCATATGTCTTTGAACCCAGCACACTGTGAAATAATTAGGACTTTGTAAATTTTTATTTTAACATATCCAAGATAACTTTAATTCTCTAGGGTGGCTCCTTTATCGGAAGTCACTGAAGCATCCCAGCCACTGATATCTGGATAACCTAGTTTCTATGACCACTGTGGCAGAAGAAAAGGGAGATAGAGGGTTGTACAAGGATTTTTTTCACTGTCTCAGTGAAAAAGATTATACTTGTAGCCCATCGGCCAGATTAGATATGTTGTTCCAGCCTAACTGCAAAGGACTCTGGGAAACACTGTCTTCTTGTATCCTCACAAAGAGGAAAAGGAAATGAAACTTGGGGACTATGTAGCATTGTACATGCCACAGTTAATTAAGAATGAACAACACAGACTTTTTGGAAATGTGCTATCTGTATTGTGATAGCGCTGTCTGAGCCATGGAGGTTTAATTTCAACCTATAAGTTGGTATGAATGATTTCCCTGAAAGTCTCTGCTGTTTCCACCCTGACATGCTTGTGGAAAAGGAGTGGGCCTTGAATTTTATGGAGGAAAGGACCATCTTTGCTATGTGGGCCAGAGGATTAGGAGCCCACGACTTTTGGAGAAAGATTTCCATTAAAGCTGGTGGGAAGAGGTGTTCAAGATGAACTGACCCCACCGTTACACTGGAGACACCTGAGAGCAAGGCAGGGACTCTGAAATTGGCCTTGGAGTTTGTGAGCTCCAGGAGTGGCAACAGCAATATAGGCTGTGCTTAGCACTCACAACTATACACGCCAAACTTTCACTGTACCTTTGGCCAACCTACTGACTGGTCTTGGTTGTGCCTTTAAAGCTAGCAAGAAGGGAAAAGTGTCTGTGCTTGGATAAAGTCTGCACAGAGTGAGCAGCCTGGGTGAGCACATTCTGTGATGACAGAATGAGACACGAGAGCTTGGGTATTACAGAGCTTGGCGGGCAGAGTGGGAAAAGGGACAAGTAAGCACTAGGACTAATTTGTGAAACACGAACGAACGGTGCAAAGAGTGCCAGAAATTACTTAGGGCGTGAAAAACCTATAGAAAGTTTTGTCTTCCTCTCATGGTGGGCATTTAAGAGTCTAGCATCACTATGGTTAGGACATGAAAAGAAATGTGACCTTATTTTGTAACTTACTTGGTGACAAATTTAAGTTACAAATACAGAGAATATTGGACGAGTACTTCACAGCCTGCACTGACATACATTAGCCCTGACTTTGGTAATAGAAATTACACTAACAAAAAAGATAAAAAAGCAGTTTGCACAAAAAGTTAACTAGTAGTATTCATCAGTGGTAATGATAAATAGCAACCACAACGACAGCAGACTTACCATAACAATAACAAACACTGCAAACTTATTTGTTCTTGATATTTCCTGGGTGCCCACTTCTCTTATTCTAATCTTTGTTTTGCTTTTAAAATTATCCAACTCATTTTAGTGTCAACTTTAGTTGCTGCAGTCATCAACTTGGAAAGCCTGTAGCCTTGGACAAAAGTGTCATTCGCTGTGTTTGATATATTCAGCTCTGCATCAGTAATCTATTTGCAAAATTGTCCAATTTGAAAGTGACACATTTGATTCACTTGACTTTCCTTTTTCTAGCACAGAAAATTTGAAGAAATTCAAGAGGTGCTGGGCACTAGTCACCAAGGAGAAAGGACAATAAAGGTATGTGTAAAGTACTCAAGAGAAAATAGTTCTGTGTCATTAGTAGTTGAACAGAATGAAGAGTCCTAAGAAGTTGAACTTGCCCAAACAAAAAGCAATGACATTTGGAGGGGAATGAAAACTTTTAAAGTTTTTATTATTTACTTGTTCATTTAGATCTAATATTTTAACATAATTTATTCCAGTTATTTAAGTACTATGCATTGATGGTAGAAAAATACAGAAAAATCAACAATAAAAGAAAAATAATTATCCATAATTCTCTTACCAAAGAGAACTACTATTCTTTTTTTTTTTTTTGGTATAATTCCTTCCATTCTTTTTGCAGTGTATATATAGATTCTTCTTTTTATTATTATCTTTACAAAAAAGATAATTTTTACAGAAGTGGAAATCCTAATGTTAAGCATAACAGCAGTTTGAAATCCCATTGTAAATTCATGACCTAATTTTTGTTGGACTCTCACTGAATCTCTTTAAGATACCACCAGACATAAAGAATACCCAGTCCTGGCCTCAAAGAGCTTATTATAATTTGAGGAAGGAGTCAAGGCAGAGAAACATTTAAATTAAATCAGGGAGTACTTACTGACTAGACTGCAATAGTACAATATTTTTTCCTTTTTATATAAGTTAATTACAGTAAGAAGAACACTTAATAATACTTAATGTTCAGAAACTTTTAAAAATGATCCATGAAAGAGACTCAAACCAATGTAAACTTAAGATTAGAATATGTTACTGGAAGGCTTACAACACATGCAATGATAAATAGCATAAATGTCACATTCTCCCACTGTCTAGCTGTCTGACCTTGGGCAAGTTACTTAATACCTTTGAGCTACAGTTTCCTCATCTGCACCATAGGAGAAATGATTCCCACTGTTTGGGGTTATTATGAAGATTATATGAGATATATGTAGCAACATTTTTGGCATTAAAAAATGTGCTTTAAGCAATGGTAGGGACTACTATTATAGATTGAATGAGGTGACTTCCTCTTATCCTGCTAATGCATGACTTAAAGATTAGAACTGGCTGGAAAGTATAGCAATTTGAATGTGCTGCAAACTGACAGAGCAGTGTTTTAAAATCCTTGGTTGGGCCCATATAAACATAAGAATGGTATAAGCTGTTAATGAGTAAACATCAGGCTCTTGAACATAAGCAGCCTGAATTTGTAAACTGCTGGTCAAGGAAACAACTAGTCTCACAGCATTTTAAAAACTTTTAGCAAGAGAAATCCAAAATCACTGCAGATGGTGACTTGAGCCATAAAATTAAAAGACATTTGCTCCTTGGAAGGAAAGCTATGACAAACCTAGACAGCACATTAAAAAGCAGAGACATTACTTTATCGACAAAGGTCCATCTAGTCAAAGCTATGGTTTCTCCAGTAGTCATGTATGGATGTGAGAGTTGGACCATAAAGAAGGCTGAGCACTGAAGAATTGATGCTTTTGAATTGTGGTGTTGGAGAAGACTCCTGAGAGTCCCTTGGACTGCAAGGAGATCAGTCCTGGGTGTTCATTGGAAGGACTGATGCTGAAGCTGAAACTCCAATACTTTGGTCACCTGATGTGAAGAGCTGACTCATTGGAAAAGACCCTGATGCTGAGAAAGATTGAAGGCAGGAGGTGAAGGAGACGACAGAGGATGAGATGGTTGGATGGCATCACCAACTCGATGGACATGAGTTTGAGTAAACTCTGGGAGTTGGTGATGGACAGGGAGGCCTGGCGTGCTGCAGTCCATGGAGTTGTAAAGAGTCGGACACGACTGAGGGACTGAACAACAGCAAGAGAAGGGCCTGTTTCTCACCTTCAGTATTGTAGTACAAAGATATTTGAGGTTATACTCTGAAGAGAATGTAAAGCATTTGTTTCTGCTGCAGATTAAGGGAAACTAACACAGTGGTAAAGAAGCCGCCTACTAATGCGAGAGAGAGCTGTGGTTCTCTCAGTGCAGGAGACGCAGCTTCTATCCCTGGGTCGGTAAGGCCCCCTGGGGTAGGAAATGGCCATTCACTCTAGTATTCTTGCCTGGAAAATTCCATGGACACAGGAACCTGTTGGGCTGCAGTCCATGAGGTCACAAAGAGTCGGACACAGCTGAGTGACTGAGCACAAAGGATATATCTGTTAGAGATTAGCTCAACTGATTTGGAAACTTAGAAGCTCAGCCAGTGTTATTGCCCAGATTAAAGACAGTCCACAGATGCAGAGGTGGACTGCAGAATTTTGAATATTTTTTTTTGACTCGGTGCCTTTGCATATGCTCTTCTATTTGTCTGGACACAATCTATATTATTATCACTTACTGCTCAAAAAACTGGCTAACTCCCGATTACTCTTCAGGTGGGCTACTCTGCTCCTTCAAAGCTGGGTTTAAAGGCCTCTTCTGTGTGTCTTCACAGCATTTTATTCTTCAGTTAATGTTACCCTTTTCACAGTTATGGAGGCTAGAGAGTGGGAATGTAGCTGGATAGTACAAACTGTTTCTACATTTACACTATATTTAGTATAAAGTGCTTTTAACTAAAAGAAGGATTCTCCTCTCCCCAAAGCCCCAGGAGCCCCTAGCTTCTAGTCAAGTATAACTTCTGCAGCTCAGAAGTAGGTTAGATCAAAATGTTCCAAGGCAGTTTCATCAAGGCTTATTCCCATTCACTCAAAAGTCATCTGTTGAGTCCGCAGCACTATATGTTCCAGATGGTCTGTAAAATTAAGTGAATCGTGCATGTCGTATAGCAGAACCTAGAAAGTGTATTTGAAAATGTGTTTTATGGACTTTTCTCAGAAACTCTTTGGCCAGACCTAGTCTGAAGACTTGGATTTCTCTTACTCTGCTGCTGATTAAATGATACTTACCGTCTACTGCAACAGGAATAGAAAGTGGGTTTCCACGGTGCTCTAGAGTAAAATTATCCCTTTGTATATCTGCCTTCCCTGTGGGTCTGTGGCTTCTATCAAGGCAAGGGCCACACCTTGCTCTCTAGTACCCTCTGAGTCTACAGCGCATACAGGCACATAGTAGGTGCCCACAAATATTTGTCGAATGAAGGGGTGAAAGATTCATCAGTAAGGGCCTGGGTGGTCCTTGAAATCTGAGCTCTATTTATTAGAAACCAAGAGTTGGCTTCCTCTTTAAGATTAGAATAGGCGCAGACTTTAGGACATTATCATTGCTCAATTGCTTGTCCAGGGAGGGGAGAACACCTGCATACATTGCCAAGAAGCCCAGAAACTCCTTTTAATGCTCCAGAGGGAAAAAACCCCGAAACTCTTCTCTCCATGTCAAAACTACACGTTGGGTTTAAGAGTTTCTGAAATTATATGTAAAGAGTCCTTTTTTCCCCCTCTAGAATAAAATTTCTTATTTTTAATAGATTCTCAAAATTGTTTATCACCCTCCAAAAGGGTAAGACATTGCTCCAAACCCTTTCTTGAAATGCGTTCAGGGGATGTTGTCACCAGGTAAAAAGCACTTAATGTGCCACTATTGGAATATTTTCTTTTTCCTCACAGATTGTTGCAGGGAGGGAGACCCCTTCCAGGGCCTAAGAGTGGGCTCTTGTCTAACACTTGGAAATGGAGTGTCTGAGGAGACACATGTGCTGACAAAGCAAGAGATTTTATTGGGAAGGGGTGCCCAGGCAGAGAGCAGCAGGTTAAGGGAACCCAAGAGAACTGCTCTGCCATGTGACTTGCAGTCTTGGGGGTTTATGGTATTGGGGTTAGCTTCCGAGTTTTCTCTGGCCAATCATCCAGACTCAGGGCCCTTCCTGGTGGAATGTACATTGCCCAACCAATATGGATTCCAGTGAGAAGGATTCTGGGAGGTTGGTAGGACACATGGACTGGTATCTCTGCTCTCCTTTGACCTTTCCTGAATTCTTCCTGTTGGTGGTAGCTTGTTAGTTTCACAATCCTTACTGAATGATGTGCTCTAAAATGCTATGTAAAAGATCACTCCAGCTGCTATATGTAGAATGAATTATAAAGAGCTAAGAAACGAAACTCATTAGGAGGCTGCTGTAGAATTTCAGGCTATAGACAGTCATGGCTTGGATCAAGGTGGAGGTGTAGAGATGTGCAGAAGTGGTGGATTGTAGGTATGCATGCAAGGCACTCGGGCCATGCCTGATGCAGAGTGAGCACTTCATAAACTCCAGCTATTACTATTATCATCATTACAATTATTGGCGTGGTGAAATGAAATTGGATGGATTATAATGGGTCAACAGAACGGTGGTTTTAAGAAGATTACTTGGGGAGTTCCCTGCTGGCCTAGTGGTTGGGATTCTGGGCTGTCACTGTCATGGCCTGGTTTCAATCCCTGGTTGGGGAACTGAGATTCTGTTCTGTAAGCTGTGAGGCATGGTTGGAAAAAAAAAAGAAAAAAGAGGAAAAAAAGGATATTACTGAACTTAGAGAAAATTAAGATGAACCAAATATTATTTGTATGTGGAGATGTAATTAATGTTACTTTTCAGACACTGTCTTGGATGCAGTGTTTTCAATACTTTTTTCTTTGTGTTTTGAGAAGAAATCCATCATTTACTTCTTTCAGGACACACCGCTGAGTCATTTGCAGTGAAAGAATCTTGATTATCTTCAAATGACAGATGTGAAATAGTGAATTTGAAGTTGTGTGGAAGATGTAATATATTGCTTTGCTCTGAAATTTATTATGAGCAAGGAGTTGGAAAAAAAGTAGGGAGTTAATATTCAGGAAGAAAGCAAAACTAAAAAAGATGACACAGACAGATTAATATATTTATGGATACATGCCATCCAGTTTGATGCCAGAAAAGCCAAATGAAGAAGTAATGTTCTGAAAACAACTCACAATTACCAAAATCACTAAGCTCTGAGTCAGAGAAGTATGAAGACTTGCAACATTCATATGTATATAGTTGTTTTGGAATTACTTAAAGTTGAGAGAGAGAGACAGGGAGATGGGGGGTGGGGGTGAGGGGTAGAGGGGGAAGGGAGACATGGGGTGGGGTGGAGAGTGAAGACAGAGAAAGGGACGGGGGTGGGGGGGAAGAGAGAGAGATGGGAAAAGAGAGAGAGAGGTGGGGAGAGATGTTCTTTTTCTTTTCCCCTTTTTCAGAAATGTGTTTTTGGCTCTACACTTTAACAAATGCAATATCTTTTCAGTCTACCCTTATCAAGCAAGCTCATATTTACAAGCCAAATTATACTGAGACACAGAAGTCTTAAATGAAAGACAGACATCACTGCAATCCTTTAAGGTCACGCTGATCTCTTCAAATGTTAGAATTCACTAGGGTAAGGTTGACTTTTCAGCTAAGTGACCCCATCACTTTAGGGTAATCCCTGTAATGAGTATAAATGTAGTAACACATCCTAAGAAAACACTAGGTTCTAAATGATAATATTCTATGAGGCCAGAGTCTGCTTTCTAAATGTGGACACCAGTATTCTCCAACCAGAGTGATTTCTAGATATACTGAAGTAGTTGAGAGTACCCAGGGTGGGACAACAGTTTTGGTTCCTGTCAAAATTCTTTCTTCCTTTTTTTTTGGTGGGGGGGGGGTGGAGTAGGGGTGGAGATTAAAATGGGAATAAGTGTCTATCACTTAAGGAGACAGTTGGATCATTAGAAATACACTTTTTAAATCAGCAGAACAAAATCATCTAAATAGAAGCGAAAAACTGTGTTCCCAAAAGTATGTTCTGTGGATCAGTAACTCTTCAAGGCATTGCTTGAAAGAAATATCAGACATATTGACTGCGGTATTCCACTCTCAGACCTGCTTGGCCCCACAACAAGCCCATTCTGCCACTATGTGGCATACATGACCTCTTCAAGTTCATGGTCAGCCACAGTCTCATTAAAATGATATAAAAAATTAGTAAAGCATGTACAGTACCTGGAGCTGCAACTGGTTCTGAGATTGTAATCGACACTTGTCATCTTTTTCTCCTCCACCACCATCCGTTCTAGATCTCCCCTACCCCTGGCTATCACTTCTGCTGCTTTAGATTGCTTTCCTGATAGAATAATCCAGACCTTTATCTCTGAGAATCTGTCCCCCTGGTTACCACACCCTTGTTAGGCTGTGATCACTACATTTCCCATTCACCATTACCATCAAGAGGAAGGCACCAAGAGATACCTCAGTGAATCTTCTGAGTTCCTGGCATATTCCTCTCTGCCTCCATTATGTAAGAGCAAGCCCAGCACCTCATGATCATTAAGAAAGATTTTTCCCATCAGTTTAATACCTCCTTCCTTTGCTTGCTGGTCCATAGACATGAAGAGCCCAGAGTGACCAGGTGGCAGTTGTGGCTGCTGACTCAGTGAAACCTTTTTCATATTCCCTGGTGGAAGGATAGCCCTACTGGGAACGAGGACCTTTAATCCAGCAAAACCTAAGTTGTAGGAACGGGAAGCACAGCTACAAAGTGAGTTACCAGAAGTGGTGGTGAACGGGGCCAATTTTACTTTCATCCCTACATCCCTAGACCAATATATTTTAGCTGTTAGGGTGCAGGATTATATATCAGCTCACTGCATCTGAGGGAGCTCCCTGACCTGGAGGGTTTCATTTCTGAACTGCTGTTTTAGCTGACTCTTTAATAAGCCATTCCAATATTCTGTCAGAGCTGCTGCTTCTGGATGAATATACTCGTGGTAGGACAAATGGACTCTGAGGTCAAGTACCCTTCCTATTGACACACATCCTTTGCTGCAGATTGTGCCCTTTCATCAAAAGCAATGCTATGTGGGCTTCCATGGAGGTAAACCAGATTCTAAAGGTCCTCAGATGGTGAGTAGGGAAAGCAGACACATAGAAAGCAGGCTTCATTTTTGCTCTCTCCAGAAAGAAACGTCTCAAGATGTGGAGAGTGGCACTAACAGCTATAATTCTACCTAAGGTGGGAGACTACGTTTAATTTAAGCTTTGTGCTTAATTGATTAACTTGGTTATTGTTTCATCACTTTTGAATGCACACATTTTAAGCTTCTAAATTTTATGGGAAATCATTTACATCATATAATGTGTTTCTATCCCTAACACTGAAGCTCCAATGATGATCAAATCCACTAATGAAATTTTTATGTAAAAGCAGAATGCTGCTTTTACATAAAGTCATCCTAGGACATTGAAGATTTGATAAGCATACAAGAAAGAATTTGTTTTGTTGTCTGCTGGAACTAATTAAATGCATGGACGGACAAACAAGTCCAATCAGTATGCTCTTCTAATTCATCCAAGAAGTCCCAAGAGAATGAGATCTGTTTTTATTGATGTCTTAATTGCTGTAAGTCATCCTGGCTCTCCGAGGTCTAGGTAAATAATAACCGTAATACACACTTTCTTGGCACATGTTGTACTTAGACTGGTGACCCTCTATTCATTTTTTTTTTTATTCAGGAAGGAATTCATATTCCTATATCTAAAAATATTGAAAAACTTAGTATTAAGAGGACCCATTCTATGCTGGCTGTATTGCCTCCCAGAGATCCCCATATGGGCAGGCACATGTACCTTCCTTTCACATGGGAAGGTAAATGGGGGCTGACATAAAGGTGTACAAGGCCAGCTAGATAGTTCCTTCATGCATTTATTTTCGAGGAACTGGTGGGTGAAAAGTGTCTAAGTCCGGAAGCTCTACTCTTCAATGTGATCGAACTGAGGCCTTTAGAGTAGAAGGTGAGGCTAACTAACAGACATGCTGGAATGGCATTTCTGCTGGTTGCTGTGCTTCAGACTAATAAATTAACCTCTTTGTGCCCTAGTTTCCTTCTCTGTAAAATGCTGATGGTAATAGGAACCTTTTTTATGAAGTGGTCAAAAGGACTGAATAAATTAGTACACGTGAAGCCAGTCCGAAAGGCAATTAACCCTGAATATTCATTAGAGGGACTGATGCTGAAGCTGAAGCTCCAGTACTTTGGCCACCTGATGCGAAGAGCTGACTCATTTGAAAAGACTCTGATGCTGGGAAAGATTGAGGGCAGGAGGAGAAGGGGATGAGGATGAAATGGTTGGATAGCATCGCCAACTCAATGGATATGAGTTTGAACAAACTCTGGGAGGTAGTGAAGGACAGGTAAGCCTGGCATGTGAGAGTCGGACACGACTGAGAGACTGGACAGCAACAACGACACGTGAAGTAGCTAGAAAACTACCTGGTTCATCATGAGCATTCAGTGCTAGGCTGCCATCATTATCACCGTCATCATATGTATCTCATGTATACCCTCCTGGGTAAAAAAGCAAATTGAACACCAATAAGCATGGCTCCATTTGTACTCCAAGAAGCTGAAGGGGTTCGGATGGCCTAAACTGATGAAGATTTCCAATAACTGACTTTTATAATTATTCACTAATTTTGCTGTATGTCTTTCTTGATACTATTTCTTTTTTAAGATATTTATTTGGCTGCACCAAGTCTTAGTTGCAGCTTGGGGAATCCTCTATCTGCATTGTGGCATTTGGGATTTTTCTTTTTTTAGTTGAATCATGTGGGATCTAGTTCCCTGACCAGGGATTGAACCCAGGCCCCTGCTTTGGGAGCACAGCCACTGGGCTATCAGGGAAGTACCTCTTGATACTATTTCTGAGAGAAGGTATTATGGGTCAAATTGTGTCCTCAGAGAGATATGTCCAAGTCCTAACAAATTGTACCTCAGGATGTGATCTTATTTGGGAACAGGGTGACATCACTGCAGATGTAATCAATTAAGATGATGTGCTAGATAGAGTAGGGTGGACCCTTAGTCCCGAGTGACCATGTCCTTGTAAGTAGAGGGAATTTTGGAATAAGGATGCACAAAAGGAGGATAATATGAAAATAACCATGTGATGATGGAGGCAGAGAATGGAATGATGATCTCCAATCAAAGGAATGCCAGGGTTTGCTGGCAAATAGTAGAAGCGAGAAGGGGCATGGGATGGTTTTCTTCTACACATTTTAGAGAGAGCATGACCCTCCTTATATCCTGATTTTGGACTTAGAGCCTCCAGAACTGTGAAACAATAAATTTCTGTTTTAAGTCACCTGTTCGTTTGTTATGATAACCCTAGGAAATAATACAAAAGAGGATGAAAAAAATTACCATTGAGGAGCTGACAGCACGTAGACTTAACCAATCAGGTCATTGGAAGCTTAGGGTGACATTCAAATGTTGAAGTTGTTACTTGGTTTCCTCTGATAGTTTTGACAAAAGTCCTGCCAATCTGATATTTTTTTCTTATTCTAATCTGTTGCCAAGATCTGCTTTTTAGGGCAAGTAGCCTATAAACTTACATTCTTTCCTATCAGCCACTTGAACAAACTTCCTCAAATTTTGTGCCACGTTCATTTGTTCATTCACTAGAATAGAGTGCTCAAGTAACAGGCAACCTTGTTTAGACTGACCTGAGTCATAACCACTTCTGTGCCCGTGGGTCTTTACAAAAGATGTGACTAGTCTTTTGTGATTTCCCCACCATAATTCTTCCCTCTCTTCCTTTACCCAGCTTCAATATGATTTGATTATTTTCAGTGCAAAAGCAGACTCTCTTTGTGTGGCAGGCATTCAGCTAGATCCCCAGGTATGTTTATACAACTTAATTTCTGTTGTTTAGTTGCTAAGTTGCATCCAACTCTTTTGTGACCTTATGGAGCCCGTCAGGCTTCCCTATCCATGGGATTTTCCAGGCAAGGATACTGGAGTAGATTGTCATTTCCTTCTCCAAGGGATCTTCCTGACCCAGGGATTGAACCTGCATGTCCTATGTTGGCAGGCAGATTTTTTTTTTTTTTTTTTTTTTTACCACTGAGCCATCATGGAAGCCCAACACAATTTTACCTAGTCCTAAAAACAGGTTTTGGGCACATACTATTTTCCAGGGCCACAGTTATCTTTCCACAGTGATCATCTCAGATCAGCGTGGCCAAGATTTGTTGTCAAATATTTTCTTCACATGGAAAATCCTTCCACAATTGCAAGTCCTATTTTCACTTTGAACAAATGACCATATAGTTAAATTCAAGATTTCATACATGCTTAATCTGAAAGTAATACAAGTGAAGTTTATGAAAGTATCTTTAACTCATCAGCATTAGCTAATTCTCTTATGTTTACTACCCTCAAGCTCTATAAGATGATAAGATTTTTGTCCAAATCAGCATGCACATTTTTCTTGTGGTAGTTTTCATGACTATTCCCCAAGACACATTGTTTGAAACATTTGAGGCAAAGCATCACATTCTCTTATCTGTAAGAATAAGTGATCACTTGTCCTCCTGATTCTACTGTACTATTTTGTAATGCATATTAAATACAAAAGTAGCTCTACAGGTACACAGTATGGGGAGAGGAACATGGAAACTTACATTACTATAGGTACAATAGATAGCCAATGGGAATCTGCTGTATGGCTGAGGGAACTCAAACCAGGGCTCTGTGACAATCTAGAGGGGTGGGGTGGGAGGGGGGTGGGAGAAAGTTTCAAGAGGGAGGGGATATGTGTATACCTATGGGCTGATGGGTATTGATGTTTGGCCGAAACCAACACAATTCTGTAAAGCATTTATCCTTCAGTGAAAAATATATTTTAAAAATAAAAAATAAAAAGCGTATTTACATCTGTAACTACAAAAAAAAGATACATTGTATGCTTTTTCAGAAGTCTCAAGCTAGGGCATGGACAAGGGCATGTGCCTATGCATCAAGAAAGATCCAGCTTTGTATATTTTTAAAGAGCTGTTGGAGTAGCTTTAGTTCCTTCTGCTCCTTGATTAAATCTTGATTAAAATCAGCATTGCAGTTGTAGGATGGGAAGCAGTCTTCTTCCTTTCCCTTCTTTAGGTAACGTCACTTGATTGCTTGAGACAGTTAAAGGTGCTTTGGTAGTAAAAGGACAGCAAGTTAATAAGCAGGCATTTCCATAGTAACAGCAAAGCACTCTGGGAGACAGAACCACTTGGGGGTGGAGCTGCCCACGCCAGGATTTTAGCTCCCATGACAACAGCAGAGTGTGGGGTGGGGATGAACACACTACAAAACTTAGCAAAGGTCCATTTAGTGAAGACAATGTATAATCAGGGTTGTCAATCTATTTTAAAATTCAAAGTTAAATAAATCAAATTTGAGACCACAAGCTGATGCAAAACATTTAAAATACACCGTACATCCACTGAAAATTTCTGAAGCATAAGCACAAATAGTTTAAGAACTATCCAATTGTGACAACTTGTTAGTTTAAAAAAATCCAATTACCAAGATTTTTGTCCCAGAGTAGTTGCAGAAAATTACACAATTACAGCAATTTTTCTCAGCTGCTCCACTATAGAAAATGAAAGTAATTATACAAAAATAGTGTAAGATAGTTTTCACAACTGCAAGTTAGATTTTTGCTTTCTTTAGAAGAAATTCTGTTTCTCTGTAGATAACCATCTCAACCAAAAGAGAGATTCAGAAGTGAAAAAGAGAAAGCAGTAGCTAAAAGAAGCAGACCAGGGCAAAAGGTGAGTGAAATGCTGAAAGACTTGGGAGTAGCTGGAAAGAATTCTGAAAGACTTAAGAACCCAGCATTCCAATCAAAACAAGTTTAACACAAATTGTATTCCTCCCTGTTTCATTAACATCAAAGTTTTTGGAGTTCTTTGTCCTCCACAAAATTATAATGTATCAGGTGGCTTACCATCCATGTAGGAATAGGTTAGGTATTATTTTTTAACTAGGCTTCTTGAGTCAAATTTACACGGCCAGTGAAACAGAATACTGGAAATTATCTGATGAATTGGGAATAAGTTAGTTACTCATCAAGTCCATTAAGGTAAATCTGTATGTTTGTATCTGTTCTTCACTAAGAATACTTATTATCTTGAAGTATTTACTGAGAGTTTTACTCGGTGTTCACTATGAACTTGGAAAATAGGTATTAGTGAATCAACCAGTTTTCTGCCCTGGGTTGTCTATGATCTAACTGTGCCTTGTGCCTGGTAGGATCTGGTTGCCAGAATATCATTTAAGTAGATGAAGGATCTGGCCCCAGTGTCTCAGAAGCATGATGCTTATTTGATAAACATCCAACACTTGGTGTTCTTGCCTGGAGAATCCCAGGGATGGGGGAGCCTGGTGGGCTGCTGTCCATGGGGTCGCACAGAGTCGGACATGACTGAAGTGACTTTGCAGCAGCAGCAGCAGCAGCACCCATAATCATTTGGAAAAGAAGGTTTACTATCAAGATGATCTACTAAGATTGCTTACCAGGTATCAGCACCCATAATCTGGGAGTTGTCCTCCCCCGCTACAAAGACTGTGCTGTGACCCTGATTCCCTGTCTATAGTTGACTGATCTAAGAATGGGCATCTAAGGAGAAGTTGACTAGTCACAGTCATTACCCAGGATTTGGGGATCTGGTACTTGGAGCTGAGTCTGTCTCTCACCAGTGACTAAAGCTCTAAGATGTAAAATTCTGGAGCTGTTAGTGACCGTGTTTTTTGTTATTTGGATAAAACCTTAAGAGGAAAGAATAAAGGCACCAGAGAAAGGCAGACACAAGAGGTAGAGACCTCATTTAGGTCCACACTCCCTCAAGTCCAGTTGTTTCTGAAGTCCAGCACACTCTGTTTCCTATGACCTGGTGGTATCTGCCCAACAAGTCTTCCGCTACCCTCCCGCCTCCCCAACCTTTTGACTCAGCCTATCTAAAGCTGGATTTTTACCTCTTCCAACTCAGAGTCCTGCCTAATTTACAATTTGTCCTCAAGTTGTCTACAAAACCCGATAAAAAGAAAGTGACACAACCACTTAGATAGAAAACGTATTGTGGGAAATAAAATAGGGGCACACAAAAAGTAATTGTAGTTATACTTTACTTGCAATTTAGTGGTTTGTGAGGAAGTCAGAGGGGCTCAGAAGCCACTGCAAGTAGGGAATCATCAGATGAAACAAGACCAGCTGGGAGTAAAAATGCAATAAAAATCAGAAGGTGGCATCTTTTCTGATTACCTGTAGAGGATAACAGGAATCGGAGTTGAAATCCTTATTTAGGCTTTCTGGTTTATGTTGCTTATTATAGGATGTGGTAGGAAGGTTCTTTAAAATTTAAAGTAACACACACTCAGGAGACTAGTCCAAAATCCAGATAATGGGATTATCTTAAAATAGAGAAAAGAGAAAATGAAGGAAGCTAATGACTCAAGACAGTTTTCTGGACTGAAGGAGTTTCCAGCTTGAACAGGGTACTGAGAGCCCAGCACAATAATTGAGCATAGATCTTCACCAAGACATATTACTAGGAAATTCAGAAAACTGGGGACAAAGAGAACCTTAAATATCCCCAGAGAAGAGGAGATATACAAAGTAACAGGAATTGGAATTTCTTCCAGAATCTCAAAAACAAACCTGTTGGAGCAATGTCTTCATAATTATTTCCAATCTAGAATTCTATATTCAGTCCAACTACCAATTAAATAGAAGTGTAGAACAAATATATCTTAGAAGGTCTCAAAAATGTATTTCCTACACATAGTAAGAAAACCATTGATGAAAGTGTGCCACTAAAAGGGGACAGTAAACCAAGAGAAAAGGGAAAAAGAAGGCAAAGGAATCTGCAGGAGAATGGGAGAATCACAGGATGACAGCCCTGCACTGGGTTTAGAGGGTCACTAAGTCTCCATCAAAGCAGGTTTAGAAACTGGTTACTCTGATTCAGTGCCCATAGCTACCCTTCCCTCTCAAGTGAAAGGGTAGGCATAGAGACAATCAGTTGAACTCTATTAGTTAGCTATTGCTGTGAACAGTAACCACAAATGTAGTGCTTTGAAACAACTACATTTATCATCGTATAGTTCTTATAAGTCAGGAGTCCAGCTACAGTTCTGCTGGTTACTTTGCTCAGAGTCTCACAATGTTGTAACCATGGTATTGGCTAGTGTTGAATTCTTGTCTAGAACTCAGTGTCTTAAATGGTTGTTGGCATCTCGTATGATTGCTGGCAGTTTTTGGTTCCTTGTGATTGTAGAGCTGAGGTTTGGTTTTCTTGCTGATTGTCATTTTGGGCCACTCTGTGCTCCCAGAAGCCAGCTACAGTTTCTTACCGTGTGGTCCTCTCACCACATGGCAGTTTTCTTCTTCAAGGCCTGCAGAAGAATCTCTCAGAAGGAGATGGAGTCTTTTATAATATGATCTACTCAAGGGAGTGGCTGTCCCATCACCTTTGCCATATTCTACTGGTTAGAAGACACAGGTTCTGCCTACAAGTGATTATGTAACAATAACTCATTGAGTGTTGGGGGGAATGACTTTAGGGTGAATTTACCACAGAAACTATTAATGTAGCTGATAATACATACAGTGATGATGGAACATGACTGAAATTAAGTGTATGCATGCTGTTGCTTCAGTGTTGTCCAACTCTTTGCAACCCTATGCACTGTGGCCTGCCAGACTCTTCTGTCCATGGGATTCTCCAGGCAAGAATACTGGAGTGAGTAGCCATTTCCTTCTCTAGGGGCTCTTCCTGACTCAGGATTGAACCCCTGTATCTCTTGGACAGGAGGCCTCTTTACCACTAAGTGCCACCTGAGAAGCCCATGAGATTAAGAGATTAAGTGATAAGGCAATAAAAAGTATTTGCTAACAAGAATGGTTACATTGATGTCTGATGTTCTTCTAATCAACATATTGACAAAAAACTTCAGATGGCTGCAATGCAGGGAAAAAAACTTCCCAAATATGAGGAATTATAAATCCATATTTCCTCTCACTGAACACTATGTGAGAATCACTATGTCGTTCAGTATACAGTAAATTATCCTTTTATACTGCTGTATAGTATTCTATTGCATAGCTATACCAACTTATCTATCCATTCTACTGTCAATAGATGCTTACTTTGTTTCTAGTTTTTGGCGCTTACAAATGCTGCTGCTAGGAATGCCTGTGTATGTTTTGGTTCTCCTAGGAATTTTTTAATCTAATAATAAAATTTATAGTAAATGTAACAGTGAAATATCAAAAGCTTCTCTGAGATCAGGAATGAGAAAAGGATGTAGAGTATCACTTGTTTTAGAAATTTTGCTAGAGGTTCTAGTCAATACAAGTGCCTGGGAAAAAAAGGTTTAGAGGTAAACTGATGAGAGGAAAAAATAAAATTATCATTATTTCAGACTATGTAATTTGTATACATAAAAGTACATATTAATTTACAATTAAAATAAGTATATTTACTAAAGTCAATATGTAAAAGTTACCTATATATAATATAAATACTTATGCTGGCAGCAATTAATTTTAATTAAAAATTATGGGCTTCCCTGGTGGCTCAGATGGTAAAGAATCTGCCTGCTATGTGGGAGACCTGGGTTTGATCCATGGGGTGGGAGGATCCTCCCTGGAGAAGGAAATGGCTACCCACTCCAGTATTCTTGCCTGGAGAATTCCATGAACAGAGGAGCCTGGCAAGCTACAGTCTATGGGGTTGCAAAGAGTTGGACACAACTGAGTGACTAACACTACTACTTACTACTATAATAAAATTATTAAATGCTAGAAATGGGTCAAATTAAGGATGTAAGATTCCTACACACAAAAATATTACTAAATATACTGCGATCAAATAAGACCTTTATAAATTCATACATATACCATCTTTGTGGATTTCAATACTCAGTATTATTAAGATATCAGTTCTCTATATATTGACCTACAGATGCAGTACAAGCCTTATCAAAATCCAGTGATGTTTGGTTTAAAGAACTTGACAAACTGATTCTAAAGTTTATATGAAAATCTAGGGAGTCAAGAATAGCAAAGACATAATTGACAAAACACACAGTTGGAGGACATACACTACCGGATTTCAAGACATAAAGCAGTAATTAAATGTAATAATGGCATGAGGATGGATACATAGACTGATAAAAGAGAATAAGAATTTAGACCACATACATACAATCACTTGATTCAAAACAAAGATGCCATTGAAATTCAGGGAATGAAAAGAATGTCTTAGCAATAAAGTGTTTTGAGAAACTGGATGTTCATAAGAGGAACATATGAAAATTGACCTTTACCTCATGCAGTGTGAAGAAATTTGAGGGGTTCACAGATTTTAAAACAAAATCTCTAACAATCAAGCTTTTATAAGAAAACATAGGAGAGCATAGTCTTAAGGGTAGGCAAAGATTTCTTAGGATAAAATGCGTTAATCAAGGGAAAAATAGGTAAATTGGGTTTCATTAAAATTAGGAACTTATGTTCATCAAAAGGCATACTGAAAACATGAAAAAGCAAGCCAAAGAATATAAGATAATTACAATACATATAAACAACAAAGGGTTTGTTTCTAGAATATAAAAAGAGCTCCTACAAAAAAAGAAGAAAAAACAGGCAATCCAGTAGGAAAATGAGAAAAGACTTGAATAGGCTCTTCATAGATGAGATACTTTAATGGCTGCAAAAAAGATCTTAATGACCCAAATAATCATGATGGTGTGATCACTCACCTAGAGCCAGACATCCTGGAGTGCAAAGTCAAGTGGGCCTTAGGAAGCACCACTACGAACAAAGCTAGTTCGTAGAATTCCAACTAAGCTATTTCAAATCCTAAAAGATGATGCTGTGAAAGTGCTGCATACTGAATGCCAGCAAATTTGGAAAACTCAGCAGTGGCCACAGGACTGGAAAAGGTCAGTTTTCATTCCAATCCCCAAAAAAGGCAATGCCAACGAGTGTTCAAACTACTGCACAGTTGCACTCAACTCACATGCTAGCAAAGTAATGCTCAAAATTGTCTAAGCGAGGCTTCAACAGTACATGAGCTAAGAACTTCCAGATGTTCAAGCTGGATTTAGAAAAGGCAGAGGAACCAGTGGTCAAATTGTCAACACCTGTTGGATCATAGAGAAAGCAAGGGGATTCCAGAAAAACATCTGCTTCAGTGACTACACTAAAGCCTTTAACTGTGCAGATCACAACAAATTGTGGAAAATTCTTAAAGAGAGATGGGAATACCAGACCACCTTACCTGTTTCCTGAGAAACCTATATGCAAGTCAAGAAGCAACAGTTAGAACCAAACATGGGACAGTGGACTGGCTCCAAATTGGGAAAGGAGTATGTCAAGACTGTATATTGTCACCTTGCTTATTTAACTTAAATGCAGAGAATATCATGGGAAGTGCCGAGCTGGTTGAAGGACAAGCTGGAATCAAGACTTCTGGGAGAAATATCAATAACTTCAGATATGCAGACGGCACCAACCCTTATGGGAGAGAGGAAAGAGGAACTAAAGAGCCTCTTGGTCAAAGTGAAAGAGGAGAGTGAAAAAGCTGGCTTAAAACTCAGCATTCAGAAAACTAAGATCATGGCATCTGGTCCCATCACTCCATGGCAAATAGATGGATAAACAATGGAAACAGTGACAGACTTTATTTTCTTGGACTCCAAAATCACTGCAGATGGTGACTGCAGCCATGAAATTAAAAGATGCTTGCTCCTTGGAAGAAAAGCTGACAAACCTAGACAGTGTTTGCAGAGACATCACTTTGCCCACAAAGGTCCATCTAGTCAAAGCTATGATTTTTGCAGTAGTCATGTGTGGATGTGAGAGTTGAACCACAAAGGCTGAATGCCGAAGAATGATGCTTTTGAACTGTGGTGTTGGAGAAAACTCTTGAGAGTCCCTTGGACTGCCAGGAGATCAAACCAGTCAATCCTAAAGGAAATCAACCCTGAATATTCATTGGAAGAACTGATGCTGAAGCTCCAGTACTTTGGCCACCTGATGTGAAGAACTGACTCAGTAGAAAAGACCCTGATGCTGGGAAAGATTGAAGGCACGAGGAGAAGGGGACAACAGAGGATAAGATGCTTGGATGACATCATCAACTCAATGGACATGAGTTTGAGCAAGCTCTGGGATTTGGTGATGGACAGGGAAGGCTGGCTGTGCTGCAGTCCATGGGGTCGCAAAGAGTTGGACACACCTGAGCGACTGAACTGAATGAGATATGAAAAGGTCCTTAATATCACAAATTAAAAAGGTGTTTAACATAATGATGAATAAAAAGCATAAAACCATTACACATTCATCAGAAGTACTAAAATAAAGGAAAGCAAACTAATAAGCAGACAAAAGAACCACTGACAAAGTATTATTGAGATATGGAGCAACTGGGACTTTTATATGCCGCTAATTGACACGTAAACTGGTACACACACTTGGAAACCTATTGAGCAGCATTCAACAATATTGCATGTATGTATACCCAATGACCCAGAAATTTCATGCATAGAAATAACAAAATACTTACATATGCATACTGAAGTATCTTGAATTGAATTAAGTTGATTGAGGGTTTGTTTTTACCCATTAAAATCGATAATCCATAGATATAGTCCACAGAACTGTCTATTGAAGGTTGTACCATTGGAATGGTTCCCAGGAATACAGGAAGAAGTATAGGAAGTCCTGTCCTTTCCAGTACTTCTGGAACTCCCAGGGGTCTATCCCCAGTGAGGAGCTCTGGCTGTTTCATGACACAGGTTATGAGAGCTGCACTCCATAACTTTAGGTGCTACAGTTCCACAGAGTCGTCTCCTGGGCTAGATACACCTCTGCCCCATCACTTGGATGTTGCTGTTGCTGCCAGCTGGATGCCACTGGAGGTGGAAATCTCCCTGCCTGTGGAAATGGATTTCACTTGCTATATCTCCAGGCTGGTGGTTCTGATTGCTTTAACTGCAAATTGGGAAGAAAAATGCTCCTTAAAATGTGCTATGCTCAGCTGTAGGAAATCTCACATCAAGACTTCTTGAATTCCCCAAGTTATAGGGATTACTATGATAGTTCTTTGAACTTATTGCCCCTTCTAATAGTGTGCATTTAAGCCTCTAGGGGCTATGTCTAGGTGAGCTCTTGTATCTGCCATGTATTTTCTCGAAAATGCCACTCATGGTTGGCAATCAGGAGTTACTCCTTCCCCCGGTTGTAAATTCAAACTGTTGGTAATCAAGAGTTGTTACTACTTCCCCCATGGTAAATTCTCTCAGGAGGGTTCCTTTCTCCTGGTCTTCACTAGAAGATCCCAAGCACATTTATATGTGTCTGATCTGCTGTGGTAGGCTGAGTCAAGTCTTTTTTCAATGGAGTCTCTTTAGCAACTCTATGAATCAGGAGATGTGTATTGATATGCCTATAACATTGAAAATTTTATATCATTCAGAGATTAAAAGTAGATAATTGTGCTACAGAGCACATCATGTTTTCTATAAAATGTAACCTCTGCTTAATTGACTTCTGGCCACAAAACATACACCATTAGCAAAACCAGGTGCTGGAAAGAAAGAATCCACCTTTATTTACTCCAAGTGGATGTGTATTGATAGTGGTGGATAAATTTACTTCATTTGATGTCCGTTGCTTGCCAAAGATTATGATAAGTAAAACTGTATACCTTAGATTGGGACTTGAACCAGTTTGTACCTCAGGTTGGGACTTGAACCCACAATCTGTGGGCTAGGAGGGGACCTGAATCCCTGACCTCCTATCTAAAATTGCACACCTTGTCTCAGAACTTAATGAAGCTCAGGTTCTTTATGTCTCAGCACGAAGGAATTCAGCAAGAGGCAAAGTGATAGGTAAGAAGTAGATGTATTGATGCAGAATGCTTGTGAAGGATATAGGTGGGCAGGAAGAGGGCTCTTCTCCAAGAACTAAGTTGGGAAGCAGATTTATTTAGAGATACACATTCCATAGATAGGATGTGGTCTCAAAAGGTCAGAGCAGACCCCAGGGAATGGGGTTGTTTTGGAAAGTGAGAGCACCCTGAAATATGGGTTTTTTTATGGTCTGGGTAATTCCATAGGCTAGCAAGTGAGAGGATTAGTCCAGCTATTTGGGGGATGGGGCAGGGATTTCCAGGAATTGGACCACTGCCCACTTTTTGGCCTTCATGGTCGTTCTTAGAACTGTCCTGGTGCTTGTGGGCGTGTCATCAAGCTAATGTATTACATTGAACATATAATGAGGCTCAAGTTCTAATGGAAGTCAGATTTTCTGCCATCTTAGGTGTAATTGGTCCTAACCAGTTTCTGTTGTATCCACAATGGATTGTCGTTCTTTAAAGGTTGCGCTCTGCTCCCTTCCCAGTCTCATGAGAAATAAATAAGTAGGAGAGGTAGATCAGGAACCAAGATATTACCACTATCACTGGTAGAAATCAGAGGGGAGAGTGACTTTGTTACCAACCAGTTTCATCTTGCTCATGCCCAGCAAGTCAAAATGCTGAGATGCTGAGATTCACAGCCAAGAGAGGGTTTACTCCCCAAATGCTGAGGTTTGCAGCAAAGAGAAGGTTTACTCAGAAGACACTGAGGTCTGCAGCAAAGAGCGGGTTACTCACGTCAGCTAAGTGAAGAGATGGAAAAAAAGAGCTTCAGATCCACTTCCTCAAAAGCAATAGGCTGGGGGTATTTATGGAGTAAGGAGGAACTTGGGGGTACTAAGAGTCTTCCCTGGTGGCTCAGATGGTAAAAAGTCTGCTTGTGATGCAGGAGACCAGGATTCGATCTCTGGGTTGGGAAGATCTCCTGGAGAAGGAAATGGCAACCCACTCCAATATTCTTGCCTGGGAAATCCCATGGACAGAGGAGCCTGACAGACCACAGCCCATGGGTTTGCAAAGAGTCGAACATGATGTCTGAGTGACTTTAACACACATGGGAAAACAAAGCAGCAGGGTGGTTTGACGTGTGGGGAGGGTTGGAATAGCTGATTGGGAAAAGATGTGGTAATTGGGCAATTAGTATTCAGTTACAAGTGTAATTAAGCTTATGTGCTCTGTCACTTTAATTGTGTCCGACTCTTTGAAACCCCATGGACCATAGCCCACCAGTCTCCTCTGTCCATGGAATTCTTCAGGCAAGAATAACAGAGTGAGTTGCCATGCTCTGCTTCAGGGGATCTTCCTGACCCAAGGATCAAACCCATGTCTCCTGCGTTTCCTGCACTGCAGGTGGATTCTTCACCCGCTGAGCCACCTGGGAAACCCAACTAAGCTTATAAGTCTTTGCAAATTCAAACTTGAGGTGTTTAGCACTAAGGGTGGAGTTTTTGACCTTCTGAGGTCAAAAGTTCACCTAGCATAGCAGTCCCCAGTCTTTTTGATACCAGGGACTGGTTTCATGGAAGACGATTTTTCCATAGACCAAATGGGGGTGGGAATGGTTTTGGGTTGATTCAAGTGTGTTATATTTATTGTTCACTTTATTTCTGTTGTTATTAATCAGCTCCCCTTCACAGCATCAGGCATTTGATCCTGGAGGTTGGGGATCCCTGACCTCGCAGACACTTGTGCACGCCCAGTTGGAGGATTTTTGGTCCTATCCAGTCTTAACCAGCTCAGCTTGAACTGGACACAGCTAACTCCAAGTTCCTGGAAAACAACTCTGGCAAATGCAGCTTGGAGGACATGCAAGTCTTTTGTAGCAATAATTGAAACAACCATGATTAGTGAAGGCAGATAGGTTGGATTTGACTGATTACCCACGACTCCAACTTTGTGTCTATTAGACAAGGCTGATAGGAAGACTTCCCCACCCAGTTGCTAGAGCACTGGGTTGGCGCAGACCAAGAGGAAGAATGGCATTGCTGAATGAAGCATGCCTGGCTTTCCTTCCAAATGGGTCAGCCCCAAAAGCACTGACCCCTGCCCCCACGACTAAATTGTGTGAATAAAGGGCCATAGACAACCTAGTGTGTATTTAGGGAAAACCCCTCCTCCTGGATCCTGGGAGGGGCAATGGCCTTTTATTTTAACACTCAGCTGGGGGTTTGAGCCTGACAGGGTTGTTATTAGCCTGTCCTGCTTCCATGCTTAAGTTTGTTTTTCTACCTTATTGGCAGCTTCCTAGATTCAGTTCCCTCTTCAGGGCCTGAACACTTCCTTCTCTTGCTTCCTTCATAATCATGAAGTGCTCAGTTGTTTTAAATGTGTTTTGATGCTGGCAGACACCATTTTTCCTCCCAGATATTTTCTCCCTCAGTGACTCTGAGGAGGAAACTTCCCATTTGGGACCAAGCTCCACAGTGGAGGATATAGTGAAGTGGATTAGCAAGGACCTGCAGGGGACCTAAGTAACTACACTCCACTTCAAAGGCCATTTGCCCACTAAGCCCTCCTTTTGCTCGTGGCCTTGGCATCTAAAGATTATGCTCCCCTAGAATATTCTGAAGTGGCTACTGAAGAATCTTGTGAAGTCAAGACACAAAGAGCCATTCTGCGCTCAGAAATGCCTACATTTATACTACTGAGAGTCTCGCACTTGTATATAATATCTCCGGCTCGCTCTCCTGCTGATTTCAATCTGGCGGGACCGCCACATGTCTTTGTGCTCTGTACCGCACATGTGCATATGGTACGTGCTAAATATAAATGCTGTTTGGCAGGATCTTTTTTTTCCTCTTCCTTTGTTTCTGAAAATGTAGTGAAGAAAATGTGTAATGTGTGCCCTCTCCAAAATGAGACTCTCAGGAAGTGGAATTATCTTGACAACAAGCCATGACATTTTATGTATCGTTTCAGTGTGTGGCCGTCATGGCAGCAGTGACTGTCCACAGCTTTGCCCCATCATATTGGGCTGCTGAGGGTCAAGCTGACTCTCTTTGATAGAAGTCAGGTGGCTTCCTGCATTGCTGAACCCTTTGTCCGAGTTTCCAGGGGCCGGTTTTCAGATCCCTCTACTCGCGTACTAGTCAGATTAGGTCAGTTTAGGCTGCGGTAAGAAACAACACAATATATCTTTATTTCCTATTCATGCCAGCTGTCCAGGGTCAGTTGGCAGAGAGCCCCTGCTCTTGATAGTCACCTAGGCTCAGGCTGATGGAGGTTTTGCCTCAAAATGTGTCCCCACTGCACCTGCAGTCATGGTAGGAATGTGACAAGTCACATTCTGGCTCCGAGAACAACTTCTGAAGGTGTCTGGTCTGCTCTCGCTTTATTGAACAGAGTAAGTTCCAGGCTAAGCCTGACTTCAGAGCAGAGCAATGAAGTGTACCCCACAGGCACCGAAAGGCAGACAGCTAGAAGTGTTCTGTTACTGGCAGTGATGACTAACACATCTCCTGCCAGAAATATGGAAGGGATAGTTAGGGAGTTTGGGGTCGACATGTACACACTGTTATATTTAAAATGGATCACCAACAAGGATCTTCTGTACAGCACAGGGAACTCTGCTCAATGTTATGTGGCAGTCTGGATGGAGGAGAGTTTGGGGGAGAATGGATATATGTACATGCATGGCTGAGTCCTTTTGCTGTCCACCTGAGGCTGTGATAACATTGTTAATCGGCTATACTCCAGTATACAATAAAAAGTTTTTTTTAAATAAAAGAATGGACAATTACAGTTGTTGAGGTACCCAGGAACTTTCTAGATGCACCAGTGGTGCTGTTGAGGGAAGACAGCAGAGCATCATAGGGTTGAAGATCTATAAAGGCATCTCATGGAATAGCACTGTCCTGAAACAGTGCTTAGGCTTCCCAGGTGGTGCAGTGGTAAAGCATCTGCCTGCCTGGGTTTGATCCCTTGGTTGGGAAGATCCCCTGGAGCAGGAAATGGCAACCCACTCCAGTATTCTGGCCTTGAAAATCCCATGGACAGAGGAGTCTGGCAGATTATAGTCCATGGGGTTGCAGAAGAAAGTTGGCAATGACTTACGGACTAAACAACAGCAACAAAACAGTGCTTAGATACTTGAAGATGTGTCATGGCTTAAAGAAATTTACATTAGGCTTACATAGTAAGGTGAAAGAACCAGAAGCACAGAGAGGCACATTGCACTTTGTTTCTGGAGCCTGGCTGAGGTCACACACACACACGTCCAGAGTGGAACAAATGTGAAAACTGGAAAAATACTGTTGGAGGCTTTCGGGCGCTGACCTGCTTCCTGCTCCCTCTGCCAGGCGTGCTGGCATCCCCGTGGGCTCTGCTCCTGCCAGTCAAGCCTACTCGGACTTCTTTCACTGGTGGCAGGGACCTCCACAAAGCTGTGATGGCACAGAATGTGGTTTGTTAGATCTTAAGGACTGTGGAAAGTCCCAGAGCCACTTAACAGGTGAAGAACCATGACTGTGTCTGTGCCAACTAGAGGGCCTGACATCTCTGGACTGATTGCAGTGAGCATAGGAAAAACCCAGAGGAGGATTTTGGATTCAGGGGGCAGTCGAGAGGGCTGTGCCTGGTGACACTGATCATAGCTGGCAGAGGGATGCTTGAGGGGAGCAGCCAGCTGGTTGCTTCTCGTCACCCGCCCCAGACAGATCACTTCATGTATCCGCAGAGGAGAGCCGAAGAGAAGAGCGTGGCCTCTCTGGAGAAACCGGGGAGACGGAGTGAGACAGATTTGACTGTCTAAGACTGCTTGGCGCCTTGTGAATCTCAGCAATTTTTAGCAGGACTCTGCTAATGAACGTGGAACCGAGGGACTGGCAGTTCCATTTCCTCTAGTCTTAACATTTTTTATTTTATTTTAATGAGGAAAATGAGATTCTTCTCAGTTTCCTATCACTGAACCCGGTTTGGGAGGGCATGACATTTAACAACAGTGCTTTGAAAAATATTAAGCATTGTACAAATACAAGGGATTGTTGCTGTTATTATTCTGATGAAGCGTACATGTAGCTTCGAATCAACGTTAATATTGAGGGGATATTTAAGGGATTAGGAGGGACTGTAACTACTGGGTAGTGAGTCAGAGTGGCCTTCATGAAAAGGGCTGACTAATCTGGCCATATTAAATTCATTTTTAGAAGCTAAATACCCAAACTCTGAATCAATAAATGGCAAACGCAGACAAAGACCATATAACTTGATCATCACACACATACAGCACTCTCATAAATTATAAAATATGTCAGGTGATTAATTCTAATTAGAGGCTGTAACTTCATTATCTTCTATGTGAAAGGAGGAAATGGCTTTGAGCAGAAGTGGTCCTAGATTTCTTAACATATACGTGTAGCCAAACTGAAGCGGGATGGTGGAACTACTGTTGTATGGTGGACTTATGGATGAATCCAGATAATTCAGGAGAAAAAGATGTGGGTGTCCTTAAATCAGCCCCCAAAGGCTTGAGAAACTGCAAATAAGCCTTACTGATTTGTATGAGTTTGGAGTTAGTATGAACTAGCAAAAATTTGAATTACAAGTTGGTTTGAAAGACATCCACTTGTGTTGTTTTTCAAGTATAAAGAAATAAAAAATTGGGACTTCCCTGATGGTCCAGTTGTTAAGACTCCGTGCTTCCACTGTAGGGGTCATGGATTCCATCCCTTGTCAGGAACTAAGATATTGCATACCTGTGGTACAGCAAAATAAGTGGAAAACTAGTGAATAGTAAATTGGGGCCAAATACATGTCAATCCAAGCCTACTCAGTTATCCTAATTGTTATTTGCATGCAAATGTCACTACTCTAAAGCAGTTCATTCTTATAAAAGGTATACTGTTTACCTTTCATTCTTAAAAAATATTAGTTCGTTTAGAAAGCACTTTCTGTTGTTCAGAAGAAAATTTCAGCCATACTGAGGAGGATATGCCCCCAATGTTTGATGTGCTGAAACCTCTGTCCCCAGAGTCCTCCTTGTCTCATTGCTCCATGTGCACCAGGCAGAGGCTGCACAGCTTCTGGAGGAGTTCAACTCCACCCACTATTCTGAATAATAAAACTCTACATTGATTTGCTGAACAAATACCTCATAATTATCAAAATCTTCTATATACTATACATTGTTTCCTCACCCGCTGTGTCCATCAGCAGTTGCAGTTGTAGGCAACAAGTTTGAGTAGGTAAATCTCTTATCGATAATCCTTATCCTTCGAGTTTTAGCTGCCCTGCTTGACCCTTCATGCCCCTCTGCATTGTCTCTACTTTCTCTCAAGCAAGTACATAGCAAGAGTTTGAGCCCGCAAAGGGCAAAGCTAGCGGGCATTTACTCATCTTTGTAATCATATGGTCCTGTAGGTAGAGTGTCTGGGACATAGTAATACCTCAGTTTATGATTGCTACAAGAGTGAATCAATGCATCTGTTACCAAGTAGAGCTGATAAACAAATTCACATTAAATGGTAAATACTGATACTAGATTCATGTGTTGAGCATTGTAATAGGAAGTAATCCTTAAATTCATAGAAATCTGCTTTGGATTTTAGGCACTGGAACAGGTAGGTGAATATCTTTACCCTGGGAGGGTGATTGTCAACTCTGCTCACCTGGGTACAAACTTTCTCTAAAAATAGCAGCGGCAGGAATTACTGCTGCTAGTTGTTAATGTTATCTAGCAAAGGCTTGTGGGCCTGTGCATAGAAAGCCAAACTCTGATGTGTTTGCAGCAAAGTAAGGGTTTATTTGCAGGGTGCCGAGCAAGGAGAATGGGCAGCTCAAGCTCAAAAGACCTGAACTCCATGATGGATTTTAGGAAAGGGTTTTTAAAGACTGTGTTAGGGGAAATAGTTGAAAGGTGCTTGATCAGCTCATGGATCTTCTTCAATTGGCTGGTGATGAAGTAACTGAGTGATGTTATCAGAATTTAAACCTTCTATTTCCACCCAGCCTGAGGTCCGCATGCTTGTGCTGGCTCCGTTTGTAGTTAACATCCTCCAATTGGGTTGGGGCAGGGGTCTTAGTTTCTACAGAACAGCTCAAAGACATGCATTGTATTATTGCCTATATCCATTCAGGAGGAACTGAGACTCCATCGTCCTGATCATTTTCTGCTTGAGTCTTCTCTTTGGAACTCAGGGAAGGCCTAGGAGACTAAAGCCTTTTTTTCCCCCACAAACAAGAAATGGGGACATGGAGAGGTTTTTCTACACAGGAAGTCCCCACAAGGTCCTGCTTGATTTCAATCCCCCCTTTTCTTTGATAACTCCTCAATCCTTAGGGGAACAGCAGTGGGATGAGAAAGGGATAGAAAAGTTTTAGATAGAGAGATGAATCATAAACTCGGCAGGGGAGCTCAGGGGAGCTGAGTTTCATTAAGACCGGTTGTTGTTCACTCTGTCATGTCTGAGTCTTTGAGACCCCATGGACTGCAGCACGCCAGGCTTCCCTGTCCTTCAACATCTCCCAGAGCTTGCTCAAAATCATGTCCATTAAGTTGGTGATGCCTTCTAACCATCTCATCCTCTGTTGTCCCCTTCTCCTCCTGCCTTCAATCTTTCCCAGCTTAATCAGTCAGCTCTTCACACCAGGTGGCCAAAATTGGAGCTTGTGCTTCAGCATAAGTCCTTCTAATGAATATTCAGGGTTGATTTCCTTTAGGATTGACTGGTTTGATCTTCTTGCAGTCCAAGGGATTCTCAAGAATCTTCTCTAAAACCACAGCTCAAAAGCATCAATTCTTCGGTGTTCAGCCTTCTTTATGGTCCAGCCCTCTCATCCATTATGACTACTGCAAAAAGCATTGCTTTGACTCTATGGACCTTTGTTGGCAAAGTGAAGTCTCTGATTTTTAATGCACTATCTAGGTTTGTCATAGCTTTTCTCCCAAGGAGCAAGTGTTTTAATTTCATGGTGACTGCAGTCACCATCTGCAGTGATTTTGGAGCCCAAGAAAATAAAGTCTGTCACTGTTTCCATTGTTTCTCCATCTATTTGTCATCAAGTGATGGGACCAGATGCTATCATCTTAGTTTTCTGAATGTTGAGTTTTAAGCCAGCTTTTTCATTCTCCTCTTTCACTTTCATCAAGAGGCTCTTTAGTTCCTCTTTGCTTTCTGCGATAAGGGTTGGTGTCATCTGATAATCTGAGGTTACTGATATTTCTCCCTGCAATCTTGATCCCAGCTTGTGCTTCATTTAGTCCGGCATTTTGTGTGATGTACTCTGCATATAAGTTAAATAAGCAAGGTGACAATACATAGCCTTGATGTACTCCTTTCCTAATTTGGAACCAGTCCATTGTTCCATGTCCAGTTCTAACTGTTGCTTCTTGACTTGCATACAGATTTCTCAGGAGGCAGGTAAGGTGGTCTGGTACTCCCATTTCTTTAAGAATTTTCTAGTTTGTTGTGATCCACACAGTCAAAGGCTTTAGTGTAGTCATGAAGCAGAAGTAGATGTTTTTCTGGAATACTCTTGCTTTTTCTATGATCCAGCAGATGTTGGCAATTTGATCTCTGGTTCCTCTGCCTTTTCTAAATCCATCGCGAACATCTGAAAATTCACAGTTCACGTACTGTTGAAGCCTTGCTTAGAGAATTTTAAGCATTGCTTTGTTAGCATATGTAATGAGTACAATTGTGCAGTAGTTTGAATATTCTTGGCACTGCCCTTCTTTGGGATTTTAATGAAAACTGACATTTTCCAGTCCTGTGGCCACTGTTGAGTTTTCCACATTTGCTGGCATGTTGAGTGCAACACTTTCACAGCATTCTCTCTTAAGATTTGAAATGGCTCACTGGAATTCTGTCGCCTCCACTAGCTTTGTTCGTAGTGATGTTTCCTAAGGCCCGCTTGACTTCACACCCCAAGATGTCTGGCTCTAGGTAAGTGACCACACCATCATGGTTATCTGGGTCATTAAGACTTTTTTGTATAGTTTTTCTGTGTATTCTTGCCACCTCTTCTAAATATCTTCTGCTTCTGTTAGATCCATACTGTTTCTGTCCTTTATTGTGCCCATTTTGCATGAAATGTTCCCTTGGTATCTCTAATTTTCTTGAAGAGATCTCTCGTCTTTCCCGTTCTGTTGTATTCCTCTGTTTCTTTGCATTGTTCACTGAGGAAGGCTTTCTTATCTCTCCTTCCTATTCTTTGGAACTCTGCATTCAAATGGGTATATCTTCCCTTTTCTCCTTTGCCTTTAGCTTCTCTTCTTTTTTCAGCTATTTGTAAGGCCTCCTCAGACAACCATTTTGCCTTTTTGCATTTCTTTTTCTTGGGGGTGGTTTTGATCACTGCCTCCTGTACATTGTCAGGAACCTCCATCCATAGTTCTTCAGCCACTCTGTTTATCAGATCTAATCCCTTTAATCTGTTTGTGACTTCCACTGTATAATTGTAAGGGATTTGATTTAGGTCATGCCTGAATGGTCCTCTTTGCTACTGAATGGTCCTCTTTCCCTACTTTCTTAAATTTAGTATGAATTATGATGTAAGGAGTTCATGATATGAACCACAGTCACTCAAGGTCTCATTTTTGCTGACTGTATAGAGCTTCTCCATCTTTGGCTGCAAAGAATATAATCAGTCTGATTTCAGTATTGACCATCTGGTGATGTCCATGTATAGAGTCATGTCTTGTTTTGTTGGAAGAGGGTGTTTTCTGTGACCAGTGCATTTTCTTGGCAAAACTCTGTTAGCCTTTGCCTTGCTTCATTTTGTACTCCAAGGCCAAGCCTGCCTGTTAATACAGGTATTTCTTGATTCCCTACTTTTGCATTCCAGTCCACTAAGATGAAATGATTATCTTTTTTGTGTGTTAGTTGTAGAAGGTCTTGTAGAATGAAATAGAACCATTCAACTTCAGCTTCTTTGGCATTAGTGGTTGGGGCATAGATTACTGTGATAGTGAATGGTTTGCCTTGGAAACAAACAGAGATCATTCTGTCATTTTTGAGATTGCACCTAAGTAGTGCATTTCAAACTTGTTGACTATGAGGGCTACTCCATTTCTCAAAGGGATTCTTGTCCACAGTAGTATATATAATTGTCATCTGAATTAAATTCACCCATTCCAGTCCATTTTAGTTCACTGATTCCTAAAATGTTAAGCTTCACTTTTGCCATCTCCTGTTTGACCACTTTCAATTTACCTTGATTCATGGACCTAACATTTCAGGTTCCTATGCAAGATTTTTCTTTACAGCATCAGACTTTACTTTCATCACCAGACATACCCACAACTGGAAGTTGTTTTCACTTTGGCTCAGCCTCTTCATTCCTTCTTGAACTATTTCTCTGCTAATCTCCAGTAACATGTTGGGCACTACCGACCTGGAAAATTCATCTTTCAATGTCATATCTTTTTGTCTTTTCATACTGTTTATTGGGTCCTCAAGGCAAAAATGCTGAAGTGGTTTGCTATTTTTTTTTCTCCAGTGGCCCACATTTTATCAGAACACTCCACCATGACCTGTCCATCTTGGGTAGCACTATCGAGTTAGATAAGGCTGTGATCCATGTGATCAGTTTGATTCCTATCCTGTGATTGTGGTTTTCATTCTGTCTGCCCTCTGATGGAAGAGGATAAGAGACTTGTGGAAGCTTCCTGATGGGAGGGACTGGCTGTGGGGCAAACTGGGTCTTGCCATGCTCAATAAATCTTTAATCCAGTTTTCTGTGATATGTGTGGCTGTGTTTCCTCCCTGTAGTTTGGCCTCAGGCCAAACTGTGGTAGGGGTAATGGTGGTAATAGCAACTTCCTTCAAAAGGACTTACGCCAGCATGCTGTGACTCCCAGGCCTGTTGTAGTCAGTTTCACCTACTATGTGCCAAATGGTAATATACCAAAACTTATTTTATGTGATCATTACAGTAGCTGCTTGTAGTGGTTATTATCTTACTCTTCTAAATGGGGATGCTGAGGAAAGGCAGGTACTTGCCCAAGGCTACACCATGAGTAAGCAGGGTTTAAAAAGTCAAGTTCTGACTGATTCTACATCAGTGTTCTTCCCACATCACAACTCTGTCTATTCTTTCTATACTTGGAACTTAATAAAGGTTTGTTCAAATGAGCACATCTTTAGTCTGTTTCATCTGAGATCCCAAATGAAATCCCGAATATTCTAATTCCATGATAGTTATTATCATCAACAGCTGCTGTCTATTGAATACCTGTTGCAAGCAAGGCACTAGCCTCTTCTAAATCAGGCAGGCGTTCATATTGACATCACTGCTGTCCTGGAAATCTGGAGTCCATATAATTTCCCTCTTACCTGTGAATGCTAGTAAGTGTGTAATACTTTCTGTATGAATAAATTAAAAAATTAGAAACCAGTTCTTCCTTTTGCAGACCATATTTAGTTGTGGTTATTGTAGCCATTCACTGTGGTTCTTGCTATCAAAGAATTTTAAGTTCACTTGGAGACGCAGAAATTACATTTGTGGGTAAATAGACACAAAATAAATGTATTTATAACATATCCACATTAGGGTTGCAAACAATAAATACCATCAGAATTCAGCAGAGGGAGTGCTTAGTGGGCTAGAGTGATGGGAGAGGGTTTTCATGGTGGGAACACCACTGAGCTGGGTCTGCAAGGTGGGAAAGCTGGGAAAAATGTGGAAAATAGGGGAGAGTGATGATAAGGATGCAGGAATAGCAAAAGACAATGAGCAGCTCCTTGTTCCAGTATCTGTATTTATCAGAGAGTTTCTACATAATTTTGGCTGCAGACTGGACCACAAAGGGCTTTTATATGGTGATCCTTGGTGCCTCAAATTCCCTTGGTGCTAAACATGTAAATTGTTGTCTGTTTGATTTATAAAAAGGAAACGTTTTTTTTCAGTTAGTGGAACCCACAGTTGCCGGAGAATGAAGAAGTAAATGGTACAGCTAGCTGGATCAGAGGTCTGGATAGAATTTTCACTAATAAAAAATTAGCAAGAATACATCAACATAAAGAGAATTAAAGTCATTCTTTAAGTTGAAACTGTTATGAGAATATACTTTATGATCAGTTTTCTAGCTATCCAAGTATCTGAAATATTCACCAAAATGTTGCTATTTTCTTTTTAAAAGAATTGCCTCTCTTCTCCTTTTTGCTGTGTCTGTGGGGACCTGGCTTGAAATGAATAGTGGCTCTCCGAGGTTTTATTGTGTTTTAAATGAAGTGCCTTCTATTGGGCAGGATAATGCGGGGTACCAGGTGTTAGGCTATTGATAATAGAGAAGTTTTCCTGAGAGTTCCAGGACCTATTTTTTGAGTCTAGCATTTCTGAATGTTTGTTCTATAGAGCATTAATCTCATCACATATGTTGCAGCAAATGGGTTCCATGCTTAACTAAGTTTGGGAAATGTCACTTGTAAATTTGTAGTGTACAGTAGCATATGCATAGACTCTGGGAAGCCCTGTTGCAGAGAAACCTCTTAAACTTTGCTTAACTCAATGTTTCTTAATGTTCTTTGACCACAAACAGTCCCTATTTCCTCCTACACTTTTTCCCCCACGGAAGATACCTACTGCACTCAGGATTTAGGACTTGGGAAGATGGGGAACCACACTGGCTATTTTAAAGGAAAAATATAAGAAGTTGGCAAGATGTGTTGCAGCGCTGGAAAAAGAACCATGACAGAAAACACTGGTATATCTCAGAGATAATAAGTGAGAGAAAGAAAGAGGTTGGAATTGTCAGAACCTAGAAATTTGATGGCTCAGACGGTAAAGAATCCGCCTTCAGTGCAGGAGACCTGAATTTGATCCCTGGGTCAGGAAGATCCTCTGGAGAAGGGAATGGCAACCCACTCCAGTATTCTTGCCTGGAGAATTCCACGGACGTAGGAGTCTGGTGGGCTACAATCCATGGGGTGGCAAAAGAGTCAGACAGGACTGAGCAACTAACACTTTCACTTTTAGTAATTTGAGAAGGAGCTTCATAGAGCAGGGGCTGTACCTCTGAGAAGGAGGCATCACCCAACTGCTGCTTTAGTTCAGGACCTGGAAGGCAGAGCTCCCCATGTTCAGGACCCCAGGTAAGGGGCCTTGAGGAACCTGGTGTCCTACTGCTGCTGTTGCTGCTGATCAGGGTGTGAGGAGGCTGGTTCTGAAACTGTGAAAAGAAGCTGAACAAGGAAAACTTGCTAGAACCAATTTCTCATGCCTGGGGTGAGGGGTCATAGATGGAGCAAACCAACAGGAATACCAGCAGACAAACAGGAATGAACAAGTCCCTTCCCCCTCCTCCTGCCTTACAGTCTCTCCATTGGCAGAGTCCTGCATTGGTAGGCTCTAACATGGAGCCAGCTGACAAAGAAGAAACATGGCTTGCAAAGTCCCCACCCCAGTGTAGAAAACTGAGTGTGGAATTCAAATGATACTAACAGTAATGTACATAATAATACATATTATGTAGAATAATATGATGGCTTAATAATTGTCACTTACTTAGTAAAAACCTTGTCTTTAGCTACTCGGTGCCTCCATATATCCTTCTATACATATCTGAACTCTTGAAGTTTTGCCCAGTAAGATGCAAATATTCTTCCTATGAATAAAGATTCCAATTTAAGAAATAGAGGAAAACAATGAGGAAGACTAGTGATCTCTTCAAGAAAATTGGAGGGATCAAGGGAATAGTTCATGCAAGGATGCACGTGATAAAGGACAGAAGTAGTAGGGCCTAACAGAAGCAGAAAAGAGATGGCAAGAATACACAGAAGAACTATACAAAAAAAGGTATTAATGATCTGGATAACCATGATTGTGTGGTCACTCACACAGAGCCAGACATCCAGGAGTATGAAGTCAAATGGGCCTTAGGAAGCATTACTACAAACAAAGCTAGTGGAGGTGACGGAATTCCAGCTGAGCTATTTCAAATCCTAAAAGACGATGCTATTAAAGTGCTGCATTCAATCAGTCAGCAAATTTGGAAAACTCAGCAGTGACCACAGACTGGAAAAGGTCATTTTTCATTCCTGTCCAAGAAGAGCAGTCCTGAAGAATGTTCAAACCACTGTACAATTGCACTCACTTCACATGTTAGCAAGGTAATACTCAAAACCCTTCAAGCTAGGCTTTAATAGTGTGAACCGAGAAGCTTCAAATGTTCAATCTGGGTTTAGAAAAGGCAGAGGAGCCAGTTATCAAATTGTCAACATTTGCTGGATCATAGAGAAAGCAAGGAAATTCCAAAAAAAAAACCCTACATCTGCTTCATTGACTATGTGAAAGCCTTTACTATGTGATCACAACAAACTATGGAAAATTCTTAAAGAGATGGAAATATTAGACCTCCTTCTCTGCCTCCTGAAAAACCTGTATGTTTCTCAGGTCAAGAAGCAACAGTTAAAACCAAACATGGAACAAATGACTGGTTCAAAATTGGGATAGGAGTACGACAAGGCTGTATATTGTCACCTTGTTTTATTTAACTTATATGCAGAGTACATCATGTGAAATGCCAGGCTGGATGAATCACAAGCTGGAATCAAGATTGCCAGGAGAAATATCAACAACCTCAGATACGCATATGATACCACTCTAATGGCAGAAAGTAAAGAGGAACTAAAGAGCCTCTTTAGGGTGAAAGAAGAGTGTGAAAAAGCTGTCTTAAAACTCGGCATTCAGAAAACTAAGATCATGGCATCTGGTCCCATCACTTCATGGCAAATAGAAGGAGAAAAGGTGAAAGCAGTGACAGATTTTCTTTTCTTGAGTTTCCACATTACTTCAGATGATGACTGCAACTATGAAATCAAAAGATACTTGCTCCTTAGCTATGACAAATTTAGACAGCATATTAAAAAGCAGAGACATCACTTTGCTGACAAAGGTCCATCGAGTCAAAGCTATGGTTTTTCCAGCAGTTGTTTACAGATGTGAGAGTTGGACTATAAAGAAAGCTAAGTGCTAAAAAATTCATGCTTTTTAATTTTGGTGTTGGAGAAGACTCTTGAGAGTCTGTTGAACTGCAAGGAGATCAAACCAGTCAATCCTAAAGGATATCAGTCCCGAATATTTAGTGGAAGGACTGATGCTGAAGCTCTAATACTTTGACCACCTGATGCGAAGAGCCAGCTTATTGGAAAATATCCTGATGCTGGGAAAGATAGAAAGCAAAAGGAGAAGGAGGTGACAGAGAATGAGGTGGTTAGATAGCATCACCGATTCAATGGACATGAGTTTGAGGAAACTCCAGGAGATGGTGAAGGATAGGGAAGCCTGGTGTGTGCTGCAGTCCATAGGGCTACAAAGAGTTGGACACAACTTAGTGACTGAACAACAACAACAAATTCTTCCCAATAAGATATTCCCATTTTCCCGAAAAGGGATGCTCAGAGTCATGCCAGTCATTGTCTCCCATTCTGTAAAATGTTAAGTTTTCCTCAGATTCAGTCATGGACCCATCTAAATATTTTTGTAACTAAAGACTAAATTATAAAATTATTCACTGCCAATAATATTTATATAAAATAATTAAAAACTAGAAAGGGAGCAATACATTTGCTTAGAAACATTAAAAATTTTCTGTAAAATTTGTTAGGAAATAATTATATTTTTAACTACAACTGTTTAATTTTTTTCAAGGTTAACTTAGCTATCAAGCTTCTAGATCTTTCTTGAGCCCAGTTATTTGCAGAGTAGAGGAAAGGAGAGAGCTGCCAATTCCCCAGTGGATTTAAGCTGTGTATGTAGCCCATGTACAAAATTTATTTAGGCAACACTTTTTTTACCTCATCCTAGTAACAGTTATTTCAGGTAGAAATTTCCTGTTAATGACTACGTGCATTTAAAGTCTAGTGTTTGTCAGAACACCTTACAGTTGTAAGCTTTGTCCTTAATGATTGACCCTGAATTCCAAACCAGAGATTTCCGTTAGTGGCACCATTGATACTATTGATACGTAGAACCCTGGCAACAGACTTTGCAAAATGGCGGCTGTTGCGCTAACTTCAGCGTCATAATGTTGTTCCTAACATAGGCAGCAGTTTTTAAAAATGTGAAGCATGATCTTTGCAAGCATCCCTAGATTCCCACAGCATTCTAATTTTATTTGAGGGACTAAAAGACATGTCAGCTTGTTTATTACCTAATGCACCAGCGACCACGGAAGTAAGGAGAAGAGATATAATGAGATCATAGAGCTTGGTTTCAGCCCTTCGGCTGGGAGGACGGTGCTGCCTTTTAAAATTAATCTCAACCATTGTAGACTGTACAGCACCCCTTTCTTAATACACCCAGGATAAACAGCACACAGCTCTCTGTGCCGGCTGTTTCAAGGATCACAAATTCCAGTCTTTGGGACCTACACGGCCTCTTTCGGAGATAGATGTAAAGTTTTAGGTACAGTCAGGTAATCTCATCAATTAAATGAATTTTCTGTCAGGGGCTCTAGGTTTTAAATCAACAATGGCTTTAAGGTCTTTTGGATAAGAGTGTGGTACCAACAAGAACAGCAACAACAACCAAAAGAAACCCCACTAGTGTGGTGGAACCTCTAAAACAAGCACTTTATCTGAAAGGTTCTCTGATATTGTGAAAGTGCAAGTCACTCAGTCATGTCTGACTCTTTGCCACCTCATGGATTTACAGCCCATGGAATTCTCCAGGCCAGAATACTGGAGTGGGTAGCCGTTCCCTTCTCCAGGGGATCTTCCCAACCCAGTGTTCAAATCCAGGTCTCCCTCATTGCAGGCAGGTTCTTTACCAGCTGAGCCACCAGGGAAACCCAAGAATACTGGAGTAGGTAGCCTATCCCTTCTCAGCAGATCTTCCTGACTCAGGAATGAAAACGGGGTCTCCTGCACTGCAAATGGATTCTTTACCAGCCGAGCTGCCACAGAAGCTCATAATCTCTCTGATATTGCAGACCCATGTAATACCAGAGGTGAATGAGTTTTTAGGAATGGAGGCAAAAAGACAGGTTCTTGAACACACATAGAAGTTGTATCTGACTTTCTGCTTTGCCCATCAGTTGGTTAAGAGTTTTTGGAGCTGGATTTTTAATTCCTTTCCTCTGGATTGGGAAGTCCTAATCTGAGTTTAGAGGCCTCATGTTCTGGGGAATTTTCTAGCTCTTTTCTTCCAGTGTAACCTTGGGTTACCTGATCTTCCCTGGCTTAGATCAGTACTTATGGAGGACCCAACTTGAGGGACCACTGCTTGGAGTAGCTCATTGTCAACTTGGGTAGTATATCCACAGCCTGAAGTAACCTGTCTCCTAACTCATGCTTCAATCTCACAGAGTTGAGGGGGATGCTAGATTAGTAAAAAGCTATTGTCATATATGTCTTAACCTCTAGCCCCAGGATTCTAGGACTTCTTAGGTGGCGCAGTGGTAAAGAATCCACCTGCCAATACAAAAGATGCAGGAGATGTAGGTCAGGAAGTTCCTCTGGAGTAGGAAATGGCAACCCACTCCAGTATTCTTGTCAGGATAATGCCATGGACAGAGGAGCCTGGTTGGCTACAGTCCATGGGGTTGCAAAGAGTCGGACAGGACTGAGTGTGCCCACGCATGCATGTGTGTGCACACACACACACACGCACACACAGAGGATTCTAATTCTATTACTTTAGACTGTGGTGCAGGGATTGTGTGTCTAAGATCCAGCAACCCTTGTATAAAGCATGGAATAGAATTAAACCTGACTTAGGGATGGAGTGCCTGCCACATAGTAGGGGCTTGCTTAGTAAGTATTGCTACTGCAGAACACAGATTAGCCATGGTAAATAGATAACAATATAGAATAATTAGAAAAATCTGTGACCCACAAGACTGTTACCATAGTTCATAGCTGGTGACCAGGGGGTTGTTTGAACTTCTAGAGTTGGACAGAAATTCTATGCCACAGGTCCCTTTCAGCTTTCCTACCATAGATTGTTCATCATGGGTTCTTGTCATCATTGAGCCACTTTTTCAGCCACCATAGCAAAGTGTTTTTGGTCCTCTCATATTTTTTTATGTTCCTGGAGATCTCAGGCTGGCAGAACAAATTGGAGATAGAAAGAGTAAGTTGATTTTTTTGAAACTGTGATCTCTCATTTTGAGAACTATTTCAGGCTTCATTCTTCACTCATAAGTCCCTTTGGAGGTACTCAGCACTTTGGCCTTGTTCATAAAAGAAACTTATTGAAAGAAATGACATACCTGTCTGTTCTCATTCAGCTCACGAGTCCCTGTTTTTCTCTGCTTTTTCACCTTTTTCCATGGCTGTTGAATTAGCAATGTTTTGGGCATCCACTGCATGCTTGGCCCTGTGCTGACCATTGGAAATACAGTGATGAACTGGACAAAGCCCCTACCTGGTTAGGGGAAAGAGACAATAAATGACCATACATAGTGATGAGGGATATAAAGTAAATCAGCTGGGTGAGGTGACAGAATGATTGTTGGGGATGCACATGACTTCTGATACAGTGACAGGAAAGATTTCTAAGAAGGTGAAACCTGAGGTGAGATCTGGAGTTTGAGGATAAACCAGCCATGTGAAGATCAGCAGGTGAAAACTTCTGCCAGAGGGAAACAGATGCAAAGTCTCCTCTCACCCCACAGGCTCCATGACACATATAAGAAGTTCTACTGTAAGCCCATGTGAGCAGGATGGATGGGAGAAGGCTGGGAAATATCCTTCGGTCACCTGTGAATGCCAGCAGATATAATCGGTGCTTCTGACTGATAGATGTGCTTTAAGTGCTCTATATACAGGCTGGGGACTGGGTGATTGTCTTGAAATTTCTCCCCATAGTCAAATTTTTCAAGAACTAAAAATAACAAATTGGCAGTCTACCCACATGTATTCTTTCGTAGCATCCAAGGACACTACCATAGCATGATGGATCATATTATGAGCTGTCTTAGTTATGTGATGAGTTGTGTTATAAAAGTGAAGCAAAGTTTCATCTTGGTGAAATGCTTAGCAGAGGGAACAGTATTTCCAGTCTGACTGTCTGGGTTCTCCTCCCCACCCCCATTTTTCAGTTCTGTTCTTTTCCTTCTTGCATAGGTAAGTGCAAACAACACATCTTAGAAAGAGCATGAGCCCCTGTTTGCTTATTGCTGCTATGCAAGGGGGAGAGTTGGAGCGGAAGGGGTTCTGACAGCCATTTCTTTATCTCAGCACATAGGCTAATAAGAGGAACGGATATCTATGAGATGTTATGTGGCCAGTGAAAAGAGATCCTGCAATAGCCAACTTTCCCTTGGCCCCCATCTCCACTCCGTGAGGTCTCGAAGACATAGATACAAAGGCCAGGTAAATGCATGATCTTTATTGCTCTTAAGCTATTCAGGCAAAAATGTTATGGTTCTCTGGAAATTGACTCAACCACATGGTAGCCTCTTACTTGCTTCTCATTACACGTTCTTTCTTTCTTTTTTTATGGGGTATAGTTGTTTTACAGTATTTTGCTAGTTTATTTAAAAAGTCAAAAATGGAACTACCATATGACCCAACAATCCCACTCCTGGGAATATACCCTGTATTGGTCACTCGGTCGTGTCTGACTCTGTGACTGCATGGACTGTAGCCCACAAACCTCCTCTGTTGATGGAATTCTCCAGGCAAGAATACTGGAGTGGGTAGCCATGCCCTTCTCCAGGGGATCTTCCTGACCCAGGGATCGAACCCAGGTCTCCTGCATTGCAGGCAGATTCTTTAACCATCTGAACCACCAGGGGTCATTGCAGCACTATTTGCAGTTCCCAGGACATGGAAACAACCTAAATGTCTCTTGACATTTGGATATGGATCAAGAAGATATGGTATATACACAATGGGATATTACTCAGCCATTGAAAGGAATGAAATTGGGTCATTTGTAGAGATGTGGATGGATCATTGCTCTTTACTTCTATTCAGCTGTGACAAGGCCATCCTTCTAGTCCATTTACTAAGGCTGGAGGCAGGCTTTTTCAGTTTAGGACACGTCAGGTAGGCTGTGTGGTCTTCTTGGTACTTTCTTCCTCAGGCCCAAATCCAAGCCTGTGTAGTTTTTACTTTGTGGTGAGAAAGGTGCAAGAAATAGGGAAAGAGAAAATATATCTACCTAAGGGCCAGTGTTGTTGTTGTTGTTGTTCATGGCTAAGTCATGTCTGACTCTTTGTGACCCCATGGACTGCAGCACGCCAGACTTCCTTGTCCTTCTCTATCTCCTGGAGTTTGCTCAGACTCATGTTCATTGAGTTAATGATGCTATCCAACCATCTCATCCTCTGTTGCCCCCTTCTCTTCCTGCCCTCAATCTATCCCAGCATCAGGGTCTTTTTTAATGAGTTGGCTCTTTGAATCAGGTGGCCAAAGTATTGGAGTTTCAGCTTCAGCATCAGTCCTTCCAATGAATATTCAGGACTGATTTCCTTTAGGATGGACTGGTTTGACCTCCTTGCAGTCCAAGGGACTCTCAAGAGTCTTCTCCAGAACCACAGTTCAAAAGCATCAGTTCTTTGGTGCTAAGCCTTCTTTATGGTCCATCTCTAACATCCATACATGACTACTGGAAAAACCTAGCTTTGACTATATGGACCTGTTTTTTTGGCAAAGTGATGGTTTTGCTTTTCAATACACTGTCTAGTGTCATAGCTTTCCTTCCAAGGAGCAAGTATCTTTTAATTTCATGGCTGCAGTTAATGTCCACAGTGATTTTGGAGCCCAAGAAAACAAAAGCAACCACTGACCAGTGAAGAGCTAGTCAAATTTGCTGAGCCCATGCCTCTCAAGTGTTCAACTCCCAGGAGGTGGAACTTCACCACTCCAGCAGAGGGGGAGTCACCCCAATGCCAACTCAGTGTGAGCTTCAGTGCCCTTCAGTTGCTTGAGATTTTTCTAAATAAATATTCACTTTCATGTCCAATTTCAAATTTGGAATTCTTTATTCTTTTTCCTAAAGAGTACTCCTCAAATTGTGTGAGACATGTGTCTCACAAAGCTGAGGCCCGCTCCTGGGTACCAGTGGGACTGCTGCAGGGAGGCCCTGAAGACCAGTCATTTGAAAACATACAGGAACCGAGAGGAAGATTGGACTGTGGTGTATAAAATTAAAATATCTGCAATTCCAAGGCCTGGGTTCTGGCAGTCCTGCTGCAGGATCCTTTAAAAAGCACAACATAAGGAAGGATGAATAGTTGCAAAAGCAGGATGGAGAACTTCTGTATACTGTCCACTCAGATTTCCCAGTTAACATTCTGCAGTATTTGCCTTATCATTTGTCTCTGTCCTTCTCTCTCCCTCTCACATACACATGCACACATACATATACATGAACACATGCACACACACACTGTTTCTTTTTTCAGTCATCCATTCAAGTGTGGGTAGCAGGCACATGACCCATTACCCCCAAACACTTCAGTATATATTTATTAAACAAAAGATATCCACTAATAGGGCCACAGTGTACCCATCGAAATCAGGCAATTGCCACTGATTTCTTGCTAATGTATCACTCAGAGATTTCATTAAAATTTTACCCATTTGCACAATAACATTCTTTCAGGTTGAGAATCCAAACAAGAGTCACATATTGCATTTAGTCATCATTTCTTTTTGGTTTATTTGAACTTGTGAGTTTTTTTTCAGTCCTTCTTTGCCCTTCCAGGTCTTTGCGCTTTTGGAGTCTAAGCCAGTTACTTTGAGAATATCCCTAAATTTGAGTTTGTCTGATTGTTCCTCAAAATTAGATTAATGATTTTTTCCCCAGCAGCACCACAAAAGTGAGAGTATGCACATAATGTTGATTTGTTCTGTTCCTGGGGATGTTAACTTTTTTCACTTGGTTAAGATATTATGTGCCAGATCTTTCTGCTGTAAAATTAATTAGTAAGTGTTTGGTGGGGTGCTACTTTGAGATTATGTAGCTATCTTATTCCTCATCAAGCCAAGCCCTTTTGGTTTGGCTCTTATATCCTTTTAGCATCAATTCTTTGAGAACTCCCCTATGTTCTGGCACAAGATGATCTAAGCTTACTTGTATTTTCCTTGCTCTGGCCCTGATATCAGTTATTTCTTTGTGGATGTCTTGTTCTTTTTAGTGTAAAATGGTATTTACAAACCAAGATCTAGGAGCTAGGTGTGCTCATTGCTGTGAGGGTATTGAACAGAGAGGTAGATAATAGGTATATATAATATATATATACACATATATATGAGTTTACACATACACACATCTCTAGTAATTTCTATATTTTTCCTATCCATATATGTTAAAACCATTAGTTTATACAAATACCTCTTGTTACAACATGACATGAAATGTTTTATTCTGGCTTTCCGCTTTCCCATACTTGAAGATAGTAAGAATCTTGCCTCCCATTATCCTTAGTCCTTTGTTTTTCTCAGCTCCTTGCATGTAGTTTTCTCAGTCCCTTGTATGTAATCTATCTCCAGGTCATGTGTGCTAACTCCTTAGGCCTGTGCCACTGCATCACTCTAGCTGAGACTTACCCTCCCCACCATATACAACCTACTGAGAGTTCCCCTATTCCATCCCCAGTAGGACTTAAACCAAGAGCTGTCCTTCTCCTGGCCCTGGTTGGCAATTTTGAGAGCTCTCCACTGGCCCAGCATGTGACTGACCCCAGCATCCATTGTCTGATTGTTTCCACTCAGCCCTGGTTGCATGTAAGCCAGGAGTTCCCTTTAGCTCCAGTGAACCATCCACCAAGAATTGAGAAGTCTCCCACTTCTTTATCCCATTTTCCATAGTCTCGGTGGCTTAGTGGTTAAGAGTTAACTCCCTAGCCTCCGAAGTGTACCAATGCATGCTGCTTGGGTACTGGACAGAGGTTTAATAATTGAAACTGATCAGTAAATTATTGATCAGGGAAGGGAGACTGATTATGGTTGAAGATAATTATGACAGAGAAATGAAACTGGTTTATGCTTATATTCTGTGCTAGTCATTTGCCTGTTTGCTCTCAGATCTATTCCCCTGCTCTCTGGTATAGGCAACTACATATCCCAGGCTACCTTGCCAGTTGGCTTCCAACTAGTTTTGTTCACTGGGAGGCTTTACAGGAGGTTGGAGAGCAGGTAGAAGAAGCCAGGGTAACTTCATCTTTCCCTCTACCTTGGGCAGTGTCTCCATCAGTGGCTATTTCTCCTCTATGATGCCAGTTTCTGTTAGACTTGCCATGGTTCTACTTTCCTCCGGTTGACCTACACTCCTGAGTTCCAATACCACCACCTTCTCCATTTGTTCTACTTGCCCCAAGAGTAGCAGTAGCCTCCTACTATTTCTAATTTCTTGATTACTACCTTTCTGGTTCTCAGTTCTTCCATATTCTGGGTAACCAATTCCCTGAATTAGAGTCCTTTTGCTTTAAACATCTAGAGTGATTTATATTTTCATAACTTAACCTTTAAAGTTGCCCAACAAGTTGATTCTCCTTAATACATTTGTAACAGAAGACTGGAACTACTGTAGGCAACTTTTTCCCATTTGGAGAGTTTGTCTGAGATTGTTGTGTTGTGTTTGTTGCTTAATTGTGTCTGACTCTTTGTGACCCCATGGACTGTAGCCCACCAGGCTCTTCTGTCCAAGGGATTTTCCAGGCACGAATACTGTAGTGGGTTGCCATTCCCTTCTCCAAGAGAGATTCCTGACCCAGGGATCGAACCCGGGTCTCCTACGTTGCAGGCAGGTTCTTTACCATCAGAGCCACCAGAGAAGCTATCTGAGATTGAAACCCACACAAAGAAGATGAAGCTGGAAGACATGAAGATCTTGGTGACTTTGAACAAGTTTTTGATCAACCATTACCTGGAGCTAGTAACCCCTGAACTTTCCAGTTACTTGAACCAATCAAACCATTTTTTTTGTTTTAGTCACAGTTGTTACATTTCTGTTTAGGTATATTGACTGTCAGATTAATTACAAATTATAGGTCATTTCCTCTTTGATTCATACAGGTGACTCAGGTTCAATCTGGAAGACCATATCCAGATGGAACATATTTCATTGTGTGATTTACTTATTTGCATTCCTAAAAGAGCAGATTTTCTTACAGCCTCACTTGTATATTGGTCTTTCTGTCTTTTTAATGTGTGATTCCCCTTTTCCTCTCTGAGCTGCCACATTCTGACAGGGTCTCATATATCCACTATATCAGTGGAAGGGACAAAATAAAAAATTTATATCATCCACATGACAGACCTGAAAAACTAGCCTCTCATTTAAATATTGCAAAAAATTGAGTTATATGCTACATAAGTGACAGGAGAATGGGGCTCTTAATCTATGTGAAAGGAAATTGGATTCAAGTTGTTTTATCTCTTGCAGATGTTCAACATTATTTTTGTCAGCTAGTAGTTAAGTTGAAGAGAGACATCTTTCTCAGAATAGAAACATGAAATAATAATGTCCTCCAGCATCATCTCATCATGTTAAGCCATGAGATGGATGATATCCCGATGTGAAAAGATGCAAATGATACTGAGTTTTGAAGTATTTGTTGGAGCAGAGGAGAGGCTGAAGTTTTGTTCTACAATATACTGCTTCTGCATGAAAAAGATAAGGAATTCCAGAGAAAATTTGTTAATAAAAAAAGGCAGGGGTGTGGTAGGGGAGGGAATGTTTCCTAAATTTCCACAGTTTCCTAAGAGATTTGTTTTGGACAGGAATCCTGTAAAGATTTGGGTTTAAAACGTTCCTGCAGAAAGTTGGCACTAGCATGGGTATGGACTCAGTGTCCTTGGGGGCCAAGTCCAGAGTGTGTTGCTTAGATTTGTTCTGCTTTTATTCATGACACAGGGACACGAGGCTTCCCAGGGTGACTTGGTCTTGGGTGTGTCATGGCCTCTCACCTTTCCCCTCTTTAGCAAGTGCTCTGGTTTGTCTCTGCTGACATAGGTCTATTTATCACCCTCTGCGGTTCTCAGTCCTTATACCTGAGTCATGACATGCCTTCTATCTATAAGCTCAGCCCTATCCTGAGTTAATCCAGACATGTCGGAAAGCTATCTTAGCAGCCCAGACCACTGAGGTCTGTGATGAGATGTGCTGCTTTGAGACACCCAGCTGGTGTGCTGGAGGGACGTTAGGGAGTGTCCCAGAATGGTGGCTTCCTGTAAAGAGTGAGTTTTCCTATCTGGTGTCTGAGTGTTCCTGACACTGTGATGCCTAAACTAGGACTGGAATCCTAGTCAACTAGGCTGGGCCATGAGGCCTCAGAGGAAAGTGACAGATTCTCCCTCTACCAGTCCCCATAGCTGTCCTCAGAGGACCAGACATGTTTCTGGGTTGATTTCTTCAGGCCCCAGGCTGCCTCGTTCAGCTTCCCCGTGTTGCCCTGCTTCTCTCCAGCTTCTGTGTAGCTGATACGTCAGCATTTCACACATCTGTTTAATGGCTGTCCTGACACATGCCTCAGGATTTTGGATCCTCCCTGGACTATACCTAAGCAATAGAACATAATTAAACCATGAAAGAATTACTTTATATTTTCGCCCTAACTCCTAGTATTTACTAACACATTTTTAAATGGTACTATAGCTGGATTTGGGTTGCATATTATAAATGGCATTTTTAATAATAATAGCACAACAATTTAACTTATGTACAGATTCTGTGCTAAGAACTTCACATTCATTATTTAATTCAAATGTGCAGCAAGATATTTATTTCATCGTATTTCAGAGGAGGAAAAGAGTTCCTAAGAGGCTAATTTCTCTCATATCATATAGAAATGGAATTACAAACCATGTCTGCTTGATGTTAAAGTTAATGCTTTTAACCATGAAACTATCCTGACTCACACACTGGGCATGTGATTTATACCTTTTTAATAATAATTCATAGTTTGAAGGTGATCTCACTGAAGGTTAAATATGTTGCGTTTCTATTTTGTTTATAGGAAGAAATAGGGCAGGAAGTGGAAATGGGTACAAATGAAATTACTTATTTAAACTTTATCATACATTAGCATTTATAAAGACCTAAAAAATGCAACAAGAACAGCTCATGTATTATCTACTGCATGTGTGCTCAGGAACACACCCCCATCTGCATATAGCATAGGTTTATTCTTACACATGCTATTTTTTAGGGATTAGTATATGCTGGGTACTTTATAGAAATTACCCACTGTCTTAGACTCAAGTTTCCCAGAAGGTAGAGTCAAGCATAAGGCTAAGAATAAAGCACTGATCATTTATTTTGAGGCATAAACCCAAAACAGCAAAACTGATGAAAAAGGAAAGGGAGGCAAGAGTAGTTGTGAAGCAGTGGAGTTATTGCACTGACTAGGGCTTCGTAAGAAGTATAGAGGACCAGGCCGGCCACTCAGCAAGCGTGTCTGCAAAGCGGGGTGGGGCTTTTTTGGAAAGACCCTGTAAAGAAATCTCATCTCGAAGCAGTTTATTGAAGAACAGAAAGTGGGGCAGTTTACTTTCTGGTATCTCTTCTATCTCTGTTTTTCCACTGGTGAAAATTTGTCCAGTTCTCAGAGTTAATTTCGTCATACTTCAGTAGTTGCCAGAGGGCAGCATCCCAGATCCTGGGGGGTGTTGTGTTTCATTCAAATATTGAAATGGCAAGAAGACTGAGCAACTCTGGGCACATGAGTGGTCGGTCCAGCAGTGTATAGGTAGCCGAGGAGGAAGCTCTCCCAGGCCAAGAAAATGGTTGGTTCTCCATGGAAACAAAAGGCAGACCTGTCTAATGAGGAACATAACCTTTATGGTTGATGTATCTGCTTATAATTCACAGCAACCCTGAGAGGTATTATTATATTTCTTACTTTAAAGCAGAGGAAGCAAGCTAATTTGCCCTGGATCACAAAACAGTGAGCAGTCAAGCCAGAATTGGAATTCAGATCAGTTTACTTTCAAATTTTATGCTCTGTCCAGTATGTTACTTATATTTTGCTGCATGAATTAATTTGATTAAAATATGATAACAATAATACAAAGTCCTTGTGAAAAATACTGAAAATGAACAAAATAATCATTCATAATCTATAGACTCAAAAATAATCCTTTAAAAATCTTTTTAGCTTTTTCAACTGTTTTTATCTTTTCAGTTCAGTTCAGTCGCTCAGTTGTGTCTGACTCTTTGCGACCCCGTAGGTAGTCTACGGGGAAGGCTTCCTGTCCATCAGCAATTCCCAGAGCATGCTCAAACTCATGTCCATCAAATTGCTGATGCCATCCAACCATCTCATCCTCTGTCATCCCTTTCTCCTCCTGCCTTCATTATTTCCCAGCATCAGGGTCTTTTCTTTCTTTGCATCAGGTGGCCAAAGTATTGGAGTTTCAGCTTCCCCATCAGTCCTTCCAATGAATATTCAGGACTGATTTCCTTTAGGATTGACTGATTGGATCTCCTTGCAGTCCAAGGGACTCTCAAGAGTCTTCTTCAACACCACAGGTCAAAAGCATAAATTTTTTGGAGCTCAGCTTTCTTTATGGTTCAACTCTCACATCCATACATGACTACTGGAAAAACCATAGCTTTGACTAGACGGACCTTTGTTGGTAAAATAATGTCTCTGCTTTTTAATATGCTGTCCAGGTTGGTCATAGCTTTTCTTCCAAGGAGCAAGCGTCTTTTATTTCATGGCTTCAGTCACCATCTGCAGTGACTTTGGAGCCCAGAAAAATAGTCTGTCACTGTTTCCATTGTTGCCCCATCTATTTGCCATGTAGTGATGGGACTGGATGCCATGATCTTAGTTTTCTGAATGTTGAGTTTTAAGCCAACTTTTTCACTTTCAACAAGAGACTCTTTAGTTCTTCACTTTCTGCATTAAGGGTGGTGTCATCTGCGTATCTGAGGTTATTGATATTTTCCCCAGAAGTCTTGATTCCGGATTGTGCTTCATCCAGCCCAATATTTCTCATGATGTACTCTGCATATAAGTTAAATAAGGGTGACAATATATATAGCCTTGACATACTCCTTTCTCAATTTGGAACCAGTCTGTTGTTACATGTACAGTTCTAACTGTTGCTTCTTGACCTGGTTACAGATTTCTTAGGAGGCAGGTAAGGTGGTCTGGTATTCCCATCTCTTTAAGAACTTTTCAGTTTGTTGTGATCCACACAGTCCAAGGCTTTGGCGTAGTCAATAAAGCAGAAGTAGATGTTTTTCTGAAACTCTCTTATTTTCTTGATGATCCAACAGATGTTGACAATTTGATCTCTGGTTCTTCTGCCTTTTCTAAATCCAGCTTGAACATCTGGAAGTTCTTGATTCACATACTGTTGAAGCCTAGCTTGGAGAATTTTGAGCATTACTTTACTAGCGTGTGAGATGAGTGCAACTGTGCAGTAGTTTGAACATTCAAACATTCAAAAGTTTTTATCTTTTAGTTTTTCTGTATTTTTACTCAGTTGAGATGATACAAATAGTTTAGGCTCTGGTCATTGATCAATATACCAATATATCAATATATCCTTTGTCAATAGTAACTATTATGATTCCATAAAAGTACCCGGTTATAGCATTATGTGCTTTGGAAGAAGTAGGTCTATGATCCATTGTCTGCATTTACTGGGGAAAAGGAGTATTTTCCTAACTAAGAAGGAGAGTAAGTCAACTAGTCTAATCTTGTAAGTGCTAACTTAAAGACAAATTTGCCAATGACAAACCTCCCAACAAACTAAACGATTTTGTGGACAGATGACTCCTTATCCATGGAATGCTTTTAGTAGAATGAACTTTGTGTTTAAGATTTCTTTGGTAAACAAATCTGGAATCTTCAGATTTATGGGACATGGATTCTGGAAAATGTCATGTAAACTATGTAGGTATCTGAGTAGAAAATGGAAATGTTTCAGATGTTTCCTGAACTAAGGAGCTCCCTCTGGGTAATAAGGTGGCTGCATACCTTTGCAGAGACCTCATCTATGATTTTGGACCAGAGTGCTCCTAACACAGAAGGAATACAGGGAATTGTGTGAGGGGTTGTGAACCTCTCCCCATTGGACCTGTGCCTCTTCATTACTTACACGTTTGAAATTATTAGTAAAGCTTGGTAATGGCTAAGATTGTCTTACGTGTGAGCTATATTTGACAGCAGATTTTTTGTTGTGTCTTGTGCTATCTCAATTCATAACTATGTCCTCACTAATGACATTTTAACCATATAATTGTTTTTCAGTTGTTAAGTTGTGTCTGATTCTTTGATGCCCCATGGACTACAGCATGCCAGGCTTCCCTGTCCTTCACCATCTCCCAGAGTTTGCTCAAACTCATGTCCATTGTGTCGGTGATGCCATCCAACCATCTCATCCTCTGCCACCCCCTTCTCTTCCTGCCTTAAATCTTTCCCAGAATCAAGGCCTTTTTCAGTGAGTCAGCTCTTCACATCAGATGGTCCAAGTGTTGGAGCTTCGGTATCAGCCCTTCCAATGAATTTTCAGGGTTGATTTCCTTTAGAATTGACTGGTTTGATCTCCTTGCTGTCCAAGGGACTCTCAAGAGTCTTTTCCAACACCACAATTCAAAAGCATCAATTCTTTGGCATTCAGCCCTCTTTAGGGTCCAACTCCCACATATATACATGACCACTGGAAGACCACAGCTTTGACTATATGGACCTTTGTGAGCAAAGTGATGTCTCTGTTTTTTTTTTTTTTTTAAACACTGTCTAGGTTTGTTATGACTTTCCTTCCAAGGAGCTAGAGTCTTTTAATTTCATGGCTGCAGTCACCATCCACAGTGGTTTTGGAGTCCAAGAAAAGAAAATCTGTCATTGCTTCTACTTTTTTCTCTTTCTATTTGCTGTGAAATGATATGACCAGATGCCATGATCTTAGTTTTTTGAATGTTGAGCTTTCAGCCAGCTTTTTCACTCTTCCTCTTTCACCGTCATCCAGAGGCTCTTTAGTTCCTCTTCACTTTCTGCCATTAGAATGGTATCATCTGCTTATCTGAGATTGTTGATATTTCTCCTGGTAATCTTGATTCCAGCTTGTGATTCATCCAGCCCAGCATTTCCCATGATGTACTCTGCATATAAGTTAAATAAGCAGGGTAACAGTATATAGCCTTAACATATTCCTTTCCCAATCTGGAACCAGTTCATCATTCCATGTAAGGTTCTAACTGTTGCTTCTTGACCCACATACAGGTTTCTTAGGAGGCAGGTAAGGTGGTCTGATAGTCCTATTTCTTTAAGAATTTTCCACAGTTTGTTGTGATCCACAGAGTCAAAGGCTTTTGCATAGTCAGTGAAGCAGATGTATGTGTTTTTCTGGAATTCCCTCATTTTCTCAATGATCCAACAGATGTTGGCAATTTGATCTCTGGTTTCTCTGCTTTTTCTAAATCCAGCTTGTATATCTGGAAGTTCTCAGTTCTGCTGAAGGCAAGGTTAAAGGATTTTAAGCATAACCTTCCTAGCATGTGAAATGAGAGCAATTTTACTGTAGTTTGAAAATTCTTTGGCATTGCCTTTCTTTGGGATTGAAATGGAAACTGACATTTTCCTGTCCTGTGGCCACTGCTGAATTTTCCAAATTTTCTGACATATTGAATGCAGCCCTTTAACAGCATCATCTTTTAGGATTTGAAATAGGACAGCTGGAAGTCCATCACCTCCACTAGTTTTGTTTGTAGTGATGCTTCCTAAGGCCCACTTGACTTCACACTTCAGGATGTCTGGTTTTAGCTGAGTGACCACAGCATTGTGGATATCTGGGTCATTAAGACCTTTTTGTATGGTTCTTCTGTGTTTCTATTTATTTAATTTACTTATTGTTGGCTGTGCTATTTTGGCTATTCATTTATTTATTTTTACTTATTTATTTATATCCTGGTCGTTAAGGCCTTTTTGATTAGTTTCGCTGTGTTTCTATTTATTTTATTTATTTATATTACTTGTTGCTTTGTGTGCACTTTCTCTAGTTGCAGTGAGCAGGGTCTGCTCCTCATTGCGGTGTGCAGGCTCCTCACGTGGTGGCTTCTCTTGTTGCGGAGCGTGGGCTCTAGGTGTGTGAGCTTCAGTAGTTGTAGCACATGGGCTCAGTAGTTGTGGCCCATGGGCTCTAGAGCTTGGGCTTAATAGTTGCAGTGCACAGGCCCAGTTGCCCTGTGGCATGTGGGATCCTCCTGTACCAGGAATCAAACCCATGTCCCTTGCATTGTCAGATCACTGGACCACCAGGGAAGTCCCTAGTGTTTTGTAACTTTAAATAATACTGAAATACGCAACTCTGATCAAATCATTATATATGTTTTATATGGACTTCCCTGGTAGCTCAGCTGGTAAAGAATCTTCCTGCAGTGCAGGAGACCCTGGTTCGATTCCTGGGTCAGGAAGATCCTCTGGAGAAGGGACAGGCTACCCACTCCAGTATTCTTATGCTTCCCTGGTGGCTCAGCTGGTAAAGAATCTGCCCACAATGTGGGAGATTTGGGTTTTACCCCTGGGTTGGGAAGATCCCCTGGAGAAGGGAATGGCTACCCACTCCAGTATTCTGGCCTGGAGAATTCCATGGACTGGGAGCTTCAGTAGCTGTAGCACATGGGCTCAGTAGTTGTAGCCAGTGGGCTCTAGAGCTGGGGCTTAATAGTTGCAGTGCACAGACCCAGTTGCTCTGTGTCATGTGGGATCCTCCTGTACCAGGGACCAAACCCACGTCCCTTACATTGGCAGGTAGATTCCTAATCACTGGACCACCAGAGAAATCCTTAATATTTTGTCACTTTTGGTAACTTTAAATACTACTGAAATACACAACTCTGATCAAATAATTATATATGTTTTATATAGTTTCTTTTGAATGACTCCAAGAGAAGGAGTTTGCTATATACTTTTTAATTGCTACAAGAGGGAAACCTTTGTGATAATCTATTGCTTTGCCTCTTGTTCTTGCTATTTCAAGGAGAAAGAAGAGGGTCAAGAGGAAAAGAGGGAAAAAAGGAGAAAGAAGTAAGGAAAAGAGGGAAAAAGGGAGAAAGTAGTAAAGATAGAAGGAATTATCATTAGACTCTCCTATAAGCCTGGGATCTGTCTTCACTCTTGAGTAATCATTCCTGCTGAAATCCTTCCATTCCTAGTTTTTGCCTCCAAATCACATTCCTGCTCCATACCCTGAAATCCTGCAGAGCCCAACTAAGCTCTGCTTGATTCTTATAACGATTACCCCCGATACAGCTGCTGGGGGTCTTCCCAGGCGGCTCAGTGGTAAGGAGTCCACCTGCCAATGCAGGAGATTCAGATTCAGTCCCTGGGCTGGGAAGATCCCCTGGAGAAGGAATGACAACCTGCTGCAGTATTCTTGCCTGGAAAATCCCATGGACAGAGGAGCCTGGTGGGCTACAGTCCACGGGGTTGCAAAGAGTTGGACACAACTTAGCTACTAAACAACAACAGGAGTAACTGGAGAAACCTCAAGCAGCTTGGTGTTTGAGCAGGGGAGATACATTTCTGGCATTCCAAGTTGGAGCTAGTGGTTTTATGGCACATCTAGGGCTTCTCTGGTGGCTCAGATGGTAAAGAATCCACTTGCAATGCACAAGACCTGGATTTGATCCCTGAGTTGGGAAGATCCCCTGTAGAAGGGCATGGCAACCCACTCAAGTATTCTTGCCTGGAGAATCCCATGGACAGAGTAGCCTTCTGGGCTACAGTCCATGGGGTCTCAAGGAGTTGGACGTGATTGAGCGACTAAGCACATAGTACAGGGTTCTTAATCCAGAGAGAATTTGGTGGGGGAGAGGTTCAGTGAGTTTGGAGGGGAAAGTTATACCTTTAATTCACAAAAAGCTCTGCTTCTCTAAAAGATAGCTGACTGAGGCAAGTTGCAGTGGTGTGAGCTTTCCCGTATTAAGAACTGTGTAGGGGCTTCTGTGCTAATTTGCTTTTCCTATCATTTAGTTCCTGCTTCCTTTGTTTTCCCCATTTTCCTCTGGGGAGGAGTAGCGTCCGATGTAGTAGAATATAAGGCTCGGGATCAGTTAGTCCAGGTACCGACCTGTGCTCTGGGTGTTGGTAAATTAAAGTGTTGCACTCAGTGGTCTCATACCTTCCACTTTGCCTTCTAGAAATGTTTGAATGTTAGATGAAGAAGTGCCATTAAATAAATGAAATTTCATTTCTAGAAAAAAATTCTAATACATCCTCCGACCCCTTCAATTTCGATGCATTGATGAATAGAAAATTGCCCATGGAAGGCTTTGCATATAATCCTTCCTCTTTCATGCCCCCGACCTTTCTAGAGTGTACTTCAAGGAAGTACAAGCTGGTCTTGGAAAAATCCTACCTAGCCAGTTTCTTACAATTGAGGGGAAGTCAGAGGTATGGGTGCAGAGGGAGACCTGGGGAATGTTTTGAACTGAGATGGCCAATATTAAGCAACAAGAAACCCCTCATGTAGCCTGCAGGGGGTTCTGTGTGGTTGCCCTTTAAGCTGGGCACCGGGCTCCTGCTCTCCTCCCATCTCAGACATGCTGGCTGAGCAGTACTCTGGGCAGACAGAAAGTGATAGCCCTTCCTAAAAATTTCTCAGTGTAATTCTTTTATTTCACACTTTCTTTTTCTTAACAAAGAGGACTTAAAACGTTAGGTGAAGATAGTTTAATATATTACTGAGATATGTTAGGGATGGGGAGGGACCACTAAAACTTGTAGGCCAAAGTCATTGTTTTCACTGCCTTCATTCTCCTGTGTTATTGTCCTTGACTTTAGGGTGTATGTGTGTATAGGGTGTGTGTGTGTCCACACGTTGTGTGTGTCGCTCAGTCATGTCGGACTCTTTGCGACCCCATGGTCTTACTCACTCACAAATAGAGTTCTCAGTAGTCTCTTTAAAACCCTTGATGAATGCTCTAGCCTCTAATTTGAGGGAATATCCCAAGAGTGAGGTAAAGAGCACTGCCCACAGGAGTTCCAGCTGCCTTAAATCTAAGGGGAGAAGTGTCCCAAGACATGGGAAATAAAGATTGACTGTAAGAATGTGACTCGGACCACATTTTTTCAGCAAAATGACACGTGATATTTTAAAATCTCAAGACCAGTGAACCATTCAAAGAGTCAAGGTTAATCAGAATAGAGCCCTATGGATAGATTCTGTTAAAATAATAACAATAAATTGGGAATGTAAAAACAATTTTTTAAAAAGTGATGTAAAATATATACCACAGAGAAATTGTCTTTAGAACAATAGAAAGAATACACAGAAATTGTTCCTAGGGTCTCAAAGAGGTAACCCCTAACAAAAGTTACAGTCAGAGAAAAAAGTCTCAAAGAAGCAATAGAAAAGTTCACAGAAAAATTAAAAGGCAGTAGGAAAAGATGGGAAATGAACTAAAGAAATAGAAAAGGAAAAATAACACAGAAAGAATAAATGTGACTGAAAACATATGTATAGTGGCAGGTTTGACAACATCACCTAAAATGAAATGGTAATGAACAAAAGACATAAAAGAGATTTTAGACAAGGTTCTGGATATAAAAGAAAAATTAAGGTGATCCTATGTATACTAATTGACACTTTGAGAGAGAGAACAGAACAGATGGAACAGAAATGATTTCAATAATATAAAAGTTTCCTTCAGTAAAAGCCTGAATCAGCACATTGAAGCACGATCCAGTAAAGATTGGCACAATACAACCAATACCCAGCCATATCCTTAAAACGTTACTGAATACAAGATAAAGGAAGATTTATATGGGCGTGAAGAAAAGAAATTAAGTCACAAAGAAGGGAAAAGTCTGGCTGACTTCAGACTTCTTCATAGCAAGATTCAATGCCAAAAGATGTTGAGGGAATGCCAACAAAATGTTACTCAATAATTAACCATGCAAGTTCAAGTCTAAAGGCAACAGATAATCTCAGTAATGCAAGTAGTTAGGCAATAGAGTAGATAGGAGTCCTTGGGGAAAATAAGCTTAGTGGATCAGGAGATGATTCACAATAAATGTAGCCATTTTATTGAATAAGTTGAATATTCAAATATAAAATCTTTACATTCTCCCCCGTCTTTAGACTGTCCTAGTCAAATATTCCTTTCTTGTTCTTTGAGCAATCTATTGGTCTGATCCCATCACTTTTCTGGTATTTTCAAGTATTCAAAATCCAGCAAATCTTCTATCTCATATACAATTTAACTCTTATTTTCTTTCCAAGGTTGGGCACCTATGGCAGATGATGGGTACCAAAATATGTCTCTTTGGCATATGAATTATTTTGAGTTAACTGCCAACCGAGAACCAGCAGATGTAGGAAAAGCTCTTTACCTCCCTCCCCTAAAAATAGAGCACAAATTTTCCCTTTTGTAGAGGAAATTTACATTTGTAGAAAGTTTCTGTACCAGGAAGAGATGTACTCCCAGAAACAACATTTACCACCTGAGAGGATCTTAACTGCATAACAACACAGCCCTTATTTCTTACTCCTATAACCACTCTCCTCCACCCCAGAGGCTTAACCCCCCTTTCCTTTGTGTAGTCTAGGATGGTATATGTCTTAATCATTTAGCCATTTCCTTGAGCCACATTATACTTTTTGAACTCCTGCACATAGTACATAATTAAAACTGTTTTTTCCTCTTCTTATTCTGTCTTTTATCAGTTTTATTCAGGGTTTCAGCCATTGAACCTAAGAGGGAGGAGGGAAAATAACTTTTCCTCCCCTACACAGAGACTCTTCTTCCTTCTCTCATCTCCTCTCCTTACCCTCTCTTTTGTCTGAGTCCTCTTCTCCTCTTGTGTGTTGTGGTGAGAAGGAGAGATGGGAGAGAATGGGTGAACATCACTTAGCGCCTTTGGGTGCTCTTTAGGTTTTTATTGCCTCTGATTCTATGTGAGAGGTCCAGATGCTGTTGCTTTCCAAAGGTGAATCAGGAGGGAAGGGGGCAGGGCACCACCTTCAAAAGAATGACGTGCCATTGTCATGGATGGGCTGGCATCTCCTCCCTCCTTTGGAAAGTATGAAAGTGAAAGTGTTAGTCACTCAGTTGTGTCCGACTCTTTTGTGACCCCATGGACTGTGGCCCAGCAGGCTCCTCTGTCCATGGGATTTCCCTGGCAAGAATGCTGGAGTGGGTTGCCATTCCCCTTTCCAGGGGATCTGCCTGACCCAGGAATCGAATCTGAGTCTCCTTCATTGCAGGGAGATTCTCCACTGTCTGAGGCACCAGGGAAGCCCAGGCCTCTCCCAGATTCTCCAGGTTAGTTGGTTAGTTTTCAGCGAAAGCGGCAGTGGCAGCACTGTGTTCCTTCTCGGGACCTTCTGGTGTGAGACAGTTCATGATGGTGGTTATTATGGTGCCTGGCAGAGCTGGGTGGTTTTGTGCAATGGTTCCCTAACCAAATGTAACTGTTTTAAATCTTGAAAACATAGAAATAATGGTTAACCAGTGTTGGGAGATATAAGGAGGAAATGTGGAAGGGATTAAAAGTGTCAAATTTTGTCATCTTTCATGTGAAGGGATAAATAGATATTGTTCAACATTGTATGGTATGGCTAAAAATTATGATTTTCCTCCATAATTCTATATATTTTTTAAACCTTGGAGTAGTACTTCTCACCTAGAAGCGATTTTGACCCACCTTTTCGGGGGCATCTGGCTCTGTCTGGAGACAGTTTTGGTTGTCTCACTGCAGGGAGGAGGGGGTTTCTACTGGTCTTGTGAGTGCAGGCCAGGGATGCATCTAAAATTCCTACGAAGGGATTAACAGCCCCCCAAAGTGATATGAAAATTACTTGAAACCGAAAACATCTGAGCAGCTGCAAGAAGAAACATTACCTAAACTTAAGCAGAGCCTCCTGAAAATACTGCCATCAGCTGCCATCAGTCCTTTTCTGAGGGAGTTTCCTCCTGAGGGGAGGTGACAGGGGAAGACTGACTCTTAGCACCAGCTGCCCATTAGCATCAAAAAGCCCAGTAGGCTCTTTCGTACTTTCCCATTAATGCCCAACCTCCTCTTCCTTTTTAAAGTTAGTACATAAACCTGTATCTCTGGCTCTTCAGTGCGTTCATTCCTGAGTGCTCCCAAGTGCATGTATGAATAAACCCCTACTTTTTTCTAGTTAATATGTCTGTTGTCAGTTTATTTGCAGGACCCCTAACATGTGATGGATAGGGAGGCCTGGCATGCTGCAATTCATGGGGTTGCAAAGAGTCAGACACGACTGAGTGACTGAACTGAACTGAACTGAACATTTGGACCTAAGTGGATAAAATTTTCAGTACCTACCATCCTCAACCCCCCATAGCAAACAGACATATTTTAAATATGAAAATCATTTTAGAGGGGAGAAGAGTTTTTCTGAACTTCAGTAATTTATTCCAAATAACTGCAGAATTTTTTTTTTGTAAAAGTGAAATAAAACCCAGCACAAAAATATATAGCCCTTATACCATGATCTTGATTTTGTAGAATTATGCCCATTTTTTCTAACTATACATGTATATACAGAGATGTTGCGAAAGGTGTTAGAAGGAAAAATGATGGATATTTACAGGTAGTAGAATTTGGAGTGATTGTTTCTTTCTCTTTGCCATCCCCCCCTCCTTGATCACTTAAAGCTTATTTTTCAATACTGATGAATATAATGTTTAGAAATGCAGTGGATTTTTTATTCTTTCTTACAGGAAAAGCAACGTCAACTATAAAAAAACCTTTTCAGTGGATCCCTTTGTGGGTCAGGAGAAAAATCCAGCTTATTTCCTCTATTCCTTGTTCACACTGAAACAGAATGACATAGATATCAGTTACCAGGCCAACACTGCCTGCGTCTGCACGGTTGAAGAAGATCTTGGGGGCTGCTTGAAATGAGTTCTCTGTGCTGAACAGGTCAGGTAAGTCTTACTTTAACCTCATTACTCTTGCTCTCCTCTATCTTCAAGAGCAAAATCATGTATGTGTTCATTAATAAAACTTCTCTTCCGCGTCTCCTGCTCTTCAGGTGAGGCTCTGCCTGTGCCCAGGGCGCTGCCTCGCGTCCTCTTCATTCTGCTGGCTCTGATCTGTCCTTTGCACATGCGGTAGAGACACACACCGTGGTGTGGAGGGGCTGGCGAGGCCTCTTGCACCGTTGCTGCCCTCTTTCATGAAGGAACAAAGTTCTTTCATCTCTTACTTGCACATAAGTTGCAAAAATTATTTTATTTCTTAAAAATCTCCTTGAATAAGTTCCGCCAAGTACCTGAAACAATAGCCCCTTTTCACTTTGAAAAGCGCGAAAAAATAAATCTCCTTTCTTTATGGGTATCAAAGCCAAGCATATGTGCTCTATTTGGAGAATGCCAACGCCTCAAGCTGCAGCATTTCTTTCACCAGCTCTCAGCAAGTGGCCATTTAGGCTTAATTGCTCCTCACAGCATAGTCCAATTAAGAACGGGCATCAGCAGGGTGAAGGCTATTTGTTAATCCATAAAAGGTAGGAGAGACAGTGCTTGTTTTGCCTGCGGTTTTTATTCACATGTTTGGGTGAAAATCTAAACAGCTGGAACTCTCGGCAAGTGATATGTGTGTATTTAATCTGTTGGCTATGGGCAAGACAAGTGTATGAATGAATATTACACAAAAGCCAAACTTTTTCTCCCATACAAAGGAGAACTTTGTCAAGATATTGTTGAACCTACCGAAGCATGATACTAAAATTGCAGTGGGAAGCGGGGAGGGCAGAGCCAGGTCAAAGGGGAAAAACCTCTGAGGGGTTTCTCTGCAGCCTGAAGATGGCTTTAGTTCCCCAGAAGAGCAAGTTCCCTGTTAAAGCGCACAGTTCTATCAGCACAAACTGTGGGCTTTTATTGTTGTTTAGATTTTTTTTTGAGTTTTTATTTTTTGAGAAGTTGACTTCTGTACATTGTTTTGATGTGGTACAAGGAGAACTGCCATTCTACATTGTGGGAGGGGGACAGGATAAACTAACAAGAAATTGGAAGTATGGGAGTGACAAAGTGCCTCTTGTGATACGATGAAAATAGGCAAACATAGCTATGAAATATTCTCAGCTAGCTCAAAGGTTTCCACATTTCCTTCTGTAGGAAGAAGAATCTGATGAGCACCAGACAGCCTGGGGGCCACTTACTGGTTTCTTACAAGTCTAGAGGCTTCGATTTTCAGAGAAGGGGCAAGTAGAAAACACACCTGAGTGACCTGCTGGGTTAGGCTGCTCATGAAACCCTGGGATCAGGTGACAAGATATGTTGTTTAGAAAAATCAGGCTTCAGTAGCAGGGGGATTTGGGAAGATAGGAAGAAGGATATTTAATACTGTTGCCTTCTCAGAGCAGAGTGAGATTAGATGTCAGATATCTTCTGTGATTTTTTGTTTGTTTGTTTGCCTGTGCTGAGTGGCTTGCAGGATCTTAGTTCCCCAATCAGGGATTGAACTTGGGCCCCAACAGTGAAAGCCCTGAGTCTTAACCACTGGGCCATCAGAGAATTTCCTCCTCCATGATTTATATATTGGTTGGGCTTTGAAGACAGGCAGAGCCATCTGTCCATTTTCTTGTTTCTTCTTCCCAAGTTTCTAACTTTCTAACCTCTGGACATCTGGGGATTCTGCTCCAGCTAAAGCATCTCTGGCCTCCTTGACCTTCCCTCCACCAACACAGAGAGGGAAGGAAGACCTGAGCAATTGTTCATGAACCTGGTCTGCTGAGTCAACCTGACATAGCTAGGGCTGGAGACTGTTTTGTTCTTCAGCTAAATGAAAGCCTATTTTTTCCCCCTTTGGCTTTGTGTGTGTGTATTTTAATCACATTGCCAATTGTTAATGTCCTCTGATGAGTGAAACTTTCACTGATTTTCGGGCTGTGCGTACGAGTGTACGTGCTCAGTGGTGTCCGACTCTTTGCGACCCCATGGACTGTAGCCTGCCAGGCTCCTCTGTCGATGGGATTTTTCAGGCAAGAATAGACTGGAGTGGGTTGCCATTTCCTACTCCAGGGGATCTTCCCGATCTAGGGATCAAACCTGAGTCTCCTGCTTTGGCAGGCAGATTCTTTACCACTGTGCCACCTGGGGAGCCTGTTAGGGCAGTACTTACTGTCAAATTAATGATTCTCCTCTGGAAAATGCCCACACCCACCTGCCTCTCAGTCTGAATCCTGGTGGGATGCTGGCTGCAGGTAATGATATTTACCCAGCTCATTGAAATGTCACACTTAGGACTGAACCCTGTAAATTATTATTGTGCTCATGTTATATTGTAAAGATAAAGGTCAGATCAGAGCTCAGATTTATTCACACCCATGATGCATTTCTGAGTGTTAGGAGAAAAATAAACTGTTGGGTCTTTCCGTTAAAAGTACATACAAGTGAAAGTGAGCTTTTTTTTTTTCCCCCAAAGGAAAAGATATAACCACAGAACCAGGAGGTTTTTGGAATAAATACAAAAGAAGGAGAATTTGGCTCATCTAAGCTCTATAAATACTACCTCCAATTTTCTGCACATTTTCTGACAGTCCTTTAAAAATAACTGGACAAGGTCAGGGACAAGTTCAGGAAGACGAAGGGAACTGCTGAGAACTGATCCTCACTAGTGCCTGAGTAGGTTGCCTCCTCTCTTGCAGGACTGAGATGGCTCTCTGGTTTTTTAGGGACAGTTGTTTGGTGGCCAGAAAGCCCATCATTAGAGCTGGGCAACTTTGTGCCCAATGAGTCACAAATCACATGGCTGGCTGTTTCCCTTGAACTGTACAGTTCCAAGAGCAGGATTGCTAACCCGAGAGCCCTAACCCCGGGGAGGCTGGCAGTAAGGAGGGAATGGAGATGCTTGGGGGGAGGTCTTCAGTGTGGGCTGAGAGTCAGCACTGAGCAGTGGGAAATGCCCCTTGCTGTGTCTTTGCCACATTAGCTCTTTTAATAAATTATGGTCTGAGTGTTAGCCATCAAGGCAACAGTTCTTGGCACTTAACAGAAAGCCCCAGAGCAGCTACATCAAATGACTTTTCTTCCATAAAATTTGACTTCTGAGCTTTGAAAGCTACTGGGCTCCCTGATCCTCCCCCCTCCCCATTTTTCTTACTAACTTATGCTTTTAAGAGTTAGCTCTAATTGGAGAGTAATATCTGAAGGGGTTTAATCATCCAAACTCTTTAAACTAGAATGAGTGGATAATCTTTTACTTGCTCTCATTTCTGTGATTCCTCCTCCTCCTTTTTCTTACATTTCTCAGTTGAATATTAGTGCCTTTATTTTGATATTCTCCATCTTTGTATGTTTTCTTAAAGATTTTTGTTCTCTATTCATTCATAATAAATACCACTGCAAACTCTAAACGCTTACTATGTGGTTGGTACCATATTGGATATAGCAAAGAAGGAGTAGTTTGTGTTTGATAATGTTTGAGGCCTTTGCTAATTTTTGTTGTTTTAGTATAAAGAATAAAAAATATAATCATGTTTTAAAGACTTTAAAAATCACAATATCTAGGGAAAGATAAATACATGTTAAGGTCTACTCTATACTGTTATACCCAGGATAAAATGTTACCTTTTTCACTTTCATATTTAATTTTAGTGTTTCTTGATCATCCTGCTCAACATTTATTTATCACTCCTTTCCCCCAAAAAGAGAGAAAAGTATCTGTCTGGATTCATGTCAATGTATGGCAAAACCAATACAATATTGTAAAGGAATTAGCCTCCAAAAAATAAATAACTAAATAATAAAAAAATAATAAATAAAATGGATAACTGAGAAAAAGAGACCCCATCACTACTTTTTCTTTGATCCTACTTAAAAAAAAACCCCAAAACATTAGTTTGAAAACAATAATTGCTTCTGCTAACAAATTTCTGTTTTTTTTTCTTTTTTGCCTGAAAAAAAAAAGTTTTTTCTTTTTTCTCTTGTATTTTTTCCTCATTTGTTTTTTCAGTTTATTTATTTATTTTAATTAGAAGATAATTACTTTACATGAATCAGCCACACGTGCATATATCCCCCCATACTGAATCCCCCTCCTACCTCCCTCCCTACCCCATCCCTCTGGGTTGTCCCAGAGCATTAGCTTTGCCCTACTTCATGCATTGAACTTTCAGTGGCCGTTTGTTTTTCATATGGTAATATACATGTTTCAATGCTCTTCTCTCAAATCATTCCACCCTCACCTTCTCCCATATAGTCCAAAGTTTGTTCTTTATATATGTGTATCCTTTGCTGCCTTGCATATAAGGTCATCATTACCATCTTTCTAAATTCCATATATATGCATTAATATACAGTATTTGTCTTTCTCTTTCTGACTTACTTCACTCTGTATAATAGGCTACAGGTTCATCCACCTCATTAGAACTGACTCAAATGCATTCCTTCTTATAGCTGAGTGATATTCCATTGTGTATGTGTACCACAACTTCCTTATCCATTCATCTGAAATGGACATCTAGGTTGCTTCCATGTCCTAACTATTGTAAATAGTGCTGCAATGAACACTGGGGCACATGTGTCTCTTTCAATTCTGGTTTCTTCGGGATGTGTGCCCAGCAGTGGGATTACTGGGTTGTATGGCAGTTCTAGTCCAAGTTTTTTAAGGAATCTCCACACTGTTCTCCATTTCTCTTCATGGAACACAGTTAGCCTTTAAGGGGAACAGTTGTCACAGGAAGTGCAGACAGTTTGCCACCTGAAGAACGTAAAGGAAGAGAGCTAGGCTGACTTTCTTTTCTGTCCCAGCTTTGCTGTTCCTTCCTCACTTTTGTCTACTTTCCCCCAGAGGGAATGTTTTTGACCCATCAAAAAGGTATATACAGTTCTTTTTAAGGAACGGGAGCAGTGAGTTACAGCCATAACAGTGTTATGATTTCTTTACCCTGGGTGCTTAGTTTCAAACTCGAGACCGAAAAAAACCACTAAATGTAAGTCATTTTCAAAACATCTTTCATTCATTTCCTTCAGTAGACATTTATTGTGTACTAACTTTTCCAGGCACTATTCTAGGCACTTTAGAGATATGACTGAGCAAAACAAACCCAGATCTTTGCCCTTGTGAGTCTTAGATTTTAGTCGGGGGAGACAAACATTATATAATAAATCTAATAAATGGCTTGATTGTCCAGCTGAGGGGGAGGAAATCATTTGTTTTTCTTCTATCCATCCTAGGTTCATTGGATAGGGCCGTGTAAATAAGACTTCCGAAAGACAGATTGACGAGAAAAAACAAATAGAAGTGTTTTTTTTTTTTTTTTTTTAGCATGTGTATCACATACATGTGAGAATTCAGTGATGAGTAACTCAAAGGAGTGTTTGGACCTGCGCTTGCATCTTACAAAAGAATAATATGTTTTTGGAGAAGTGATGAGACAAAGAAAAGGACTTTGAGTTTTTTGAGCAGCAGATTGTGGGAAGGTAAATATATGGGGGAACCAATGGAAAAGAAGGGTTAGTTAGTAAGATTTGTTCTGTAGGTTTCTCTGGTGCTGTCTCCTAGCGGATCCGTGTCTCTCTTGATTAACCACTGTCCTTCCATGTAGAGAGGGGGCACCTTTACAAATTTATGTCTTATTTTTAGGCAAATAGGGGGAGGTCAAAGAGCTTTTCTGACATTTGCTATTTGCTTCAGCTTAAAATAATCCATATGCCAAAGTAGTGTACTTGGTGTGCAGTATTCTGGTACCCGTCATATCTTATTAGAAGAGGTAAGTGCCATGAAAATGAAATGAAGAGCAAAATAGGGGGATCAGAGGTATAAGGGTATTACAGTTTTTAAAAATGTGTTGCAAAGTTGGCCTCACTGAGATGACACTGGACAAAGACTCCCTTCTCTTCTCAATCCCACAAGTGCTAACAAAAATATTAGGAAGGCTGAACACAATCAGCTTTGCTATGGATTACCCTCACATAATGTTGGGAGGAACTACTTTTTTATATGCTGAGCTACTAAGAGAAGAGTGGAAACCGGACTGCAGTTTGTATCTGTTTCCTCCTGGTGTAGGGAAAGTATCAGTGCAGAGAACAGTTACACAGGTGAAGACAGATTAGAAATTTTAGAACATACTATGAGTGACGTGTTCTCTATCTCTTTGTGTAACCTAGGTATAACTTTTTTTCAGTTGAAGCCTCATTTCTGGGCCACTAGGTGGTATCCATATAAAACTGTAGTTTTAACTTAAAAATGGCTGTGTAAAAAAAGTATGTTGCAGAATTTCTGTAAAGAGTTTTTGCTCAATCCACTTGAGGTTTGTGAGTGTTTGGGTTGGTACATGTGTCCATTTGTGTGTATGTGAGTAGAACTGGTCTTGTTAGTAAAAGATGCTGACTCTGTGCAATGTATTACACAGCTTTTATTTTATTTTTATGGATAATTTTTAATCATTGCCTTACTCTGTTATGTTAATAATTAGAGTTGGTAATTTTGCTAACTTTTAGAGCAGTGATTCTACAACATGTATCTTTTTGTGACATCTAGAGTAAGCTTCTTAAAATTGTTTGGTTGTTCATAGCATTTTTAATGGAGACTGACTATTTAATTCCCTTCTTTGAGGGAACTTGGAGTCTGATAAGTAATACGTCAGAAATGATTATGGAAAAGCAAACCATGAATGTGTCCCTAAGGAATAAATATATCTTTGGGAAATGAAAAGAATCTCCTGAATTTCTATCCTGTCACATACTAAATTGAGAGCCATTTAGATGAGATCACACGCTATGCAGTACCCAAGTTGGATGTTTTAAAACAGATTGTTCCCCTGTTTTTCTGAATGTGTGGGCAAGAGTACCTACTGTTTTCTAATATTTTTTTGTGTGGTTCAGCCGGGGATGGGGTGGGATCTCTGTAGAATTTGGAATCATCTGTTGGTAACTTTTTGAAAATAACAATATATCTTTCAAGGATCAGGCGTGCTTTGTTCAGATTAAGACATCCTTAGGAGGGAAATAGGGAGTCACACTTCTGCTGATAGAAAGCCAAGTGTGGGGTGGTAGGTGAGGAAGGGTGAACTGGATTGGTGCTAGAAGGTTTGAACTCACTTCAAGCTTTCTGAGCATTAAATATGAAAGAGAAGTGGTCAGAAGCTGCAAAGAGAGAAGCAGGAGTTGTGTGGGTCCAGTTCTACCCCCAAACACACCTTTGGCTGTAAGGAACAAACATGGCCTTTCTCGTGTGTTTATCTGCAGAGTCTGGGTTAACAACCTCTTTGCCCGGCCTTGGACCCTGAACTCTGATATGGAATTCCAGCTCTCTCCCTATTTGCTACTCACTGTGGGGCTCTGGTCCAGACCCTTCACTCACTAGGTCTCTTTCCATCTGAAAAGTGAAGATAATACTGTTGTCTCCCACAAGAAATGTGTGAAAATTCTCTGTTTTTCAGGGAAAAGAGATGAACTAATTCTCTAATTCTAGAAAATTAGGAATAATAAGGAAAAATAAGGAATCTTTATAGGATTAGCATAATTTACAAAGAAAAGTTAAAAAATAATATGTGTTGAATCACAAATACAAAAAACATTTCTATATTTTTGCTGCCTCAGTTTGAGGCATAGCTTTGTACTCTGAAGAAAACATTTGATTAAGATCATTAAAGGGTCAGAAACTTTAACATTTCTCTCTTTTTCTGATGTGTATGTTACCTTGAATGATAAAATTTTATAGAAAGTTCTGGATTCTATCATTATTTTTGGCTAGAATGAAAATTGATGTAAAGTTTTCATTCTGCCTTTCTAAATTTAACAGTCTGTGTCATTCATAGCCAGGCATGTAATAAAGGACTTAGTGATGATGAAAATAGCAAATTTATTACTTATGTATTTTCTTACTCACAATATTATTTTCCTTGAATCCTTAATTTTAGATTTTTTTTTTTTTTGGCTATGTGGCCTGTGGGATCTCAGTTCCTATGTGTGCATGCGTGCTCAGTCATGTCTGACTTTTTTGCAATCCCATGGACTGCAGTCCTCAGGCTCCTCTGTCCATAGAATTATCCAGGCAAGAATACTGGAGTGGGTTGCCATTTCCTTCTCCAGGGCATCTTGACCCAGGGATCCAACCTGTGTTTCTTGCTTGGCAGATGGATTCTTTGCCAGTGAGCCTACTATATATATATAGTATAGTATATATATATATATTTAAAGCAGATGAGTATTTATTTATTTGGCTGCAGCATGCAGGATCCTAGTTCCCCAACTAGGGATTGAACCAGTGTCCCTTGCATTGGGAGTGTACAGTCTTAACCACTGGACTGCCAGGGAAGTCTTTACTTAATTTTAGAGAGATTTTTATGCTTATTAGCATTCTTATTCTACCAGAGAGAGTTTAGAGATAATAGAAGGAAAGGAAGCAAAGACTTTGCCATATTGTTACCCATTAGAAAATGAAGGATGGAGATACATAAGGGAAGAGTGGAGATGGCATTGAATGAAGGGAGGCAGGTGGATTTTCTCTGAAGCAGGTTTCCTTTCAGATGACTGAGAATTGCTCACCCTTGGGGTCTCTGTGCCTCTGTGTTCTCCTGGTGAGCAGGTGAAGACTAAGTGAATCTGTCTCGACAGTTGTGTGGCAGTCGACTTCCAAGGTGGCACTGACTCCACCTCCTGGTATTCACACTCTGTATAATCTCCCCTGGAATGACTCGCTTTCAACCCATAATATAGTGCAAAAGTGATGAATGTCACTTTCATGATTAGGTTTCAAAGACTGACTTACAGACAGGCAGTCTCTCCTCTGCCCTTTCACTTACATGCTGTGATGGAGCAAGCCGCCTGTCTAAGGCTGGAGAGGCTTAACATGGCAAGGAACTACACGTGGTCTCTGGCCAACAACCAGAGAGGAACCAAGGGCCTCAGTCCAACAGCCTGTGAGGAACCATGTGAACTTGTAAGTCGAGTCTTGAGATTAACTCCATCCCAGCTGTGACCTTGATTGTAGCCTATGAGAAAACCTGAAGCAGAGGACCCAGCTAAGCCACGTCTAGATTCCTCACCCACAGAAACTGTGATGTAGTAAATGTGTATTGTTTTAAGCTGCTAAGGTTTGAGGTGATTTATTATGCAGCAGTAGATCAATAATAGGTAACTATTATGCTCTGTTACTTGTACTTTGAAAGGATTCTGCTCACTTTGGCAAAAAAGGAAATGATCTGATAGACTCATACTACAGTGTTTGGGAACTCATGTGTAACCCTGTTGAAATCAGTGTCCTCAGAGAGGAGGTGATGCCAATACAATAGAGTACCTGGGTGATGGCAGAATTGTAGGATTTAGGGCAGTGGAGGGGAAAGTGTTTTTTATAGATTGGGGAAGATTCCTGGAAATAGGCTCTGCCTCTTGATGGGAGGTGCTTACAGAGATGGGATGGCTTATTGATGGCAGACATGGAGACTGTATACCACTTGGTCCATCCTGTAGGGTCCCACGTATAGGAACCTTTTCAGGGGTATCAATGAAATCGCTGGAGCCCAAGCGTGTTCTGCAGGGGAATCTCTTGCAGAATCTCCTTCCCAAGCCAAGTCCTGGGGTTGCTGCTGTGTATTTTCTCAGTGCTTTTACAGTTTGGCAACCTCTGGGGCTCTGCAGCCCCAGTGGTTTCAGATGGAGATGCTGAGTATAGTGGAGGGGTTACTGTGAGGTCAATCCCAGACATTGGAGTGATTTTCTGAGGGTATTTCTGCCTCCTGTCTTTGAGGAGGGTAATCACACAGTTCTCTCCCTTCCCACACTGAGGATAAGCCCAATTGTGACGGGCTGTCACCATCTGGAGACAGACTGGCTAAGGGTTGGAGGAAATGTGTGACACTGTGTAAGTCTCTCTTTATTTCTGTCCCCTCTCCTATCTACTCCGAGCCCCATGCCATACTTATGCAGAATCATACAGTGTGAGAGCTGGAATTCTGCCTAGTCTAGTTCTGTGGTTTCCAACTTTGCTTCACAAGACTGTTTGAGATGTTATTGTCCTCCTCCTGCAATGTAACAGCAACAACAGGGAGGGTGAAGGAAGGGGACAAGTGGGCATCTGGTGGCTCTCTTTGTCCTCCTCCAGCTTTTATGTATTTCATGTGTTGGGCTTCCATGTAGACTTTGTCTCAACGAGAGTTCCACTGTGAAAACTAGTGGAAATCTCTGAGCACGAGGCCTTGCAAGGTTAAGTAACCTGCTCAGTCAACGCTGGATGGGGAAGCAGCATAGCCTGGGCATTGCCTGGGGCAGCAGTCTATAGAGAATGCTGAATACATCCCTGAGGCATGCGGAGATGCAGTGAATTGCGTTTACCAGACCTCTGCATGGTGTGTGAAGGAATATGATGATGGACTTCATGGGTGTGGGTGTGACAACCTCAGGGGGCACTTGTGAAGCCAAATAAGGTCACAAAACTACTTGTAGGAGGATGGAACCAAGAAACTGCACATTTTTGTTTTGATAACTAGAATATATGCATTTCTTTTCTCCTCTTCCTACACCTAGTGCTCAGCCTTCACCCTAAAGTTTGGACAAGCATTTAAAGGGGCATCAGTTTTTGTGCTTGCATGCGGGTCTCCCATGGGTCTGTCTGGCTTGATGCCCATGGGAACGTGGCCAGCTAGTGACTGAGCCAGAGTGAAGAACTGAGCATCCAGACCCCTACCCCAGCATCCTTCTCTCACTATGAAACCCCTTCTCCTTCATAAAGAAGCCAGCATGATGATGCTTATCAATATACAAAGGACATTCAAGGAGCTTGTTTCCCACTGCTTAGGTTTTTATTCAAATAAATCAAGAATATAGTTTCTCTCTCTTCCAGCTGTTATGAGACTTGCTGATTTAGTGTGCATGACCCTTTGGATAAAGGCATAATGTAAAACAAAATTGTATTAATAAGATATTGCTAATATTAATCAATATGAAATGTAATAGTATTCAGGGGTGAGGAAGTCAGGAAAGAACGCTGTAAGATCCTCTGGAGTCTGCGAGACCAGACCCATCCCAATGCTTCTTGGTAAATACTCAGCCGGGAAACGGTCCCCCAAAGTGCAGTAAAACATGCAACTCTAATGTTTGTGTTAGGTGGAAATTACGGCTTGGAAAACTCCAGCAATCTCTTCAATCATGAAAACAGTGAGAGATGTTAAATTTCATGTAATTATCCAGTCAGAATGGAAGCGATATCACATTCTCTGCTTTATGTGAAAAAGAACTGATTAAAAAGGTCAGGGTCTTTATATTCCTAGTGTATAGGCTATATTCTAATTGAACTTCATAATGTGTCTGACAGGTAGGAAATAGCTCATTTTTACCTTCGATATCCAGTCTTTGGTTCACATAACCTAATAATGTGAGAGTATTACTTTTGTATTTTATACATGTCTGTTATGAAGACCTTAGTTCCAAGGATACCAATCAACATTCTGTTTTTTATATTTTTCCATTTGGCTCTAAGAAGCTTGTACTTGTGGATATGCTCTCATTAAACTGAGAGAACACAGTCATATTGTTTTCCTTTCGCAAAGTGAGCTGCTGACTTCACAGGAGACTGGAGCAACTTCTCTGAATTCAGAGACGCCGTGGGTAGAATTGGGAGTCAGGCCAGTCCTCCTGACTTGCTGGACTTTCCAGTCTTTCAAAAATGTGTGGAAAATTTCAACATTTAATTCTGATCCTATAGAGCCCCAGAACCACATACCTTGTCTGTATCTAATTTTTTTTTTTTTTAATCTCTCGGGTATTATTCATTAGAGAAGGCCAGTGCCAGCCTGCATCATGGTGATAAACATGATTTTGGGGGGTGAGGAGCCAGTAAGCAAACTGGCATTGAAACTGGAACCAAAGCCAAACGATACCAAACAATCTGCCACACAGCTGTGCCAGCGTTAGATTCACCAAGATAGCCCCCAAAGCCTAAAGAAATGCACTGCCTGTGAGAACATCCAGTTCCCACCCTATAAGCATGCACACTTGAGAAAAAGCAAAATATCCTATCTTATTCTGAAGAATTGTTAAGCATCTCAAGGAAAGGAGATTTAGCCATGTTCTCTGTCAGTCTTGCCCCTCTTTGATTTCTACCTCTCCTGTGGTCACCTGCTTTTTGTCTCCTTTACACGCAGTTTCTCCTCCACCGATCTTTTATGTGCTGCTAGTCCTTGGGGTTATATCCTAGACCCTTTCCTCATTGCCACTCACGCTCTTACCTGGGGTGATTTTGTCCAGGTCCTTGCTTCAGTTATCATAAAGAGGTTGGCAGTACCAAAATCTGTGTCATCACGCTTTCCCTTCACATCTCCATATAACTGTCCTTGGGTCCCTAAGATTTTACATATCTCAAGCTGAGCACATTATATTCTTCATTCCTCACCCCCTTGCTTACCCTCCCCTGCTACTCTAGAACCCTCGCTTGTAAAGCGTTACCATCCACTTGGTTTAATCCGTCAGAAACTGAGGCCAACCATAATTCTTTCTACTTCATCACTTGCCATATCTAATCCATTGCAGAGTTCTTCCAACTTTCCCTCTTACACAGCTCTCCCATCTGCCCTCCTGATTCATTTTTACTGCAATTTATCTTGTAGTTTACTTGCTCCAGTCACCCCCATACACGATGCACATCCCCTACCTCTCAACCAAAGGTAGCAAAACACCTGCTAGAAGGTGGTGAACACCGGGGAGATAAGAGTGTTGGTCTCGGTTCTGTCACTTACTGGCCCTGTGAACTTAGGCAGGGCACAAGACCTCCCAGGGACCCACCTGCCCCGCATTACTACATTGGGAATCAATAACACTTTGCTTTCTGAAATTTGGGCATTCAGTCAGGTGATCTATAAAAGACCCTCCCAGTTTTAAGATCTGCAATTCTGTGCAAGACCTCAGGTGTTCTGACACATGGAAATAACAACCAGACATACACTGATTAATTCTAACAGTACCACTAGAAATCCAGTGATAGTGGCATGTTGGCATTGATATTTTTTTATACTTTTTGGCCATTAAGCACCTTTTAAATATTCTCTGTTTTAGAGTTTCCCATCATGTGATCCCTAAAGTTCAAAATAGGTCAAACTCAGTTTCTCTGCCTTGGTTAGAGATAGGACACACTCATGTTAACTCAGCCCTGAGAAGAAACACAAGTTTCCTGAGATTTAAGTAAATAAAAAGGTAATAAGAAGAAAAAAGGCCATTCTGGCCAGGAGGGCAGAGAGACGTCTATTAGAGGTGGCATTGGCAATAGCAAATGTTAGCAATGTTGCACCTCTGCTCAGCCATGCCTTCAGAGAGCCTGTGCTTGTGTTTGCAACAGTGGATGGCAATACCTGTTAGAATAGTCTGATGGTTTAATATGGGCATTATTTATGGCTTCATAGCCTTTAACATGATTCTCTGACCTTCCTGGAGGTTGTACGGTCTACCTAATATTCTTTAATAAATTTCATCTTTGTTTAAACAAGCTACAGGGCCTCTGTTGTTTATACCCAGGAATGATATGCAGTACCTCTTTCTGTAAGTCTCAGTCAGAACATCATTTTCTTTGGAAAGTCCTTAGACCCTGATTACATTAAATCCCCTCATTGTGTGTTCTTAAGGTAGATGGTACTTTTCTTCTTCTAACATGCATTATATTTGTAGAGGTGTTTAAATCACTTGATTGCCTCCCCTGCTCCACTGTAAACTCTGTGAGGGTTGACGTATGTCTGCCTTGTTCCTTCTTTTTCTTTAACACATGCTGCTGCTGCTAAGTCGCTTCAGTCGTGTCCAACTCTCTGCGACCCCAAAGACGGCAGTCTACCAGGCTCCCCCATCCCTGGGATTCTCCAGGCAAGAACATTGGAGTGGGTTGCCATTTCCTTCTAACACATAGCGTATTGTACAAACACATAGTAATCACTCAGTAGATGTTAACTTGAATCAAATTACTGACATCTAAGTGACTTATGCTGAAGTTGAGGAGCAGTTTCCTTCATCAGAGGTGAAAAATAGCTGGTCATCATCCTTAGTTTTTTGCTGAAGAATAATATTGAAATGTAACTTGGACCAGTGTTGAGGTTACTAGAACTTTAGGATGTTAGGCCTGACTCATTATTAAGCCTCCTTGAGTTCTTGAAGTTGCTTATTTCTTTGAACTTTCTACTTTTAAAGATAAAGATGGGACTTAAAAAAGGTAAATCTGATGTTATTAGTCACATACTTTTCACCCATCACCCTGTAAAGGCCCCATTAAAATAGCAATAAAAAGTGTATGAACTCACAAGGACAAAGAGAAAGAGAGCATGAACCCCCAGCATAGAAAGGAGGGTGCCAGCTATGGCAGGCCAGGGGAGGCAGTGCTCAGGGGTTTATGAGGGTTGAGGCCAGAGAGAGTCGTTCTCCCTCCCTATGTCATGGTGCAGCAGAAAGGTAGGGGTAACATGTAGGCAGTGGATGTGCTGGTTAATGTTTTACAACCAGTTCTCTGAAAGAGAAAGAAAGCAAGAAGGAAAAAAGGAAGAAGGGAGGAAAGAAAACAAGCCCTGATGTGTAGCATTTACTGACTTTTGTGGTGGAAGTACACCAACATAGCCAGTTTCAAGCTCCCTATGTGACATCATTGAATCTGGAATAGATTGAGAAGAAAGGTACATGATTGGTTCTTTGGGCTGACATGAGACAGCTCTGGCACATCATTGGGTACAACGCCAAAAATAGTGAGACTGGCCCAATTTTAGTGTATAGAGAGGTCAGTCTACCCCCAAACCTTCCCCCCAATTCATACCTACACTCTAATTCATACAAACCTACCACCCCCAATTCATAATAATCAAACCCACCCCCCAATTCATACAAAGAATGTGAGAGCTATGTGTCTGCGATCTCCCCATCACCACACACACACACAAGACTTGGAAAACAAACTTGGCTCAGGAATGGAGCTTCAAATCTCTAATGCGTGCCAGAAAGGAATTATCTAGGAATATTTATAAAGAGATTATTTATTTATGTGTGCTTATATAAAATTTTAAACTGTTTTAGAAGCCTATTGACTATTTAAAGCAAAATAGCTAAAATGTTTTGTGAAGGTTTAAAATAAAATATAAGAAAAAGAGTAGCACAAATGGCACAAGGGGGAAAATAAACCTTAACTTTGTTAAGGTTCCTACACTGTTGCTTTCTCATGAAGCAATATGTTACTGTTTAAAGGCAGTCTTAGATAACTTAAAGGTACATATTGCAATTTCTAGATCAATCACTATAGAAATAAAGTCAGGGAGAGGTATATAAAAGGAGTCAATACTAAAATGTAATCAGTTCACCTAAAAGAAGGCAGTAAAGGAAAAATAGCAGAGCAAAGATCAAATGGGATAAATATAAAACAAATACCAAGATGAAAGACTTTAAATCAGCCAATTCAATATTTAAATTAAATGTAAACACACCAGGTAAATTTTTAAAAATCTAGTGTCTCAGTTGCACTAGTTGCAGTGAGTGCTCGATAGCTACACATGACTTGTGGCTACTACACCAGGCAGCAGAGATACAGACATCTCTCTCATCACAGAAAATCCTGCTGTGCAGCACTGTAGTGGACAATATTTATTCAGTACACAAGTGAAACTGTCTATGCTGATAATTGATTTCTTTTAAATTGGTGGATGTCTCTTAGAATGAGAGACAGGAGAGATGATGATGGATGAGGGAACTAAAACTCATCTACTGTAAGAATAAACTAATAGATACCATATAGCATATGGTATATAGCATAGATAAAAGTACTATCCACATTTTATTTTAGGAATATGGAGGTAACTAGCATGGGGAGAGATTAAAGGAATTTTTCCATGGGGAATAGAATAGGAGGCAAACTGAAGTAGGATGGAAAATTAGGGTAGAAAATTGATTATCTTAAGCCTTTTGGAGGTATTTGATTTTTTAAAATGTAGGCATATATTAATTGGATAAAATATTTGTAAAAAAAAATCCAGACAAAATCTATTATATCTATCTTAGTATTTGATCATGACATTCAAGGAGCTAACAACTGATAATTTATGGAGCTTCTGTGTTATAATGAAACTTGTTTAATGTACTACAAAATATAAACAAATGTAAGAAAAATACATAAGAGGTGGTGTTAGTGGTAAAGAACCTACCTGCCAATGCAGGAGACCTAAAAGACATGGGTTTGATCCCTAGGTTGGGATAATTCCCTGGAGGAGGACATGGCAACCCACTCCAGTATTCTTGCCTCGAGAATCCCATGGAGAGAGGAACCTGGCAGACTACAGTCCATAGGGTCACAAAGAGTCAACTGAAGCAATTTAGCATGCATGGATAGATACATTATATAAATTATAAAGAATTAAGAAACATATTCTAAAGGTGCAAAGGAAGATTTATCCATTGGCAAGGCACATTGGGTCTCCACAATATGAGAGAAAAGAAAGCAGAAACAGATGCTGTCGGGTCCTGGATTCTAAGGTGGGAAACTGAGCAAATGACGGAATGCTGGCTTTATTCAGAGCCTGCCTCTTCCTGTTGTGGCCCCTAACGGTACTGCTCAGAACAGAAAGATTTGCCCCCTTGAGAGAATGAAGCCAGGGTCCAGGGAATCTGAACTTCAGGCACTGTGCGGCAAGAGAAATGTGTTTTCCCTTTTGGCCATGGGATTTCTGAGAAAACTCTGGCTCAGAGGCAGACTAACTTAGCTGGGACTGCAGCTTTGCCACATCACAGCTGTGTAATCAGAGGTGAGTACATCTATAGTCATTCTCGGTCTCTTAGTTTAGGATGCATTTACAAATACTGGAATTTTGGGCAACACAATCGAAGAGATGAAAGACTCAAAACGAAATTGAATCATTTGGTAACAATTAAAATGTAGTCATTACTATATAGATGTTTCCTAAAGTCTGTAAAGGTATCCAAAGTTTTATACTTTTAATTTGAAAGATTCCCCTCAGCAGAATGTCAGTCTTTGCGTGTACGTGTCCTGATGGTTATAATTAGACCTCCATCCATGGAATAAAGCTTTTACTTATTTCAGGACACAATCTTCCCTTTGGTGCTGACTTATCTTTTCGCTTTCCTTCCTACCTAGTCTAATGTGAGCAGAATTGTTCCCAGTTCTACATCTTGTAACACAACCTACTCAGCAAAATGCTCCATCAGGCAGTTAACTGTCTGAATTGTCTGCTCAGATGGCAAGTTGTAGCAGAAGGCAATTTCTTACCCAGTCAGTATTTGGCAGAGCACCAGGGTGATGTAAAATTCACAGGCATGACCTACCAGACTGGTTGGGAACCACTGGCTTACCGTCTCTGACAAAGGTTATTTCTGACCCTGGAATGAAGCATGTATAGAATAGTTCTTCACTGTGCTGTCCTACCTCACAGTTCTCTGTGGGGGTAATTGTGAAGATGCCTATTTTACCACAGAGGAAACTGCTTTTTAGCGAGGCTAAGCCATTGGTTCCATTTGATAGGAGCAGATTTTTTTTTTCCAACTCCTCTATCCTGCCTGCCTGCCCCCATGTATATACTCATGTGATATACCTCTGTTGGTCATGTCCAAGGCAGTTTGATTTCATAGGAGAAAGAGCTGCCTTATCATTGCAGTTATCTGAAGCTATTTTCCCCAACAACTGAGTAATGAGAAACAATTATTATTGAGAAACAGTAAAATAAAAAATAAATGGGAGGTTGTGAGAAGTTAGACCAGTTGTCAGTAGTCATACTGAGTAAACAGTACAGATGTATGTGGTAAGTTACTGTGTTATCCTAAAAGTTTTTTTTCCTTGTGATTATCTTTATTGTGACATTTGAAAGCCTTTGCAAATTAGAAGTTGTATTCCCTTTCTTGCTTAATGACGTCACCACCCACCCTGTCATCCAAGTCATGAATCTGGAAATCACTGAAGACTCTTTTTCCGTACTCCATAAATACTTCTGTTTCTTCATCACCCTCATTTGATCCACCACACAGTCCTATTAACCTGAATTCCAACATATATCTCTTATCTATTACCATCCTACTCTAATCATGAGAGTAGCTTGGGTCAGACTGCTTGGCTTGAACTCAGTTCTGTTTCTTGGCATCTATGCATCCTTCTCCAGGAGTGTATTAGAGGAGTCCTGTTACCTAACCCATGTCAGCTCCTCCAAGATACATGTCCTCTCCCCTACACTACAAACAGCTTTTCTTGCTTCAGTTTTCAGGGTTTCTTTTTTTTAGTAAGAATAAACACTGTCTTATTGTTTAGTTACCCTATTTACTTCTTCCTCTCTGTTGCCCATTTTCAAATCTTAGACTGTTCTTTTTTATGTTTTATTTAATAATTTCTATATTTACATTTCAACCTTCTCTTTAGAAGCAATTTATTTAATATTTATCTTCATATTTTAGATTACCCTTAGAAGCAATAAAATGTGAATGAAAATAGTGAAACAGCACTGCCAAAGCATTAAATATCACCCCAAGATAGTTTTCGTAGAAATTATTTGCATAAAGTAAGTGAATTTTGTATTTAGGTTGTTAATGCTGAATCATTCTTATTATTACTATAAATTATTATTTTTAATAATTAAACATTTTAATTAATTTACAGTGTTGTGTTAATTTCTTTTGTGCAGCAAAGTGACTCAGTTATGCACATACATATGTTCTTTTTTAATATTCTTTTCCACTATGGTTTATCCCAGGATATTGAATATAGTTCCCTGTGCTATACATTAGGACCATGTTGTTTATCTATTCTATAAGTAATAGTTTGCATCTACTAAGCCCAAACTCCCCGTCTATCCTTCCCCCACAACCCTCCGCGTTTGTAACCATAAGTCTGTTCTCTATGTCTGTGAGTCTGTTTTATAGATAGGTTCATTTGTGCTGTATTTTAGATTCCACATATAAGTGCCATCATATGGTATTTGTCTTTCTATTTCTGACTTATTTCACTTAGTATAATAATCTCTAGTTGCATCTTTGTTGCTGCAAATGACATTATTTCGTTCTTTTTAGTGGCTGAATAGTATGCAATTGTATATATGTACCACATCTTTATCCACTCATCTGTTGATGGGCATTCAGATTGTTTCCATTTCTTGGATATTGTAAATAGTTCTGCTATGAGTATAGTGGTGCATGTATCTTCTTGACTTACAGTTTTCTCTGAATATATGCCTAGGAGTGGGATTACTGGATCATATGGTAATTTTATTTTTAGTTTTCTGAGGAACCTCTGTAATGTTCTCTAGAGTGGGTGTACCAATTTACATTCCCACCAACAATATAGGAGGGTTCCCTTTTCTTCACATTCTTCAGCATTTGTCATTTGTAGAATTTTTAATGATGGCCATTTTGAGTGGGCATTCTTGTCTGTTCCAGATTTTAGTGGGAAGACTTTCAGTTTTTCACAGTTGAGTGTTATATTGACTGTGGGTTTGTCATAAATAGCTTCTACTGTGTTGAGATATGTTCCCTCTGTACCATGCTTTGGTAAGAATTTTTATCATTGAATTTTACTGAATTCTTTTCCTGCATTTACTGAGAAAATCATGTATGTGGTGGATCACATTGATTGATTCGCGTATGTTGAACCATCCTTGTGAACCTGGGATGAATCCCACTTGGTTGTGGTTTACAATCTTTTCAATGTGTAGTTGGATTTGGTTTGCTAGTATTTTGTTGAGAATTGTTACATGTATATTCATCAAAGGTATTGGTCTGTTATTTTCTTTTTTGGTGGTATCTTTGTTTTTGGTATCAGAGTGATGGTAACTTCGTAGAATGGAAGTGTTTCCTCCTCTTCAGTCTTTTGGAAGAGTTTGAGAAGGTCTGGTATAAGTTCTTTGTATGCTTGGGAGAATTCACCCATGAAGCCATCTGGTTGTGGACTTTTGTTTGTAGGGAGTTTTTTTTTTTTTTTTTTTTAATTACAGATTTCTGCTTCATGTTTAGTGAATAATCTGTTCAAGTTATCTATTTCTTCTTGATTTAAGTTTGGCGGGCTGTATGTTTAAAAAGTTGTCTATTTTAAGTTATTGAATTTGTTGACATATAATTGTTCATTATATTTTCTTCTGGTTTCATATTTCTGTAATGTTGATTGATATTTCTCCTTTTTCATTTCTTATTTTGTTTATTTGGATTCTCTCTCTTTCCTTTTTGGTGAGCCTGACCAGAAGTTTGTCAATTTTGTTTACCCTTTCGAAGAACCAGTTCTTGTTTTATTGATTTTTTTCCTTTTTAAAAAAAAATCTCTATTTTATTTATTTTCTTTATGATCTTTACTTTTTTTCAAATTCAGGATATTTTATTCCAAAGATAGTGTGCCACTTACTACATTGAAAGTGATGATTTGTTGATAAGTTTTTAAAAATAATTCTCAAATAGAGATTTATGTTAAGGGTTTAAGTGTTAAGAAATCTACATTTTCTTACTCTCTTCCTCCATATTTTATGTTTTTGATATCCTCTTTTACATCTTCATGTTTATCCTTTTGCTGTTCCTTGTGTGTGTCATCACGTTCACAATTTTTTTTTTCTTTTTGATCTGTATACTGGCTTATTGATGAGATTTACTTTCCAATTGTGATTTTTCTCTTTCCTATATCTTCTTGCTTCATTCTAATTAGAGAAGACCTTTCAATATTTCTTTTAGGAAAGTTTAGTATTGCTGTCTTCTTTTAGTTTTTGCTTTTCTAAGAAATTCTTTACTTCTCTTTCTGTTCTAGATGGTAATCTTGCTGGTTGGAGTAGGTTGCAGATTTTTCTCTTTCAAGACTTTGAATATATTTTGCCATTCTTGTCTAACCTGCAGCACTTCTGTAGAGAAATAAGCTGATAGCCTTATGGGGATTCCCTTGTAATCAACTCTTGCTGCCTTTAGAATCCTTTCTTTAATTTTTTCCATTTTTATTATAATATATCTTGGTGTTAGTCTATTTGGATTTATCTTGTTTGGGACCATTTGTGCTTCCTGTATCTGAATATCTATTTTCTTCTTTAGGTTAGTGGACTTTTCAGCCATAATTTCTTCAAATACATTTTCACTCCCCTTTGCTCTTTCTTCTCCTTCTGGAATCCCCATTATGCATAAATTGGCACACTTTATAGTATCCCAGAGGTCTTTATATTGCTTTCATTTTTTTATTTGGCTTTCCATCTGCTGTTCTGATTGGGTGATTTCCATTATTCTTTCTTTCAGATCACTTATTCATTCTTCTGCATTATTCATTCTGTTATTCACTGCCGTTAGCTTAGCTTTTGTCTCAGTAAATGAATTTTCTAATTTTTCTTGGTTCTGCCTTGTAGTTTCTAATTCCTTTTTTACGGCAACCTGCATTTCTGTTGATTTTTATTGTTATTGTTTAGTCGCTAAGTCATGTCTGACTCTTTTGTGACCCCATGGACTATCGCCCTCCAGGTTCCTATGTCCATGGGATTGCTGAGGCAAGAATACTTGAGTGGGTTGTCATTTCTTTCTCCAGGGGATCTTCCCAACCCAGGAATCGAACCCCTGGTTCCTACATTGGCAGGCAGATATTTAACCACTGAGCCACCTGGGAAGTCCATTTCTGTTGATAGACCCTCTTAATTCCTTCATTTTCGTACCTCCTTTTTGAACTCAGTGTCTATTAGATTGAAGAGGTCTGTTTCATTGTTTTTTCCTTCATAGGAATTTTCTTGGTCTTTTAACCGGGAGTGGTCCCTTTGCTTCTTCATTTTACTTATGTTTCTCTTACTTTGTGAATTATCTACTGTAGTCTCGGGAGCCTATGTCTATGCAGGAACATCCCTGTGTAGTTTGTGTGGGTTTAATATTTTTGTTGAGAGGGTTTTTAGTTTGGATGCTTGCTACCTCTTTCGTCAGCGTGTGCAGCTCGTGCGTGTTCCTGGGGCCCATGCTGGATAGAGGCAGTGATGAGTGCCTGCTTCCAGTTTTTTCTGCAGCAGCAGTGGCCCACACCTGCCTCTGGAGCCCAGGATGGTAGCGGCGGCTTGCACCCTCTATCCTAGAGCTCATGTAAGCAGGGAAAGAAGCTCCTGTGGTGGTCCTGCCCCCATCTTGCATCCTTCTCCCGCAGAACAGGGGCTCCTTGCCTCTCTTGGGGCCCAGGTTTGTTCCACATACACTCTCCGTTGCCACATCCGGCACCTTCAGGTGGCCTCTGTGCAGCCAACCCCAGTCCTCTCCCTGGGACTGACCTCCAGAAGCCCAGAGGATGCAGATGAGCATCTCAGGCTGGGGAGCATAGGGTGGCAGTACTGACCGTCTGTGCAGGTCACTTTTGTTTTGCCTGTTGCAAAGATTCTATGCTCTCCTCTGTGGCTCTGAAGCTCCCCCTCCAGGCTAATCTCCTGCCAGTGAGGGGATTCCCAGGTTGTAGGAACCTTTCCTTCTTCACAGCTTCCCCCTTGGGGTGCAGGATCTATCCAGATTCTTTTCTCTCTCTCTGTTTTCTTTTTTCTTATATCCTATCCAGTTATATGGAGGTTTTCTTGCCCTTTAAAAAGTCTGAGGTCTTCTGCCAGTGTTCAGTAGATGTTCTGTGCAGATAGTGCCACATGTAGATGTATTTTTGATACATTTGTAGGAGGAAGTGAGTACCACGTTCTACTCCACCATCTTGATTGCTCTCTGTTGTTGGTAATCAGCACTATAAATGGCCAAAGGACAACAGTTTAGAAAAGAAAATAGGAAAAAGAAAAAGTTGGCCTCATTCTTCTTACCCTTTTTCTTCTACCCATATCCTGTTATTAAACTTCCCTAGTGAATGCCAGGTTCTGTGTGATTGTTTTTCATACTTCCTTAGTTATTGGTAATTGAATAAAACTGAAATTCTTACCACTCAAAATATATCACCTAGTATATGACAGTACTAATGCACTTAATCTTATACTAGAGGGGAAGGGATTTCTTGGACCTCTATTTATATTTTTTAAATTGCGTTAGGAAATCACTAAGGGACAGAGAATATCCTTTGGTTTGTTGTGAAGACTTTAAAAAAAACTATTTGTAGTCTCGCCAATCTATTTTAAATAGAAAACTGCAAAAGTTGCCTTTCTAATTCAAGTCCATTTCTGCAGAACAGACAAAAAATATCACAGTAAATTAAATATTGGCCACCTGAAAATGCTCCAGATTCTTGGTACTCCAGCTTTTCCCCTAATATCCTTATCAATTGTTGGAGAGCAGTTGCTCCTCAGAAGTGGATCTGTGCATTTTGCTCGAGTTCTTCTCTGTCCTCTTAGGTTAATCTGTATCATTTTCCATTTTCAGCCACCGACTGTATCTGTAGCTGCAGTGACATTTTTACACTAGGAAAGATGTATGCTGCCCATCTGTCATGTAAGGACATAATGTCGCTAAACCATCTACCCTATCTGTTACTACCTTGGGAGTGATGAAAACACAAAGGGCTGGGTTCAGTTTCTCCTCGGAGAATAGCGTGTTATGCTGCCTAGAAAATGAACATTAGGTGAGCCCCCCTCGACAAGGTGCAGAAGCACCTCTGCCAGAGGAAGCGGATCCGGGCTTACAATGCCTGCAGCCTCTATCTTGAAATTCTAAGCTCATGTGTTAGTGTTTCGTGCCTGACTCAGTGCATCTGGGAGACTTTCCCAGAACAGCAAGCAGCAAGGTGGAGGGAGGCCAGGAGGTCGGATCAAGGTATCAGCTTTGTCACTGATCCACTTGGGACAAATCTCTTTACCTATGTTTGTTTACTTATCTCTAAAAAGGCAGATTTGGGCTTAATCACCATTTCTAATATTCTACTTATTACCATGCCATTGGGCTTCCGTGGTGGCACAGATGGTAAAGAATCTGCCTGCAATGCAGGAGACCCAGGCTTGATCCCTGGGTTGGTAAGATCCGCTGGAGAAGGGAATGGCTACCCACTCCAGTATTCTTGCCTGGAGAATTCCATGGACAGAGGAGCCTGGAGGGCTACAGTCCATGGGCTCACAGAGTCAGACATGACTGAGCGACTAACACTTTACTTATGCTGCCCTGAATTCCAAAAGGAGACACTCTTGCCTTGTTGTAGGTTAGAATATGGCTGTTGAGTGGGCTTTCAGCTGCATGGAAGGTTATGCTCTAATTTATCCATTGTGCTTTCTCTTCAGGACACCTACTTTTAGCCAGTAGAACAAATTTGCTGTGCCCAGCTTATGACCAGGAAAACTTCTAAAAAGGGAGAATAGTGACCAAGATACTTTATTTGCTTATTTGATAGATTGGATGGCGTCAGCTGTTTTTGAGATCCACACCTTTTTTCATGCAGCCTTCCTGTGTCTCCTGCTGTGAGCAGAGAGCTTTCTCTGCTCCATGGATGCTGCGCTTGGCCGCTGACCTGCCTTGGCCAATGGGATGCTGCAAGCTGTGCTGCTCAAGCAGAGGTCTGGACTTTTCTAGCATCATGTCACTTGATTTTGTGTGCTCCTGCCTTTCACCCTGAGAAAAACAAGTCCACAGTGGCTGCTGGTCCAAGGAGAATGAGAGGCTAATAGAACAGATCTAACCCCAGAAGTAGAACTGACCTGAAGACCCAGGAACGAGCAAAACAAACATTTGTTGCAAGCCACTGAGATTGTGAGGTTGTTACACAGCACAAACTGACCAGAATATGTTTTTCTAACAACTTAAAATTACACAGGTAAGGATTTGTTCCTTTGGCATTGTCTTCTTTAAAAATATACCTATCTGGAATAAGTTGAGGGGAAAAAAAGCTCTGTTTGTGTTTCCTGCCTTAGGGAGAATGGACTTATTATGTCCATTCCTGGAGAGCATACTGTAGGGAGAAAGATGAGGGGAGGAGAGGAAATGGCCTAAAAGGGAGTTGGGTACCGACTGAAGGATGTGTTCATGGGGATGGAGTGGGTTTGGACAGAGAAGACTTCAAACCTCAGTGGTGAACCTGACCAATTTTAAGGCTTGGTCTATGGCTTCTTTGGGCCTGAGAAGCTGTGTATCAGGACTGGACATCCTTTAACTAGCAATGCTTCACAGTGCTGTGTCCCGAGCTCTCTTCTCTCTCTCTGCACGTACACTCCCTCGGCAGTCTTAGCAAACCACATTTTATAGGCTCTGTCTCCTGGCACAACTTTCTCTGAAGTAACAAACCAGGATGTTTGGCAGTCTCTACATAGATAGGGGATGTGGTCCACTGGAGAAGGGAATGGCAAACCACTTCAATATTCTTGCCTTGAGAAGCCCATGAACAGTATGAAAAGGCAAAATGATAGAATACTGAAAGAGGAACTCCCCAGGTCGGTAGGTGCCCAATATGCTACTGGAGATAGTGGAGAAATGACTTCAGAAAGAATGAAGGGATGTAGCCAAAGCAAAAACAATACTCAGTTGTGGATGTGACTGGGGATGGAAGCAAGGTCTGATGCTGTAAAGAGCAATATTGCATAGGAACCTGCAATGTTAGGTCCATGAATCAAGGCAAATTGGAAGTGGTCAAATGAGACGGCAGGAGTGAATGTCAACATTATAGGAATCAGCAAACTAAAATGGACTGGAATGGGTGAATTCAACTCAGATGACCGTTATTTCTACTACTGTGGGCAGGAATCCCTTAGAAGAAATGGAGTAGCCATCATGGTCAACAAAAGAGTCCAAAATGCGGTACTTGGATGCAATCTCAAAAACAATAGAATGATCTCTGTTCGTTTCCAAGGCAAACCATTCAATATCATGGTAATCCAAGCCTATGCTCCAACCAGTAATGCTGAAGAAGCTGAACAGTTCTATTAAGATCTACAAGACCTTTTAGAACTAACACCCCAAAAAGATGTCCCTCTCATTATAGGGGACTGGAATGCAAAAGTAGGAAGTGAAGAAACACCTGGAGTAACAGGCAAATTTGGCCTTGGAGTACAGAATGAAGCAGGGCAAAGGCTAATACAGTTTTGCCAAGAGAACACACTGGTCATAGCAAACACCCTCTTCCAACAACAGAAGAGAAGACTCTACACATGGACATCACCAGATGGTCAACACCGAAATCAGATTGATTATATTCTTTGCAGCCAAAGATGGAGAAGCTCTATACAGTCAGCAAAAACAATGCTGGGAGCTGACTGTGGCTCAGATCATGAACTCCTTATTGCCAAATTCAGACTTAAATTGAAGAAAGTAGGGAAAACCACAAGACCATTCATGTATGACCTAAATCAAATCCCTTATGACTATACAGTGAAAGTGAGAAATCGATTTAAGGGACTAGATCTGATAGACAGAGTGCCTGATGAACTATGGACAGAGGTTTGTGACATTGTACAGGAGACAGGGATCAAGACCATCCCTATGGAAAAGAAATGCAAAAAGGCAAAATGGTTGTCTGAGGAGGCCTTACAAATAGCTGCAAAAAGAAAAGAAGCGAAAAGCAAAGGAGAAAAGGAAAGGCATTCCCATTTGAATGCAGAGTTCCAAAGAATAGTCAGGAGAGATAAGAAAGCCTTCCTCAGCAATCAATGCAAAGAAATAGAGGAAAACAACAGAATGGGAAAGACTAGAGATCTCTTCAAGAAAATTAGAGATAGCAAGGGAACATTTCATGCAAAGATGGATTTGATAAAGGACAGAAATGGTATGGAACTAACAGAAGCAGAAGATATTAAGAAGAGGTGGCAAGAATACACAGAAGAACTGTACAAAACAGATCTTCATGACCCAGATAATCACGATGGTGTGATTACTCACCTAGAGCCAGACATCCTGGAATGTGAAGTCAAGTGGGCCTTGGAAAGCATCACTACGAACAAAGCTAGTAGAGGTGATGGAATTCCAGTTGAGCTATTTCAAATCCTAAAAGATGATGCTGTGAAAGTGCTGCACTCAATATGCCAGCAAATTTGGAAAACTCAGCAGTGGCCACAGGACTGGAAAAGGTCAGTTTTCATTCCAATCCCAAAGAAAGGCAATGCCAAAGAATGCTCAAACTACCGCACAATTGTACTTATCTCACACGCTAGTAAAGTAATGCTCAAAATTATCAAAGCCAGGCTTCAGCAATATGTGAACCGAGGACTTCCAGATGTTCAAGCTGAATTTAGAAAAGGCAGAGGAAACAGAGATCAAATTGCCAACATCTGCCGGATCATCGAAAAAGCAAGAGAATTCCAGAAAACATCTATTTCTACTTTATTGACTATGCCAAAGCCTTTGACTGTGTGGATCACAATAAACTGTGGAAAATTTCTGAAAGAGATGGGAATACCAGACCACCTGACCTGCCTCTTGAGAAATCTGTATGCAGATCAGGAAGCAACAGTTAGAACTGGACATGGAACAACAGACTGGTTCCAAATAGGAAAAGGAGTGTGTCAAGGCTGTATATTGTCACCCTGCTCATTTAACTTATATGCAGAGTACATCATGAGAAACGCTGGACTGGAAGAAGCACAAGCTGGAATCAAGATTGTTGGGAGAAATATCAATAACTTCAGATATGCAGATGATACCACCCTTATGGCAGAAAGTGAAGAAGAACTAAAAAGCCTCTTGATGAAAGTGAAAGAAGAGAGTGAAAAAGTTGGCTTAAAGCTCAGCATTCAGAAAACTAAGATCATGGCATCTGGTCCCATCACTTCATGGGAAATAGATGGGGAAACAGTGGAAACAGTGTCAGACTTTATTTTTTTTTGGCTCCATAATCACTGCAGATGGTGATTGCAGCCATGAAATTAAAAGACGCTTACTCCTTGAAAGGAAAGTCATGACCAACCTAGATAGCATATTAAAAAGCAGAGACATTACTTTGCCAACAAAGGTCCGTCTGGTCAAGGCTATTGTTTTTCCAGTGGTCATGTATGGATGTGAGAATTGGACTGTGAAGAAAGCTGAGCACTGAAAAATTGATGCTTTTGAACTATAGTGTTGGAGAAGACTCTTGAGAGTCCCTTGGACTGCAAGGAGATCCAACCAGTCCATCCTAAAGATAAGTCCTGGGTGTTCATTGGAAGGACTGATGTTGAAGCTGAAACTCCCAATACTTTGGCCACCTCATGTGAAGAATTGACTCATTGGAAAAGACCCTGATGCTTGGAGGGATTGGGGGCAGGAGGAGAAGGGGACGACAGAGGATGAGATGGCTGGATCGCATCACCGACTCTATGGACATGAGTTTGAGTAAACTCAGGGAGTTGGTGATGGACAGGGAGGCCGGGCGTGCTGCGATTCATGGGGTTGCAGAGTCGGACACGACTGAGTGACTGAACTGAACTGAACTGACATAGATAGGCATAGACTCTTAAACCCAGCAGTCCACACTGAGCTTGTTAACTTCTCTGCCCATCCTGTGCTGCTGCTTCTCTATCCTCATCATAGTCCTTGGTATATAACACCCTGTGAACAGTGTTGACAGGTTGTTACCACTGTCAACAATCAAGCATGCTTGACTTCTCCCTCCCTCACCTCTGACTTGTCAAACCACCTTAAAGTTGACTACTATTCAGTGGCGCCCCATTACTGCAGAGGTAAAGTTAAACCCCAGTTCTCCAGCTTCTTCTTTCCAGCAGAGCCCTGGCAAGCTTCTTCCAGTTCCACAGTCCAACCATGTCCTCTCTTGTGGGTTTTGTATATATTCTTGGTTCTACCTAGAACGCCTCCCTAACTACCCTCTCCCTAAGCCAATTTTCCTAATAATTTCCATTTCCTCCCCAGTCTCAGCCTTGATCACTGGTTCTCAACTGGTGTTGATGTTGCCTTCCAGAGGACGTTTGGCTATGTCTGGAGACATTTGGAATTGTCACAGCTGAGCGGACAGTACTATAGATAGAACCTGGGTAGAAGCCAAGGATGCAGCCAGGCATCCTACAATCCTACCCACATCAAAGACACATGCCACAAAGAATTGTGTGTTCAGTCATGTCCGATTCTTTTTAGCCCCATGGACTGTAGCCTGCCAACCTCCTCTGTCCATGGGACTTCCCAGGCAAGAATACTAGAGTGGGTTGCCATTTCCTTCTCCAGGGGATCTTCCCAACCCAGGGATCAAATCCATCTGCTGCACTGGCAGGTGGATTCTTTACCATTGTGCCACCTGGAAAAGCCCTATAACAAAGAATTATTTGTCCCCAAATGTCAATAAGTGCAGAGATTAAGTCTAGATCTCACTCTGTGTGTTTTACTTTCTCTGGGAAGCCTTTCCTAGGAGACCTTCCCAGAGTGAGTTAGGTGCCCTTCCTATGTGATCTCATGCTGCTCTCCTTAGACTTTTTGTAGTACTCCCCCTATGGCACTGATATTTTTTGTTTACTTGTCTGTCTCTTCTTCTATAATGTGAAGAGTAATTAATATTATAATTCCTTCGGTAGTTAGGAATTACGTTTTGTTTCATTTTTAATTCCTCTGTCCCAGCATGGTTCCTGGTAATAGTGGCATTCAATACATATTTGTTAAATGAATTTAAAAAAATGAATTCACAAAAGTAATTCTAAAAGTCTTACATGACACATTTTCTCCCCAGAAAGCTTGTTGTTTGCATGTGGCACAGTCTTATCTTCAGAAATTCAGCCAAGGCAAAGGAAACCAGCCTGAGTGATGAAAACTCAGAGTTAAGAACAACCACTCTAATCCTTGCCCCCTCCTGCACTACCAGGGAAAGACATTGCTTCAAAATTCTTTTGCACATGTGAGCCACTTAAAATTTCCAACCTGCCCAGGGAAGTGAGTATTTGAATATTTATTTTATTTTTCCAGTGGCTTTTCTTGCCGGTAATATCCTGATCATGGAAATATCCATACCCACAGTGTGATATGTGCTGTGGGATTATTACTATTATTGTTATTATCATTTATATTCCCATGATCTTTTTACATTGAATAATAGTTGAAGCAGTTTGTATCATGACTTTCTTTTTATAGGTGAAAATGCCACATAATGCAACTTAAGGCAATGTGAGCCAATATATTTCATTGCTCGGCACCATAATCTATTAAGCCTGAGATATTTTCAGGGAATTGCCTTAAATCCTTTGGTGGTTTAAAGTAGCTTCAGAGGGATTAGTGGCTTAGAGGTAATTGTTATTGCTAATATTTTATTTGAAATGTCCTCTTCAGCAAAGGTAATGTGACATTTTGCTCACTGGAAATGCTATATTTCTAGGGAAAGAGAAGAGTCAAAATGTCAGTGCCCAGGAGAGAGAGGGCAGGAGCCTGTGAGACAAAGGCCAAGGGCCAGAGCTGAAGTGACCAGCATGAGTTAGCTGAGCAGCACTGACTTTCCTGTGAAACTTGGAAAGCTGGAGTTTTAATCTTACATGAATTGTGAGATTAATCTAGATAGTTAAATCAGCTATAAAGAGAAATCTGTTTTATTTATTATTATTGTTAAGTAAGTAAGGAGAATAAATGCATTAAGGCATGGCAACCCACTCCAGTATCCTTGCCTGGAGAATCCCATGGACAGAGGAGCCTGGCAGGCTACAGTCCTCAGAGTCACAAAGAGTCAGACACAACTGAAGTGATTGAGCATGCACGCACCTCTTTGCAAGCTCACTTTCAGAGCTCCTCAGAGGTGTCTCTGTCTCTAGGCCAGTGGAGCTCAAATATAGACTGATTGAGAAGTCACTTTGGGGTTATTGTTGTTCAGTCGCTAAGTTGTGTCTGGCTCCTTGTGACCCCATGGATTGCAGCACATCAGGCCTCCCTGTCTCTTACTATCTCCTGGAGTTTGCCCAGGTTCATGTCCACACTCTGGGGTGCTTCTTAAAAATCAAAATTCCTTGGACTCTACTCCCACCAGCTGATTCTGTAGTTCTGAGATGCCCCCCAATCTGCATTTTAACCGGAGAGCACCAGCGGATTCTCATGCAGGGATTTGTAATACCTAGAGACACACTGGATTAACCCATCTCTTTCTTGCCCATGATACCATGAAATTTCTCAAAGTTCTATCTATGACCCAAGTATATTCTTTGATTTCTAGACCCCTGTATAAAAATGGCATTCAAAATGTCTACATAACATTGACAATACTTAAAACTCAGTCTGTCTAAACCCAAATGATCTGCTCTTCTGATATTTCCTACTCAGTGAATGGCACCAGCAACCACCCAGTTCTACAGCAAAAAATAGATGTCACCTTCCTTGCTCTCTCTACATCCCACTCCATCATTGTCATCACACTGGCCCCGGCTTCTACCATCTCTTATTGTCTCTTGCCTGGACCACAACAATAGCTCTTTCTATTCACTCTTCAATCTGATCTCCTCATTGAGATAGAGAGACCTTTGCAAGATATAATGTTTTAATGTTGCACCACTTCCTATGAAAACACTTCAATGACTTCCTATTGCCTCTTGGGTTAGGACCAAAATCCTTTCTTTGGCTTATAAGGCCCTTTTTGGTAGTCATCACCTGGCCATCGTTGCAGTCTTATCTCACACAACTCCCTTCCTGGCTCCCCGTTCTATCCATACTGCTTTTCTTCTGCTCCTCAGAAGTGCTACTCTCACCCTTTGCCCTGAGCCAGATTTACCCTTTGGTCCTCTCCTCTATACTTTGCCTAGTGACTGCCCTTTATCTCTTGCAGATGACCTCCCACATTTTACCTTTGTGATCTCCTAACCTAGCTCAGATTCCCTATGACATACTGTTGTACAACCATATGTTATTTGTAATGATACCTTTAGTTTGTGAGTGTGTGATTAATGCCTACTTTTCTTTAGACTGTAAGGTCCATGAAAGTGGCAGTTAGGTATGTTTCTGCTCTCCCTTGTAGCCCATGTGTCCTTCACAGTGCTAGATGCATGAAGGCGCTCAATAAATGTTTATTGAATGAGTGTTGTTGAATGAATGACTGTGTATTGTGTGAGAAATACTGTTGAAAGAATAATTTCATTTGAACTTATTCAGACAGAAAAATCATGATAGGCTTTTTGAGGTAGAGACTGAGGGCTTTAGGCAAAGTAAAGTGGAGTAGTAAGGTCATTAGCTAGCTCATTAAGGGAAGTAAGACAATATAATAATGATATTTAAGCATAACTATTAAGTATACATAAACTTTGTACCATGCATATAATTTTAAGCATGAATTAACTTCCCAGTGACAGTAGGATGTGGTATTCTGTTTTCATTTTAAACTTTTTATTTTGTATTGGAGTATAGCTGATTAACAAAGTGTCATAGTTTCAGGTGGACAGCAAAGGAATTCGGCCATACCCATGTTTCCACTTTTCCCCTAACCTCACCCTGATCCAGGACGCCACATAACATTGAACAGAGTTCCATGTGAGTGATGGGTTATTTTCAAAATAATAGTATCTTGATTAGAAAATCCTTAGATTTCACTGAGCATCTAAGAGTATTTAAAATAATGAATGCCCTTTGATTTATCACATCAGTTCAGTTCAGTCGCTCAGTCATGTCCGACTGTTTGAGACCCCATGGACTGCAGCATGCCAGGCCTCCCTGTCCATCACCAACTCCCAGAGTTTACCCAAACTTATGTCCATTGAGTCGGTGATGGCATCTAACCATCTCATCCTCTGTCGTCCCCTTCTTCTCCGGCCTTCAATCTTTCCTAGCATCGGGGTCTTTTCAAATGAGTTAGCTCTGCACATCAGGTGGCCAATGTATTGGAGTTTCAGCTTCAGCATCAGTCCTTCTGATCTCCTTTAGGATGGACTGGTTGGATCTCCTTGCAGTCCAAGGGACTCTCAAGAGTCTTCTCCAACACTACAGTTCAAAAGCATCAATTCTTTGGCACTCAGCTTTCATTATAGTCCAGCTCTCACATGACTATTGGAAAAACCGTAGCCTTGACTAGACGGACCTTTGTTGGCAAAGTAATGTCTCTGCTTTTTAATATGCTGTCTAGGTTGGTTATAACTTTCTTACTAAGGAGCAAGTGTCTTTTAATTTCATGGCTGCACTCACCATCTGCAGTGATTTTGGAGACCCAAAAAATAAATTCTGACACTGTTTCCACTGTTTCCCAATCTATTTGCCATGAAGTGATGGGACCAGATGCCATGATCTTAGTTTTCTGAATGTTGAGCTTTAAGCGAACTTTTTCACTCTCCTCTTTCACTTTCATCAAGAGGCTCTTTAGTCCTTCTTCACTTTCTGCCAAAAGGGTGGTGTCATCTGCATATCTGAGGTTATTGATATTTCTCCCAGCAATCTTGATTCTGGCTTGGGTTTCATCCAGCCCAGCTTTTCTCATGATGTACTCTGCATATAAGTTAAGTAATCAGGGTGGCAATATACAGTCTTGACGTACTCCTTTTCCTATTTGGAACTAGTCTGTTGTTCCTTGTCCAATTCTAACTGTTGCTTCCTGATCTGCATACAGATTTCTCAAGAGGCAGGTCAGGTGGTCTGGTATTCCCATCTCTTTCAGAATTTTCCACAGTTTATTGTGATCCACCCAGTCAAAGGCTTTGGCATAGTCAATAAAGCAGAAATAGATATTTTTCTGGAGCTCTCTTGCATTTTTGATGATCCAGAGGATGTTGGCAATTTGATCTCTGTTTCCTCTGCCTTTTCTAAATCCAGCTTGAACATCTGGAAGTCATGGTTCACGTATTGTTGCAGCCTGGCTTGGAGAATTTTGAGCATTACTTTACTAGTGTGTGAGATGAATGCAATTGTACAGTAGTTTTAACATTCTTTGGCATTTCCTTTCTTTGGGATTGGAATGAAAACTGACCTTTTCCAGTCCTGTGGCCACTGCTGAGTTTTCCAAATTTGCTGGCATGTTGAGTGCAGCACTTTCACAGCATTATCTTTTAGGATTTGAAATAGCTCAACTGGAATTCCATCACCTCCACTAGCTTTGTTCATAGTGATGCTTCCTAAGGCCCACTTGACTTCACATTCCAGGATGTCTGGCTTTAGGTGAGTGAGTGATCATACCATCGTGATTATCTGGGTTGTGACGATCTTTTTGTATAGTTCTGTGTATTCTTGCCACCTCTTCTTAATATCTTCTGCTTCTGTTATGTCCATACCGTTCCTGTCCTTTATTGAGGCTATCTTTGCATGAAATGTTCCCTTGGTATCTCTAATTTTCTTGAAGAGATCTCTAGTCTTTCCCATTCTGTTGTTTTCCTCTATTTCTTTCCATTGATCACTGAGGAAGGCTTTCTTATCTCTCCTTGCTATTCTTTGAAACTCTCCTTTCAAGTGGGTATATCTTTCGTTTTCTCCTTTGTTTTTGACTTCTCTTCTTTTCACAGTGATTTGTAAAGCCTCCTCAAACAGCCATTTTGCTTTTTTGCATTTCTATTTCTCAGGGATGGTCTTGATCACTGCCTCTTGTACAATGTCATGAACCTCCATCCATAGTTCATCAGGCACTCTGTCTGTCAGATCTAGTCCCTCTAGTCCCTTGAATCTATTTGTCACTTCCACTGTAAGGGATTTGATTTAGATCATACCTGAATGGTCTGAGCCGTTACGTGTAGGGCCACCCAAGACGGACCGGTCATGGTGGAGAGTTCTGACAGAATGTGGTCCACTGGAGAAGGGAATGGCAAACCACTTCACTATTCTTACCTTGAGAAGCCCAAGGACAGAATGAAAAGGCAAAATGATGGGACACTGAAAGATGAACTCCCCAGGTCGGTAGGTGCCCAATATGCTACTGGAGATCAGTGGAGAAATAACTCCAGAAAGAATGAAGAGACAGAGCCAAAGCAAAAACAACACCCAGTTGTGGATGTGACTGGGGATAGAAACAAGATCCGATGCTGTAAAGAGCAATATTGCATAGGAATCTGGAATTTTAGGTCCAAGAATCAAGGCAAATTGGAAGTGGTCAAACAGGAGATGGCAAGAGTGGACGTTGACATTTTAGGAATCAGCAAACTAAAATGGACTGGAATGGGTGAGTTTAACTCAAATTTATTACATAGAGGCTTGGTATTTTGTGTCATCTTGTTGGGCCATTTCCCTCAAAATAATGTTAATTCAGTTTACAGTAAAGGTGCTAAGGGGCTTACTGGCCCTCTCTGAGAATCCTTTATCCCAATTTTCATACTAACTCTGAAAAATAAGATCAGTTCCAGAAGTCTTGTAATTGTTGGAATCTTTTGGATAATAGCAGGGTGCATCTAATAAATGGATCAGCATTTTAGGTCAGCCAGACTGTCTGTCCCTGGGGTCTGTTATTTATTAATTACCACTCTGTCTTTATGGTGTTTCCTCAAGGAAGGGCAGTTTTTCAAACAGAAATCACAAAGTCGAGATGGAAGAGAAAGAAAAATACAGAAAGACCTTCACAATAAAGGCCACAAGGGGAAGTTCAGTTCAGTTCAGTTCAGCCGCTCAGTAGTGTGTCTGACTCTCTGCGACCCGATGTACTGCAGCACGCCAGGCCTCCCTGTCCGTCACCAACTCCCGGAGTCCACCCAAACCCATGTCCATCGAGTCAATGGTTTAAAAACTAAAAAATCAGAAAACAGGAGTTCATGGAAATGAAAAAAATAGTAATTCCAGATATAAAAACTCAATAGAAGGTTGAAAGATAAAATGAATAAGTTTCCCAGAAGTATTAAAAACATAAAGAAAAATTGGGCATAAATTATAAGAGAATTAGAGGAACATTTCAGGATACCCAAATCCCAATAAAAGGAATTCTTGAAAGATCAAATAAAATAAAGGGAAAATTATTTTTCAAACTTCTAAGAATTGTAGAACATAGTTTTCCAAATAAAAAGAACACATCTTGTGCCCAACATAAGACCCACAATAAAGCAGATTCTTGCAGAATTTTAAGAACATTGAGAGTAAGATATAATAGATAAAAGCTTTTAAGAAAGAAAAACAATTTAATTACAAAGGGTCAAGAATCAGATTGGCACAGAACTCGCAATAGTTACACTAAAAACAAGTGGAAAATGATTCCTTCAAAATTTTGAGGGAAAATGATTTCAAACCTGCATTTATATACCCAGATGAACCATTGATTAAGGATGAAGGTAGGCTAAAGACATTTTTTCCATTGTGCAAGGCCTCCATTTTTCTCTTATGCATCATTTTTTTCTGGGAAATCACTGGAGGTAGTATAATATGAGATAGTAAAATGAAGTAGTAAATCAAGATAGAAGAGATGGAACTCAGGAAACAGAAGACCAGCATAAGATGAAGGCAAAGGAAAGATCATGGTTACCATGGAGAGAAATTCTACAAGAATTTTATGTACCAAGTATAGAGGACGATAACTGGGGGCTAGAGCAGGTCAGGAGATGCTGGGAGAGATGCTTCTAAGAAGATGAAAGTGAGAGACCACATGCTGTATCTGAATGTTCTGGGAGAGGTTGGACTCTTGGAGAGACTTCGGGATTCCTGATTCACTTAAAGATAAAAGTTGTACAAGAAAACAGATCAAAACCCAGTTTTACAGTTAAAATAACTTTAGCATTAAAACACCCAACCAAAATTATGGCAAGGCTCTGTAGCTGTGACAGGAGAGTTGGGAGATTGGAAAGGCACATGGGTGAGCAGGGAGGACCAGGCGGCACAAGAGAGTGGGAAGTGAACAGATAATGTCTAAAGTGAAAGATCAAGAAACTAGTTTGGTCATGAGGGTATGGGCTTCCCTGGTAGCTCAGCTGGTAAAGAATCCACCTGCAATGCAGGAGACCCCCTTTCGACTTCTGGGTCAAGAAGATCCCGTGGAGAAGGGATAGGGTACTCACTCTAGCATTCTTGTGCTTCCCTGGTGACTCAGATGGTAAAGAATCCACCTGCAATGCGGGATACCTGGCTTTGATCCCTGGGTCGGGAAGATCCCCTGGAGAAGGGCATGGCAACCTACTCCAGTATTCTTGCCTGGAGCATCCCCATGGACAGAGGAGTCCTTCGGGCCACAGTCCATGGGCTCGCAGAGTCAGACACGACTGAGTGACTAAGCAACAAGGGTATGTATACTGGAAGAGTGAGCACAGTGATTGTCTCAGAGAACCATGCATGTCTTTAAATGTTGTGTTTGTGAATCTTTCATGAAAAGTGAGAACTAAGTTAAAAATACAAAGGAAGCATTTTGGAAAGCAGATCAATAAGAAAGTGAAACACTTGTTTAATGAGGAAGTGATGCTTGTTCCAAAGAGGTCAAGCCTGGTTAACTCTTCCTCTATGAAGTACCTGGTTGGATAACTCTCCATAGGCACATTTCTAGATCATCTTTGTGACTAGGGTGGTTCATTAATTCTGAGTCTTAGTCAAGGCAGAGGCACTTCATCACCAGGGAGAGATGCCTACAACTTTAATGATAAGAAATTAATAGATATGCTAATTGCTCAGGCCCTCCTTTCATCCACCGAGAAGTAGTATTGAAAGCTGATACATGTTAAATTCTTTGCAGATTTTAAAAACAGTAATAGCAGGCCCTGTGTTGTGCTGCAGATTTACCTTTGGCTAAAATTATCCTCTTGGCCATTTATCACTTTGCTCCCCAAGCCCTGGACTCAGGTGGGAAGTGAACTGAGTCATTTGTAAACCGCATTAATTATAGATACACAAGACATATCTGCTTTTATCTTCCTTTCTTCAAAAGGCAAACTGTGATTTGTTCTCTTTCTGTGACCTACACAGAGTAATCTTCCCAAGTAATATTAACATTTAGAATACAGTTCCTCAAATGATCACTGGACCCATGATTTACTCATCACAAGGATCAGATATTAATAACATTTTAAAAATATCCATACCTGGCTTCCTGCAGTCCCTCAAGAGACTCAAGAAGAACATTGAAAGTTCAGAAAGCTTGCTTTTTTCTTGAGGAAACTTTGTAAGAGCAATTGTTTTTAAACGATAAGAGGATTCTTGAGTATTTTTGCTTTATAGATTTTTGGATGGATTGAACTAGTCGTTTTCATTAACTGCCTGATCCTATATGCTCTATTTGGCCACATTTCTATAGAAGGCATTCCCCTAATACCCATGTACATGGTAGAATAATAAACAAATTGCAGGGGTCAAGATATGCCCACACACTGGCTGATAGATGAGGATATTCTCAGTCTCTGGCTGTCTGGGCTGAGCAGAAGTAGGGTCTGGTCCTGAGTGGGACCAGATTCTTCAGATTCTGAGTGGGAAATGCACAGCTGGGTTTACCAACCTACCAATACCCTACACAAGAAGAAAGCAGTTCCAGAAAAGGAATCCCAGTGAAGTTAGGAAGGAGAAATGAATGCTGGAAAACTAATAAATGTCACATACCCTCCTAATAACTAAGAAATTTCACATTTCCTTTGAACCCCATATATATAATCAGTGATTAATAAACTCTTAAAAAGTGGTAGTTGATAAAGGCCTAAAGAGTTAACCTTAAAAGTTTGCAACAAATATTTATTAAGCATAAATAATTCACTTAATTTTCCCAGTAACTCAATAAAGTAGAACTTAAATGATCCCTTTTTAAGATGAGAAAACTGAGGCTTATACAATTAAAACTTATTTTCTCAAGGTCACCTAAATAATAAAGAAGCTGGAATTCAATCTTATTTCTATTTAACTCTGAACTGACACTGGTGCTACAGTAATGGTAAGCCTCAAAACCAAGTGGGGCAAATGTAACTGACCTGATGTTTTTAGGGGAAAAAATCATCACATTAATTAGCACAACTGATTATGTGGGCCTACATAAGATATTTTTAAAAATTGAGACTACCTTGGGAGAATTGATTCTACTTGCACAGGTAATGAACAAGAAAAAAACCATTTAACTAGTTAATTCAAGACTAAACATAAGGTGGTTTTTCCTAGCATCTTCCATGAGGAGAATCAGGAGAGTGTGGGCAGGGAACATTCAAGTTTGCCACATGACATGAACAAGAATGTAACCAAACTTTCAATATTCTTCAGGTCCCTGCTATTCACAACTACTGACAGATTTGAAACAGAGGTCAACTGCACAGGCTTATTCTCCTTATTGTGGACACAGGACCAGGTCAGGGAGACCCGTTTTTTCAAAGAGCTCTAAGATACCAAAGCTTTTGGAATTCCATGTATAACCTTACTGATGAGCCATATTGTTGTTCAGTTGCTAAGTGGTGTTCAACTCTTTGTGACCCCATGGACAGCAGTACGCTCTGCTTTCCTGTCCCACACCATCTCCTGGAGTTTGCTCCAACTCATTTCCATTGAGTCGATGATGCCATCCAACTGTCTCATCCTCTGTTACCCCCTTCTCCTGCCTTCAGTCTTTCCCAGCATCAGGGTCTTTTTCAGTGAGTCAGCTCTTCACATCAGGTGGCCAAAGTATTGGAGCTTCAGCTTCAGCATCAGTCCTTCCGTGAATATTCAGGACTGATTTCCTTTAGGATGGAGTGGTTGGATCTCCCTGAAGTCCAAGGGACTCTCAAGAGTCTTCCTTAGCACTATAGTTTGAAAGCATCGGTTCTTTGGCATTCAGCCTTCTTTATGGTGCAACTCTCATCCATACATGACTACTGGAAAAACCATAGCTTTGACTTTACACACTTTTGTCAGCAAAGTAATGTCTCTGCTTTTTAATACACTGTCTAGATTTGTTATAGCTTTCCTTCCAAGGAACAAGCATCTTTTAATTTCATGGCTGCAGTCACAATCTACAGTGATTTTGGAGCCCAAGAAAATAAATCTGTCACTTGTTTCCATTTTTTCCCCATTTATTTACCACGAAATAATGGGACCGGATGCCATCATCTTAGTGTTTTGAATGTTGAGTTTTAAGTCATGGTATTGGGCAAATTTAATTTGAAACTAAAAGAAAAAAATAGAGCCTGGTGCAGTTATTTCTGAAAGTATGGGCTTATAGATGTAAACTAGAGGTGTGTGGGTTAAGCCGGTGGTGCCTGGGAGTGCCTGTGATTTCTCATTGTAGAAATGCGTTGAGTCTGAGAAGTCACAGATTGTTGTTAAGGTTGTGAAGATTTGTTGGAAATGAAGCCAGACTTTTGAAGCAGATTCGCAGGTAGTGTTGTACAAGCTTTGAATCTCTACGGCTATCTTTGGAGCTTGAATGTTAGGGGATAGGAATTGGCAGCCATCTGCCCTAGCAGTTTGGTTGCATCTGGAGGGACTGACAGGGCTTCCCTGGTGGCTCGGATGGTAAAGCGTCTACCTGCAGTGCAGGAGACCTGGGTTCGATCCCTGGGTTGGGAAGATCCCCTGGAGAAGAAAATGGCAACCCACTCCAGTACTTTTGCCTGGAAAATCCCATGGATGGAGGAGCCTGGTAGGCTACAGTCCATGGGGTTGCAAAGAGTCTGACAGGACTGAGCGACTTCACTTTCACTTGCAGAGGGACTGATGAGCAGAGTGAACTGGGCTGACCGAGAGGCCCTTAGAATTTGGGTCTATATGAACCTCAGCACTAACCCCAACTTTCTAATGATGTCGTCAAACTCTGGACAATATTTGGGTCTATCTGGGACTGTGAAAATACATCCTCTTAAAAAAAATGCCATTAAAGCTGAGATGCCAACTTAGAGTCAAAGTTGAGGTAAACTCTGTAGGAATGAAGCCTCCTGTTCTTGAAAACAGTCTAACTTAGCATCTTACAATATTCGTATTAACTTGACAAAAAATTCTCAAAGATGAGTGAATAAATTGATTTCATATTTTCATAATGCTATTACAGTTTAAATTTTTAGTAGTTTACAGGATTTACAAATAATCATTTTATCAATTTAAAAAACCCTGTGACTATACATTCACATACATTTCTGGTTGCATGAGTCGTTATTTGAAAGTGCCCTTTGCCACAAGGTTCTTACTTTAGCTACCTTAAGATTAAATCTGCTCACAGCAAATATCTATACAAGTTTTCTCAATTTTAATATCCTTGAAACAAGAAATGCTCTTTAGATTACAAACCATGAGTTTTTAGTATGTTCTTGGGCTTTTTGTTGTTGGGAGGACATATTTTGGGGACATAACCACCAGAGGGGCAGACAGGCTAATCAGTGAAGTTACTATATTTCACATTCCTTAAAAAAAATCTCAATTAGTCTTTGTAATATTTCAGATGGGGCAAATGAGGTATAGGGAAATCATAGCTGTTATTCAATTTCATAGCATGCTCAGCCTTGCTTCATAACACTTACTGTAATTATAACTAAGGAGCTGTGTTGATAAAATGTTTAGTGTCTGTGTCCCATTAGAGTATAAATCCTGTGAGTGCAGGCTCTGTGTCTGTGTTGTACATGCCATATTTCCATTGAGCCCAGTTCCTGAAACTTGAAATGAGGTCAGTAATTATTGGTTAAAGAAATGGATGAACAAAGCAAGGAAGTGACCCATTCAAGGACACGTGGAATCAACAACTGAAGGGAAGAAGAGGGGTAGTAGTTGTGAAAGAAACTTGGAGAAAAAAGTCCCAAATTAAATGTAGCTTTTTTCTCTCTAAATGAAAACAGGTTCATTTGGGGAAAAAAAACTGCTTTGGGTTGAACATCATTTTATTTTGTAAAATAATCATTTACCTTAATGTTAAAGGTAAACATAAATAGAATTCACTAACTTGATAAAATAATTCTATACTCAATGCCAAGCCTGGCTGAGTGAGTATTGAGGACTAGAAAAGTTAGTGTTTATTCAATAATAATATGATGTATACCAATATTTATCACAGCATTATTTATTGTAATGTTTCCCAAAGTGGAAACAATCCAAACCTGCATCAACTGATAATAGGTAAACAAAATGTAGTATATACACACCATGGAATATTCTTTAGCCACAAAAAGGACTGAAGTACTGATTCATGCTGCCACATGGATGAACCTCAAGGACAGTATGCTACGTAAAAGAAACCATACCCAAAAGGCCACATTTTGTATGATTTTATTCATGTGCAGTGTCCAGAATGTGCACATCTGTGGAGACATGAACAGATTATCAGTTGCCTAGTTCTGGGGGAGATAGGAAATTAGGTTGTTTAATGGGCATGGGGCTGCTTTTTGGTCAGCTGAAAATGTTCTGGAATTAGATAATTATTGCACAACATTGTGAATATACTAAACCTGCCAAGTTGTATACTTTAAAATGGTTAAATGATGAATTTTAAGTTATGTGAAGTTTTACCTCAGTTAAAAATAAATAAAGGAAGACTTCCCTGGCAGTCCAGTGGTTAAGACTTTGTGCTTTAAATGCAAGGGGCGTGGGTTCAATCCCTGATCAGGGAACTAAGATCCTACTTACTATGCAGTACAGTAAAAAAAAATTTTTTTAATAAGTAAGTTAAAAAAAGCCATATTAACATATCCATTTACTTTGAATACTATTTGGAGGAGGAGGAATGGAAATGCAAATTGATTTTTAAACATAGGTTTAAAGACTTTTTTTCTGACAGGGAACTCATTTTCAGTATATTAAAAACATGGACTTAATTGAAAAATAGGCTGTTCAATCTAGGGTCTTTCTTCATTCATTCATTATTATGATGGCAAATAGCAAAATATATTAAATGAATTGCAGTTTCTAGCCTGGCCTCTCGGTATTAAGACTGCAACTCAGCTAGTTAACATGCTAATTTTGCCAAGTTAGATTCTCTGTATCTCATGGTCCTCATCTGAAAAATGAGTATAATAATAGTGCTTACCTTTCTATTTCATGTATATCAATGTATTTCAATCCTTAGCTGCATATTAGGGTGCTGACTTTTTTTTAAATGATGAGTTCACAGGTGATTCACATGGACAGCCAGGATAGAGAATCACTAACATATAAAAGGCATGTAGCAACATGCCAAGCATGTGGTGAGCAGTGAATAAATGGTAGTTTAATAGTGTTGTCAAGGACTTACTAATTATATTATTTTATAAGATTAAAGTATATCTTTGGTGGTGTTCAGTTGCTCAGTCGTGTCCAACTCTTTGTGACCCCATGGACTGCAGCACGCCAGGCTCCCCTGTCCTTCATCATCTCCCAGAGTTTGCTCAAACTCATGACCATTGAGTCGGTGATGCCATCCAACCATCTCATCCTCTGTCATTCCCTTCTCCTGCTTTCAGTCTTTACCAGCATCAGAGTCTTTTCCAGTGAGTAGGCTCTTTGCATGAAGTGGTATGCAGAGAGTTGGCTTATTTGCATGTAGTAGATAAAGTATATCTACTATAGCATAAAAAGTGAGGAGGGAAGTTAGGGTAAAAGGATGTATGAAGAACAAATACATTTCCACTGAAATTTATATTTTATTTAACAGAGTATTATACCAACTATAGTCAACAGGTAGATTCTTCTATCTTCGTAGAAGCTCTCTGAATTTTGTTTTAGGTTTTTAAATTTTATTGAAGTATAGTTGATTTACAATGTTGTGTTACTTTTTGCTCTACAGAAAAATGATTTAGTTATACACACATATATATGTTTGTATGTATTCTTTTTCATATTCATCTGAATTTTGTTTAATGAAATTTCCCTATACAGCATATATTTGAAATACCTTTATTTGTTAGCAAATTATATGTTTTCTAAAACCATTCTCTTGCTTTCATGTGCTTCATTGCTGTGAAAGTATCACTTTAAAAAAATAATAAGGATGCTGTAAACTCTCTTAAAACACAAAAATACAAAACTTCAGTAATTGTGTACACATACAATACAGTGTTATGGGCTGTTATTTGTGTCCATCTAAAATTCTTATGTTGAAATCCTAACCCCAATGTGATGGTATTAGTAGGTAGGGCCTGTGGGGGGTGATTAGGTCATAAGCATTCTTATAAAGGGGTCCTCAGAGCTCTCCAGCTTTTCTGCCATGTGAGGACACAATTAGAAGTCTGCAACTTGGAAGAGGCCCTCCCCAGAACCAGACTGTGCTTGCACCCTGATTTCAGACTTCCAGCCTCAAGAACTGTAGAAAATAAATTTCTGTTGTTTATAAGCCACCTAGTCTATGATATTCTGTTTTAGCAGCCTCACCTAAGGCATGCAGTATCCCTGATTCAAGTAGATTCATCATTAATTGTACTACTAAGATGAGATCTGAGGAATAGAGAAACTAGGGCTTTTCACTTACTCTTACTGAGGCTCTGTCTCCTCATTGATGGAAAAAAGGTTGAACCAGGTAATCTGTACGTTTCCTTTATCTCTAACATTTTGTGAGTTGGTGAGCACACAATTGCATTTTATGGTGTTAGATTTTACAAACTAGTTAGGTTGTAAAACTCATGAGCTCTCCTTCTGGTTACTACGTTGTGGTTAACTTTCCCTACTGCAAGGTCCCTGAAGTGAACATATTCCCACTGAATCTTATTTTTTTGTGATGTGATTTTCTGGTCTCTTGTCCTTTCTTCCAGCTTGTTTAGCTTTATTTTTATGACTTTTTACTAGCAAAGTATGAACCATCAGTTCTTACTGGGTATGGTATTCCCTCCAAGGGGTATTTTGGAAATTTGTGGGCTTTTTGGTCTTTTAGTATAGTCAAATCTGAACATTTAAGTGTTGAAATACATATTCCTTTATTATTTTTTATTGAAGTATAGTCGATGTACAGTACTATTTAGATAATTGTATGTATAGACATACAACATAGAGATTCACAATTTTTAAAGATTATACTCTATAGTTATAAAATATTGGTTATATTTTTTGTGTTATACAATATATCCCTATAGCTTATTTTATGCTTAGTAATTTGTACCTCTTAATACCCTATCCTTAACTTGCCCTTCCCTGCTCCCTCTCCTCATAGCAGTTTGCTCCCTGTGAGTCAGCTTCTTTCTTGTTTAATTCAGTAGTTGTATTTTTTAGATTCCACGTGTAAGTGATGTCATACAATATTTGTCTTTCTCTTTCTGACTTATTTCAGTTACCATTCAGTGTTTGTCTTTCTCTTTCTGACTTACTTCAGTTACCATGATGCCCCCCAAGTCCATCTGATTGTTGCAAATGGAAAAAATTTCATTCCTTTTTATTGCTCAACAGTATTTAGTATTCCATTGTGTATGTGTATATCTTCTCTGGTGGCTCAGATGGTGAAGAATCTGCCTGGAACGTGGGAGACCTAGGTTCGATTCTTGGGTTGGGAAGATCCCCCGGGGAAGGAAACAGCTGCCCACTCCAGTATTCTTGCCTGGAGAATCCTGTGGACAGAGGAGCCTGGCGGGCTATAGTCCATGAGGCCACAAAGAGTTGGACATGACTGACAGACTAACACACACACATGTGTATATCTACATCTGTACAAACATCCCACATCCTCTTCATCCATTCATTTGTTGATGGATGCTTAGGTTGCTTCCATATCTTGACAACTGTAAATAATGCTGCTATGAACATTGGAGTACATATATCTTTTTGAATTAGTGTTTCCATTTTTTTGGATATATACCCAACAGTGGAATTGCTGGGTCATATTGTAACTCCATTTTTAGTTTTTTGAGTCACTTTCATACTGCTTTCCACAGTGGCTGCACCAACTTACAATGGTGTATGAGGGTTCCCTTTTCTCCATAGCCTTGCAAACATTTGTTATTTGTATTCTTTTTAATAATAGCCTTTCTGACAAGTATGAGGTGACATTGTGGAAATGTACATTATTTTTTATTTTTTAAAGTAACTTATTGAGTAATTTTAAAGAAATTTTTTTCTTCGTATAATGATGTGTTATATACACTTTAAATGATGTAGATAGGTAGGTTATGTATCTGTGAATTTCACTTTAGGGTAGTACAGAAAGCATTAGAAAATATTTTTATAAGAGGGTATGGTTGAGGATCATCAATAATAAACGTACTGTGATGCTGATACATACTGCAGTGGGGAGAAAGAGACAGGAAAGATAATATTTTACATTTATCTGGTAATACTTAGGTACTATATTTTGTATGTGACCTTACTATGCATGATTATTTCATCCTTCTAAAACAGGTGATATTGTTTTTCTCTGTTTCATGATGAAGATACTGAGGCTTAAGGAAATTTATTAACTTCATTCCCTCATCAAATATTTTAGAGCCCACTGTCTGCAGCTACAGGTATTTGGAGGAGAGCTGGTAATAGAAAAGACATAATTTCTGCCTTAAGGGAGTGTATATTTTAGTGACGAGAGAGAGACTAAACCAAAACAATAAATAAAGTAAGACAAGTCAGGTTGTGATGGGTGTCATGAAGACACTTGAATGAAATGACTTGAGAAAACTTGCCCAAAGTGGCCTAACTAGTGAGTGGTGGGGCTCCATCTGAATGTAGACATTACTTTATGGCTGTCATAGCCATTGAATGACCATCACTGGTATCAAATTACAAGGCCATCACTTCTTCTGAGGTTGTCTAGAAAGATAGCAGAATGTGTGAATGAGTAACCAAGAAGAAAGATCTATTCAAGGCAAGTATCGCTGGGTATTTTTTCCTTTTTGCATTCCTGTCCGATGAAGTGCCTGCAGGACACTGATAATTACAACAGTCCCTCCTGTACTCTGAAGCATTTGCGTTTTTAACACTGCTAATCCTTACAAAAATGCATTTCTAAGTCAATAAGGTTAAATGCTTTTCTGATTTCTTAAGTGTGATTTTCAGAAACATCCTCAATTTTATTCCCCTATGGCAATGTATCCGTCATACCCAACTTTGGATAAGGGTATCCAGTCTATGAGATGAGAAACTGAGTACTGGATACAGATGTTGCTGCTTTTAAAAATGAAATAGCAGGAGCTTTGGATAGACATTTGGAAGGGTGATTATAGTCATTGGGCTGCCCTCATGGCTCAGACAGTAAAGAATCCATCTGCAATGCAGGAGACCTGGGTTCGATCCCTGGGTTGCGAAGATCCCCTGGAGAAGGGAACGACAACCCACTCCAGTATTCTTGCCTGGAGAATCCCATGGACAGAGGAGCCTGGGAGGTTACAGCCCATGGGGTTGCAAAGAGTTGGATGTGACTGAGTGACTAACACTTTCACTACTTTCATAGCCATTCCATAGATAAGTGGTAGAGAGGTAGGTAAGGCTTCTAAGCAAGAGGACCTACCAACTAAAGTCTAGACCATGAGAGTGTCTGGGAAAAGCCTTTTGAAATGAAAAAACTTGGAAAGTTATGTTCTGCCTTCAAGAAAAAGATCAATGTTAGGAACTCTAGTGATTGCTACTACAAGATAAAGATTAGAGAGAAAAGTACACGCTTTTCTTTTTTTTTTAATATATTAAAGCTTTGTTCAAGTTATAAATTCTTTAAATATATACAGTGATAAACAGATCTTATGTTTGGTTGTTTGAATCATGATTTCAAATCTGTGGAAAAAATAGAATGAAATAGAAGGGAGAGTGCTGCTTTATTGGTCCTGGTTATCAGTTCCAAGGAAATCGTCCTCCTGGTCCTCATGGCCACACAGTTAGCAGGATTTTTGATGCTGTAACTATTTTCCTAGACAAAAACAGCCTGCAAAGAGAAATAAAAAGCTTCAGAACACATCTTGTAAACTCCAGCTTATAAAGACAGTGATCATATCTCCATGCATATATCAAGCAGAGCTCATGTAAATGCTTAGATTAATTGTGTTTTTGGAAAACATGCTAAATACCTGGTCATCTTTTTCATTCATTCTTTAGCTCTTTATCATGTTCTTTGGGGTACTCAGAGATAAATATTAATTCTAACCTTGTGTTTACTATTTAAAATGGTATAGCAAATAAAAGGTGATTTTATATATGTGTGTTTCATAGAAAATTTCCTACTCTTGTTCTTGACTATTCCTTTTATCTTTATAGATGCTCAAAATTTGACAAAAGCCAATCTAACATTCCTACTTTATGTACGTTGCTTTAAAGGCACACTTCTCCCTAATACTAATTAGCAGTCTTATAATGAACAGCACAGTTAATTTCTCAAGCAGCATAACTTGCATTGATTTCATAAATTTGAGGGTTAACTTTAAATTGTTTCTGTAATAATTTTTTAGTATTCATCACCAAATCCACACTGGTCAGCTCAGACTCTGGGGAATTCAGTAACTATCTTGTACACTCAGTTCATCTTTTGCAACTATATTGGCCAACTTGCAAATTTATCTGCAGCATGCCTGGGTGGTTTTGTAGAGAAAACAGCTACTCTCAGGGGGCTAATGCCTCTTCTCCACCAATCAGAATACAGTTCATGATTCATTAGGTTTGTTGGCTAGATTATTTAACTTAATTCAATATAAATTATTTAATTCCAAAAGCCTTCCTGGTATTCAGTATGAATGAAACAATTATTCCTGGACACACTCATCCAAATAACACCACACAGTTTTACCAACCCCCAAGATAGTCATTAAATTCCAGCTATCCACAGCTTTACACAAGCTCCTCATGCTGAGTTTTTGAGGATTACAACATTACTGAAATTGTTTGGATTCAATAAAGGACTATGTTATTTCTGTATTTAATGAGAACATCCCAATTACGTAGCAATGTGATTATATATAATCATAAACTATTTCGAGATAGCAGTTTTGCATTTGTTTCGATAGTGTCCTTTATTTTGTTATCTATTCTAGTCCATACAAAAAGGAACAACTCCATGTTTTCTTAATGTTAAGTCTGCTGCTTAGAAGCTTTCCTCAAGGCTGTCCATCACTTGACATCATTTCTATCTGGTCAGTGGCTTGTGGAAGTAGGATCTATGGTTGGTGTATTTTTCTCTTGAATATAATTTTTATATGTCCCTAAATGTAGTATCCCTTTCTTAGATTAAGCTCTCTGGAAGCAGACTCTGAAGTAGAGAATTGTGTGTTTCCTGTAGGAAAGTGAGGGAGTCAAGATTGGTAGAGGGTTGGCGTTGTACCTGAGTGCCTCTTCTACAGGGCACTCTGGAGCTGGGATGGCCTTTGTAAATCTGTATCAACCAGTTATCAGCTGTGGGCTACTCTCTGGGAGAAGGCATAATGCTGTGGCCGAAGGCAGTCTCTAGCAAGCTACCAGCGGTCAGTATTCCCAGCAGCGTAGAGAATGAAGCGTCAGTCCTAAGGGAGGATCTCAGAGTACCACATATCCACTACCCCCATGCTAAGGAAAACCTGAGTGAGAAGTATTGACAGAAACTGAGATACAGAGGAAGAGCATGACTACTTTGATACATAGTCTTGATTTTCTCTTAAAATCTGTTAAAAAATTATTACTCCCCCCTCCCCCTCCCCGTTTTCCTTCTCTCCTTTGTCTTCAACCAGGCCAGGAATGGAATAAGGTAGACCCCAGAGGATTTCAACCCTGGAGAATAGCAAACAGTGTAGCAGAATTCCTGTGAGACCCAGCTGAAACCCTCAGATGTGGTCTAAGGCCTGCTTAGAGACCTGTGCATAAAATGGCATTTGGAAAAGGGAAGATGCTGTTTAAGTTTAAGAAGAGGAGTCAGTTACAAGTGACAGTTTGGTTCTTTCCCTCATTACTCCTTACTCATAAGTGCAATGCACTTGTGTATTCACACTGGCATTTCTCTAGCTGGCCACACTTGATTGCACCCTCCAACTTAAAGAAGATTTGTTATGGCCCTCAGATAGAGGCAAAAGAGTCTTTCTTTGTTACCAAAGTCTTCTCTCTAAGCCTTCTCCTCCCACCCTTCCCACAACTTAGGCCTGTCCTTTTGTTGTTCAGTTGCTAAGTTGTGTCCATCTGTTTGTGACCCCATGGATTGCAGCTTGCCAGGTTTCCCTGTCCTTCACTACCTCCTGGAGTTTGCTCAAATTCATGCCCATTGAGGTGGTGATGCTATCTAACCATCTCATCCTTTGTCACCCCCTTCTCCTTTTACCTTCAATCTTTCCCAGCATCAAGGTCTTTTCCACTGAGTTGACTCTCTGCATCAGCCTTGCTTTTCCATGATCCTCTCTTTCATTCATTTATTTAGTCATTAATTTACTCTTTTATTTATTGACTTCCTACTAAGTGCCAGTTTCATTCCAGAGTGTCTGGGTCTCAACTGACTGCCCAGACTGTGTGATACTTGTTTTGCTTCTCATCTGGCTCTTGTTTGTTCTGACTTCTGAGTCATAGCTGGTCCTAACACAACAGTTGTCAGTTCAGTTCAGTAACTCAGTCATATCCGACTCCTTGTGACTCCATGGACTGCAGCACGCCAGGCTAACCTGTCCATCACCAATTCCCAAAGCTTACTCAAACTCATGTCCATCGAGTTGGTGATACCATCCAACCATTTCATCCTCTGTTGTCCCCTCTTCCTCCTGCCTTCTTTCCCAGCATCAGGATCTTTTCCAGTGAGTCAGTTCTTTGCATCAGGTGGCCAAAGTTTTGGAACTTCAGCATCAGTCCTTCCAATGAATATTCAGGGATGATTTCCTTTAGGATTGACTGGTTGGATCTCCTTGCAGTCCAAGGAACTCAAGAGTCTTCTCCAACACCACAGTTCAAAAGCATCAGTTCTTCAGCACTCAGCTTTCCTTATGGTCCAACTCACATCCATACATGACTACTGGAAAAACCATAGCTTTGACTAGATGGGCCTTTGTTTGCAAAGTAATGTCTCTGCTTTTTAATATGCTGTCTAGGTTGGTCAGCTTTTCTTCCAAGGAGCAAGCGTCTTTTAATTTCATGGCTGCAGTCACTATCTGGAGTGATTCTGGAGCCCAAGAAAAGAAATTCTGTCACTGTTTCCATTGTTTCCCCATCTATTTGCCATGAAATTATGGGACCAGATGCCATGAGCTTAGTTTTTTGAATTTTGAGCTTTAAGCCAACTTTTTAACTTTCCTCTTTCACTTTCATCACGAGGCTCTTTAGTTCCTCTTTGCTTTCTGCCATAAGGGTGGTGTCATCTACCTATCTGAGGTTATTGATATTTTTCCCAGAAGTCTTGATTCCAGCTTGTGCTTCATCCAGCCAGTATTTCGCATGCTGTACTCTGTGTATAAGTTCAATAAACAGGGTGACAATATACAGCCTTGACGTACTTCTTTCCCAATTTGGAACCAGTCCATTTTTCCATGTCTGGTTCTAACTGTTGCTTCTTGACCTACATGCAGATTTCTCAGGAGGCGGGTAAGGTGGTCTGGTGTTCCCATCTCTTTCAGAATTTTCCACAGTTTGTTGTGATCCACACAGTCAAAGGCTTTGGTGTAGTTAATAAAGCAGAAATAGATGTTTTTCTGGAACTCTCTTGCTTTTTCTATGATCTATTGGATGTTGGCAATTTGATCTCTGGTTCCTCTGCCTTTTCTAAATCCAGCCTGAACATCTGGAAGTTCTTCTTCTTTTTTTTTTTTTGTTAAGAACAAAATACTTTTATTTTTATAAATTTTAGCAAATAGTTTATTTACTTATTTTCTAAATTTGTACCTTTTTTACTAGAAGTATTTTCATTAGTTCTCAAATGATGCTTCTAAAGTATTTCTCTATTTTATTTTTAAATTTTTTTTCATAGATTAACATTTTTTTATTTTTTAATTTATTTTTTTCATTTATTTTTATTATTTGGAGGCAACACCTGGAAGTTATTGATTCACGTACTGTTGAAGCCTGGCTTGGAGAATTTTGAGCATTACTTTACTAGTGTGTGAGATGAGCACAATTGTGTGATAGTTTGAACATTCTTTGGCATTGCCTTTCTTTGGGATTGGAATTAGATTTAGCTGATTCTCTTGTTTCTTGTTATTAAAAACCACTGCTTGACAAATCTGATATCCTCACCTACATTTCAGACCTATTAAGTGGTTTCTGAGAACTTCTCTGGTCTTCAAGTCATGATCTATTTCCTTTGATCACAGTTCATCTCCTGGCATATGCAATCTACTGTCACCAAATCCACTGTAAGCAAAGGGGAAAATGCCCCTAAATAAGAGTGGCTGTGGCAAAGACTGAGTGGAAAAGCTGGACTATGGAGACTGAGGACAGCATTTAGGAATGAGGAGAGTTGTTCAATAAAATTGGACTCACAGTTTGTCATTGATAACAAATTAATCGTTTGACTTTGTATGAACAATTATTTGCCTCTTTCTCATTTCATTTCTCTCCCAGGGACTGAAAGTAATAAAACAAGTGTTGTACTTGTTCTTTGGAAAACATTTTAATATTTCTGACTTTATTTTAGTTCAGTAACTCTAAATCAGTCTAGTTAGGGTTTAAAGTGGTTCACTTATTTGTTTTTTCTCTATTCTTTTACTTTTTTGAAGATCTTTATTATTTCCTTGCTCAAAAATGTTAAATTTTGTTTTATGACTTAGTTCAATGCAAGTTACTTATTTCAAAGGGTAAGAGTCAACAGAGTGAGTATACTTGTTTTGAAGTTTAATGCCTTTTTGGACTTTACACTGTGCCAATCTGCCTTGATGCCAACATGAAGGATGCCAGTGTAACCACAATCCCCTTAAGTATGTTGCATGTATTAGCTTCTTTAACCCCACAATAGTCATATGATCTAGGCACTATTATTTCCAGTTTAAAAGCAAGGAAACAGATGAACAGAGGGTAACTTGTCCTCTGTCACCAAGATACTCAACTCCAGAGCCAGTGTTCTTGTCCATCAAGTTATACCACCTGATTAGAAATGCACTCCAAGAAAACTCCAGAATCCAGTTATAAAGCTCATTTTGTATGCTGGCCTGATACTCCCTCATGTTATAGGTAACTTCTTCCATAATCTGTTGTTTGTTCAGGCCACAGCTGATGAAAATTTTCTTGCTGTGCAACTTAAACATGGGAGCCTGCTCTTCTGTCTCACCTCTTTATTGACTTTCCATATACCTTCTATTTTCATTTGAAAATTTATCTGGAGCCCCTTGACTATCCCTGTTAATTTTTTTCCCTGGCCATGTTTTGTTTTTATTTGAATTTTGCAAGTGTGATATTTGAATTAGTAAAGATAGAACTTTTATGAAAGATTCAATATCAAAATTAAGTTGCATTGCAAAGCATTATGGATAAAATTGGAAGGAAGAGTATTTAAAAATCCCCATTGAGGTTCTCTAACTAAGTCTGTTTGAGGCTAATGCTCATCTCAGCTTGATTTATGATTATATATTTTGACGTATGAAATGCTGTTTATAAATAGTTTAATGAAGGGCTATTGCTCCAAATTCCAAATTAGCAGTGAGGATGATTTCCATTAGAGAAGACAGTTTTGGAGGATTTTGTTTTTGATATTTAATAAAGTGAATTCTTTTTCTCAGTACAATACATGCTGTTGACTTGTGGCTCAGCTCTAGGGACCTGATGTTGTATTCAAAGAGTAAAAATGTATCTCTGCTCATTGTTTATTTACTACATTTTAGGTACATACGGCAAAGTTATTTTCCTTACAGTTCCCAGTTCAGCCTTTTCTCTTGATTATGTGTTAAAAATATGTGCATAAAGTCCCCAGTATCTCAGTTTAACAATGTGACTCTCCAAGCCTCTTTTATTAAGTGACATTTCTAGTATTTTAATGAGGGTTTGACATTTTCACATGTTACAATTTTGTTTTATTTTTATATTCATTGAAGTGACTTTCATGTTGCCTTTGTGTGCAGTCAGTTTACAATTTTTAAAGGTACTTGGAGACATCTTTTCAGAAAGAAGAAGTACATCAGGAAACCATTCAGGATTCTCAGTGTTAGTCTTCAGTGGAGTGTGCTTTTTTAAAAAAGATTGCGAGGCTTTAAGTGTAGGGATTTTGTTCTGAGCAGCATGTAATACTAGATTCTTTGGAGATGGCAAAACGTGATTTAGACCAGAACTTTCAAATTCAAACACCTGGACAGCCCAGTGGGTGACATAAGGAAAAGAGGTGGGCGCAGTGGACTGCAGAGGGCTGTAACAGGTGTGCCCCCCCACCCACAGAAAGGCCAGCTGCACATTTGCCCTTTCAGGTAGTTGCTATGAGGAAATTTCAGTATCATCCAATTTTTTGGATTCTAAGGGGATCTGGACGATTAAGTGAAATATTCTAATTTGAGACATTGGCTGTTTCTGGCCTTGATTATCCAGCACACAACTGGCCACAGGTACTTTGTTCATAGAGAATGATTAATGCTTCCAAAGAACCGAGAAGGAAAGGTATGATCAGAGATTGTCTTTCAAATGACTCAGAAGAGCAGAACCCCATTCCAGGACTCTTTCTTCCGCTGCCTTCTAAGGGCAAAGCACTGTGTGGTATCATTCTGAGGTGGCAAAAGGGACCATGAACTGTCACTTTTAAAAATTAATTTAATTGGAGGATAATTACTTTACAATATTGTGGTGGGTTTTGCCATACATTGACATGAATCAGCCACAGGTGCACATGTGTGCTCCCATCCCCCATCCTGACCACCCCCCACCCCTGACCTTATCCCTCTGGGTTGTCCCAGAGCACCAGCTTTGAGTGCCCTGCTTCATGCATTGAGCTTGCACTGGTCATCTATTTTACATATGGTGTATACATGTTTCAATGCTATTCTCTCAAATCATCCCACCCTCGCCTTCTCCCACAGAGTCCAGAAGTCTGTCTTTATATCCTGTGTCTCTTGCTGCCTTGCTATAGGATTGTCGTTACTGTCTTTCTAAATTCCATATACATGTGTTAATATACTATATTGGTGTTTTTCTTTCTGACTTACTTCACTCTGTATAATAGGCTCCAGTTTAATCCATCTCATTAGAACTGATTCAAATGCATTCTTTTTTGTAGCTGAGTAATATTCCATTTTGTATATATACCACAACTTCCTTATCCATTCGTCTGCCGATGAACATCTAGATTGCTTCCATGTCCTAGCTGTTGTAAACAGTGTTGCAGTGAACATTGTGCTGGGTCGAATGGAAGTTCTGTGTCCAGTTTTTTAAGGAATCTCCACACTGTTCTCCATTTGGCTGTACCAGTTCTCATTCCCACCAACAGTGTAAGAGTGAACCCTCACTTTTTAAAGACCCCACAATTAAGCAGGAGGTCTAAGACACGACAGTCATAAGTTAGTGAAAGGTGAAGTCAGACAAATTCCAAAAGGGATGTTCAAATGAAATTCAAAGGAGGGAGAAGTCTCATCTGATTGGTAAGACCAGGGACAAGTTCATGGCTATTGAGAGGAACCTTGACAATGATTATAGGATGGTGGTGAATGTGGGACAAAGAACATTTCAGAAGAGAGCAGAGGTGGGAAAACAGGAGCATGAGGATGCTCAGAGAGCAGAAGCTAGTTTAAAGGCAGGAGAGCCATCAGTGAGAAGGCAAGCAAGGGAGGACGAGTGTATGTTATAGAGGACTAGAGGGAAGAGGTCTTACAATGATTTTAGTAGACAGTGAAAAGCCATCAATGCTTTTTGACTTGGAGAGTATTTTGCCTACTATTTTCTAGGGGTGAAATTTGAAAAACAAGATGGCAAAACAGAAAGAGGGCTGGGGTTAGGACTTCAACATGTAATTTTGCTGGGGGCAAATTCAGTCCATAACAAATGAGCACGTGAAGAATGCAAGAGTTTGCTCCTTTTTTCTAAAGCTATTGAAGTAAAACCATTGCCGTTTCTAATGGTTTTAACATACCTAAGATTAAAGTGAATTTAACTGCAAGATAGGAGCATGTGATGAAATGCTAATATTAGGTTGGCCAAAAAGTACATTTGGGTTTTTCTATATCACTTTATGAGAAAACCTGAACAAACTTTCTGATCAACTGAATACAGCCTGTGGCACCCATTCTATGAGTTTAGAGAAAACAAGGCACTTTGTGCGTCCTTCTGTAATAAGTAAAGTGATAAAGTGTTAGTTGCTCAGTCATGTCCACCTCTTTGTGGCCCCTTGGACTATAGCTGGCCAGGCTCCTCTGTCCATGGGATTTTCCAGGCAAGGATACCAGGGTGGGCTGCCATGCCTTCCTCTAGGGTATCTTCCCAACCCAGAAATCAAACCGGGCTCTCCCGCGTTACAGGCAGATTCTTTACTGTCTGAGCCACCAGGAAAACAAGGTACTTTGTCCTTCCTTCTATAATGAAACTTACCAAGTCACTAAGTAAGTCATAACTCTGCTCCCAGTTTCTAGCACAGGATCTGGCTCATAAGAAGGTGCTCAGAAAACACTGGTAGAATGAACAAAGAATAATACTAGATTGGTTAGTGCGCCATAAAAAATCCATATATCCTAAAGGCTAGTCAGCCCTTTCATCAACCCCCCTTTTCCCACCACCACACATACCTAGTAGCTTTGGACTTAGCAAACAGTAAGAGATTATATATATATATATATGTGTGTGTGTGTGTGTGTGTGTGTGTGTGTATGTATATACACACACATATATATATACACATACACACAGAGGTTATATATATAATATAATGATACAGAAAAGAGTTCTCCATAATAACTTGAAAATGGAGTGGACTTCTATCTCACTGGAGGTTAGGTTATGAAGGCAAAGTGCAAAAAGACAGCATCGTATAGTGCAAATTACCCTGAACATTCTTTAGGAAGTCATAGCATTGGAGATATATAAAACACTCTGCTTTTTCTTCCAGCATTCATACAGCCCACTGCTTTCTTCTATTCAGCATTGGTTGAAGTTGGCTTGAATTGAAGGGTTTGATTATATGAAAAAGATATTTTTAAATGCTAGAATTAACTCCATGTGGTGATATGCTGTCAGTATGAAAAGCTCCCCAGGACAGACTGCCTGAAGGATGGCAATTTTCTACTCCTCTCTCAGCCCCACATTAGGATATATGACTGTTGAGTAGAATGGTGGAGTGAAATCTCTTTCTCCTTCCCTCGCTACTGCAATGCTTCTTGATGGCCCAGCATGTGTGGTTGATTTCCCTCAAGTTAAAATGTGCATATGATGAGATTTCTCTGTACCCAGAGTGGGGGAGGTGAATTGTTTCTGACCAAAGCCCAGGAGCTTTGCTGCTTGCACAGATGAGAATAAGGATCCCACGTTGCTGGGGTGATGCTTGCGGGAATGTAGTAAAGTGCATGAGCCAGGCAGGTGTGGATCAACACCCTGCCGTGGCCACTCTGGCCAGAGTAGAGTCAGGACAGTTGGTGTTCAGTTGTGGGAAAAGTGAAATTATGTCTGCCTATTTGGATGATTTCAGGGGTTTTCAAGAGATCCTGGGTATCACCATGTCCTAAAGCGGGACACACACTTGGCATAGTAGAAGGAACTTGGTCTTAGAAGAAAGGAAAACGAGGGTAGAGTTGCAGCCTCACCTCTTCTCACTTCCCTCTCGCCAACGTTTGCTTGTTTGTTTCAGCTTTATTGAGGAATAATTGACAAATAAAAATTATATGTACTTAAGGTGTACAACATGATGTTTTGTTATGCATATACACTGTGAAATGATTATCACAATCAAGCTAGTCATCCGTCACCTCACACGGTTTGCTTTTTTTCCTATGTGATGAGGGCGCTTGAGATCTACTCTTTCAGCAAATTTCAAGTATATAATACGGTACTGTTAACTATAGTCACTATTCAGTACATTGGATCGCCAGAATTTATTCATCTTGCATAACTGAAACTTTGTTAACTTTTGACTAATATCCCCCGAATTCCAGCCCCTGCAAACACCCTTCTCCTCTCTGTTTCTGTGAGTTCTACTTCTTTAGAGTCTACTTGTAAGTGAGATCATGCAGTATTTGTCTTTCAGTGTCTGGCTAATTTCCCTTAGCTAAGCTGCTCCAGATTCATCTATATTGTAGCAAATGGCAGAACTGCCTTCTTTTTAAAGGCTGAATAATATTCCATTGTGTGTATATATGTGTGTGTGTGTGTATATATATACACACACACCACACACAAGGGATTCCTCAGTGGCTCAGCAGGTAAATAATCAACGGGCAGTGCAAGAGACACAGGAGACTTAGGTTCAGTCCCTGGGTCAGGAAGATGCCCTGGAGAAGGAAATGGCAACTCACTCTAGTATTCTTGCTGAAAAATCTCATGGACAGAGGAGCCTGGCAGGTTGTAGTCCTGGGGTCACAAAGAGTCGGATATGGCTGAGCAATTAAGCATAGCCTATATATGTATATTCCACATTTTCTTTGTTCATTCATTCATCAACGAACACTTAGATTGTTTCCATATCTTGTTAACCTCGTGTCTTTGTGATTGTGAGATCTTTGGCAAAGTACCTGACCAACTATTATATGGACAATAATACATGATAGAGGTATTCAGAGGATTACAAGAGAAAATGTATATAAAGCATTTAACTTAGAGGCTGGGACAAGCTAACCAGTGAAGATATGGTAGTTTTCTAGCGACCTCCTAACCATGTGAACAAACCCAGTTGTGAGGTGGGAGTGGGAATATGATAAACAGAAAAAAAACAAATAGTAAGTTACCTTGGTTAATCCCATACAATCAGACATAATTAATGGACTAGCCAAGACGACATAACTGGGTGTAGAGAATCCTGGACTGTGGATCAAGAGACTGGCTTCTAGTTCTGGGTGAACCTTGGGCAAGTCCTCTCTCCTTTTTGTTCCCTTAACAGTAAAATGAAGGACTTGAAAGATCTCTAAGATCTCTTCTAGTTCTAAGATAATAACAGTTAATGTCATGTCTCCTCATTGGTTCTCTTACACCTTCCAAATTAAACCATTTCTTTGGTTGGTCTTAAAATTTCACCATCAAATAGCTCTAGGCTCCCTTTGCAGTAGTTTCTCCTACTCTCACCTTGGAAAACCAACATTGCAGCAAATTGTCTCTTTGTTGTCTGGCCCCAGCATTTTCACCTTTGTTCATCTCTGCGCCTCTTCATCTGTGGATATTCTTCTCATCCTTTATTGCATGCCACATGATACCATGTCCATGAAGCTCTTCGGTATTTCCTCAAGATATTTGTGTTGTATTCTTCTGTGGGGCCCCAATCAGTCTTTTAGGTGCTGGTTGGCAATGAGGGAACAGTGGGGTGATGAGGGGTGGGGGGTCCTGGTAGTTCTAACATTATTGGGCCTATGTGGTGTCATGTCTGCAGGAAAGTATGTGGACTTGGCTGGTGACTGAAGGAAAGACCCTTTAGATGATGCTTTTATAGAGCTCTGAAAGAAGAGAGCTGCTTTTCACAGTCAGGTTCTGGAAACAGTGAAGCGTAGATGACATTTCTTTTAAGCTGTATGCAAAGTTTCCCCCAGAGGAAAGAGATTAGAAGACAACATTAATTATTCTCAAGACTGTGACTCCTGATTTTCACTAATTACTTAAATTTGCCAACTGCCTATTCTGACTTGTGACAGTCCACTGGTAGGAATCCAGACCTGCAGAGAGAAAAATATTTGCTTCTGGAAGGACCTGTTGGACCTCTCCAGCCATGTCTAAAGTGCAAGGAAGCAGAGCAGTGACTCGGCAACTCCAGAGAGGGGGTCTGGATCTGAGACCCTCAACCATCACGTCTCATCAGTGGAAGAATTCTCACTGGTACATCCTTCTGTGCACCATAGTGGTTCATAGCATGGACGTTGGAGCCATAATTCCTGGGCTCAAATCCCAGTTCCTACCCTCCTGCCTGGCTAACTTTGTGATCTTGATAAGTCACCCAGCCTTGCACTGTGCAGGGCTGTGGCTGGGTTTGAAGACTGTTTCATCAGGCCCACGTCTGCTCCCCTCTCTTCTCCCTGACCTCCTTGGGGGATGTTGTCAGCATAGCCTGGCATGGCCAGAGCTAGGCCAGTTCTAGTAGTATCTGTTCAAGAGGCTCTTCTAACTTTGCTTCAAGGTTTCCAACTGCCTTCTCAGCAGGCCCATCTCCTGGATGACCTCTGGGAATATTCTCATCTCATGCTCTGTGGCCTCACAATTTCTGTGGGTAAGGATGGGTGAAATGGGTCAGATTAACTTACTGGGGAGGCAGCTACAATATGCAGCCTCCCTCCTGCTCTCCGAGAGTAAATATTGTATTAACTTGTTTTTCATTCATTCAGCTAGTCTTTACTAAGCATCTATATGGATACAGTGGGCTGTTCAGATTAACAGATGTCTGCTGAAATATGAGGCAGTGCCAACGAAATCTCTCTAAAACAGACACAACGCAGAATTTCCTCAACTAGGATTTACTAAGCATGAGACAGACATTGATTTTTGCCCTTTTCCTGGTTGTGACCTGTTGGAGCCTCAACTACATTATAAAACAATGAGCACTAAAATGGAAGAAATAAAGGGAGAATTTAGAAAGGTTAGCTAATCCAGAGTTGGGGTTCTTGGAAGAAGTGATCTCCAAAGAAGACCTAAAAATGAAAAATAAATAGGAGCTTACCATCCAAAGTGCAGGGTATGGGGTCTGCTCCGGGCAGAAGGAAAGCACTCTGAGGTTTGGATGGATAAGAGAGTACAGCCCTGACTGGGGACCTGAAATAGTGACTTTTGGGCAGAGGAGTAGACCAGCGGGGGAGTGTCCTTGAGGTCGTGAGAGAATTATAAGGTGATATTTGGATTTTAGAAAGATTGTTCTGGTCATAGCAGGAGGATGGATGGTGGAGATCCAGAGTGCAGGCAGCTGTTCAACTTGCACCCAGCAAGGCCATACTGGGGTGAGTGAAGAAAGAGAGCTCTGGATCACTGCTGGGAGATAGTTCTCACAGTGCATTGTTTAAGAAACTGCTTATGACTCTGCACAGTAGTCTTGCTCTATCTGACCTTCAGCTTTCTTTTCTGTAAAATGAGTATTTCTAAAGACTTAGAAATGTAGTTCTGAATCATTTCTTAGGACCCTTTTTAAAAAAAAATTATATATAGTTGATTTACAATGTTGTGTTAACTTCTGCTGTTCAGCAAAGTGATTTAGTTGTATATGTTTTACATATACAAACATGTATGTAAAATGTGTATGTAAAACATATTGTATATGTTTTATGATTTATATATATATCTATATATACATTCTTCTCATATTCTTTTCCATTATGGTTTATCATGGGATCCTGATTGTACTAAACAGTAGGATACTGTGCTAAGCAGTAGGACCTTGTTTATCCATCCTATATATAATAGTTCACATCTGCTAATCTCAAACTTCCAATCTGTCCCTATCCTGCAGCCCTCCCCTTGGAAATCACAAAAGACCTACAGTAATATTAATTTGTACTTCTTCTTGATATTTAAACTTTCATTGTATCCCTCCTCCTCCCCAACCCACATCTCTGTATTGATTTTCTAGGGCTGCCATAGCAAACACCACCAACTGGGTGGCTCACACAAAATAAATTTTTTTTTCTCACAGTTTTGGAGGCTGGAAGTCTGAACAAGGTGTTATCAGGTATGGCTTCTAGTGAAGCCTCTCTCCTTGCAAATGGTTGTTTTCTCACCGTGTCTTCACGCAGTCTTTCCTCTGTGTGCACACATTTCTGGCGCATCTTTGTGTATCCAAATTTCCTCCTCTTATAAGGACACCAGTCATATTGGAGTAAGGTCCACCTAATGGCCTCACTTTAACTTAATTAACTCTGTAAAGGTCCTTTCTCCAAATACAGCCACCTTCTGAGGTGCTAGAATGGGCTTCAACATACGAATTACAAGGAATACACAGTATCATAGCTCTTTCTTTTTTAAATCTATTTTGAATTTTATAAATTTTCTAAAAATTTAGTTTTTTTAGTTTAAATTAAAATTTAATTTAATTTTAAAATTAAAAAAATTAATTTTTAGTTCTAAAAATTTACTACATTTTCTAAAACTAGAAACATCCAGGCTTGGTAGGAGGCACAACCTTCCCTAAATTCTGGTTCTCTTTTCTATGCCCCTTTCACCTGTGTTTGATCCTCATATGAGTTAGTGATGGTGATGGTGATTTTATACACCATCCATCTGTGGGAAAAACAAGAACTAGCTTTTCTTCTTTGGTATAGTAGCCAAGTTTATTTTCCTACAGCATAGCTGAATTCTCTCCTCTGCAGTAGTAGGTCTTGTTCCCTCCTTTGTTCAATTCTAGTCTTTATGCCCCAATGAGAGTCTTACTTTTTGGCTAGGCCTTGTTTTCCTTCACATGCTTTGGCTGCCCAGAATAACTTCCAAATGAATTTATATCCTGTTCCTCCTAACCTCTTTCAAAAATCATCTCAAAAACCCACCATGATCTGCAAAAGCTTATTGCATTAATGTTCTCTCAATGTTTCCTGTCATTAGCCCAACGGGACTTGCTCACACATTTCAATTGCAGTCTCTTTAAGGCCAGGATTTCATTCCATTTTCCTGCTTTTGTCCACTGTGTTTTAGCAGCTCAGAAGGGCACGCATCTGTGGCACCCCATGAATAAATGAAATCGCACACTGTAATAATGACTATAGGGCATGCACTCCTCCACCTGCCTACAGAGCGAACTGTGCTTTTGACTCTTTTGCAAAATCATAACGACTCACTGGAGGTCTCTTCCCACCTACCTGATTCCAAGCCCAGTGAATTATAAACATATTTTATTTAACAAATTCGCTTTTATTACTACAGTCAGCTCCTATCACAATAGTTAAGGTTCTGTTTGCAGGTTCATAACTTGGCCATAACATTTTGCTTCAGGCAGATACTTCAGTCTAATGACTCTTGGTACAAAATGTCATTATTAGAATCTCTTTCTTATAACATCAAAGAAAGTGAAAAAAAAAAATACTTGGACTTAAAAAGAAAGAGAAAAGAGTTTTCAAACTTTATTATTTTGCCTGGTGCCTCTCCAGGATGCTCTCTGGACTACCTTCTCTCAAACATGGATTCTAACAGGAGTGCTTGAAGCTTGAAACTGACTCTGGCACTTACAAATGCATTTTGGTATTTTTTTAGCTTGTTTCTGGTGTACAAATCTTTAGAAGAAATAAAAATGACTGCCTATTTTGACTAAATATGACTTTTTCTTAAATACTCACAATGGGACCTACCTTCTGCAAAGATAGGAGCCCTTGTCACTTAGAAGCTCTTGTTAACACTTACAAAAGGACTCGGGAGGCATGTTCAATAATGGTTTCTTTTAAATGCCAGTTATTTAGTTAAAAGGGAGAGTAACTGTAGAAGGATTAAAAGATTTATTTTCTTTTGAAATCTATGGTTTCTTTAAAGTTCAGGGATAAAGGTGCAATTGCCTGTGTCTTACCTGCGTCCTTCTAAACAACCAATGAACCTATTGCAGAAGAAATTCAATTTCCCCCTGAAGGAGTGTAAGTGAAGAGAGACCCACTCAAACGCAGAGACGGATTGCCTTGACAAGCTCTCCAACAGGGAATGAAGCCAGGTGGGGATTGAAATAGCTCAGGGGCCACCAGTCCATGCCCAGCTAATTGTGTTAGCTGTGCTCAGGCTACAAGGAAGAAAGAAAATGTGACTAGGGGAGAGGTGCCCTTAAAAAACCAAGGCTCCTGCATCATTGTAATGATGTCATGGCATGAATAAGCCCAGAACCCAGATGAAAGGATTTACTACCTGGTGTGCTCTTTTCAGCTGGCTGGGGGAGAATGGAGATGAGATCAGTTACTTTTTGGTTGCCAATTAATATATGCTTTGGGTTAAAAAAAATTATGGAAGTAGAAGAGTATTGAATTGTTGGCAAAAACATCAGAGGTTAAATATACCAGTGGTTGCAAGTTTTTACCAATACAGGTTTCTTTCAGTCACCCTGAGCTGGAAGATAGTCCAGGTGTCTGGGATGCTGGGATCCTGGGATGCTAGTTGATAGCTGAAGGCAGCTGCTGCTTTGATAGGGGACATTAGGTGAAGTCACTCTGATGACTTTGCACCTTAATTCATTTACATCGTGAAGGCAGTGTAAATAGCTGGGGCGAAGAATTGTAATGTTTGAGACATTTGTCCTTTTATTTGTTGTCCCTGACAAGACTTTACCTTCCATAAAAAGCAGCCACATTTACTTTTAGTTTAAAGTGATTGGTCTCTAGCCAATGTCATGAGCATCTCTAGGGAACTTGTTTGAAATACAAATTATTAGCCCTGCCTCAGGCCTACAGACCCTGATGCTTGAAAAATTGAAGACAGGAGGAGAAGGGGACGACAGAGAATGAGATGATTGGATGGCATCACTGACTCAGTGGATATGAGTTTGAGCAAGCAGTCCATGGGGACACAGAGTCAGACATGACTGGGCGACTGAACAATAACAATAGGCCTGCAGAATTCAGGTGTCGGGTGTTGCCTGTTCATCACCTTTAGATGGTCAGCCTACAAAGAAGTCTGTAGGACTGATCTTTTCAGATTCCCATGTGAAAATATACAGAGACATCTCTCTGATGTGTGGCTCATGTGTCAGCCTGGCCCTCAGAACTCAGGTACTTCCCCATTTTAACAAGACCCTCAACCACATCTCCAAGGCTGATAAAGTCAACATCAACAGCTATAAAAGCAGGTTGATCTGTAACAGATAAAAGGAAGCATGTGATCAAACAGACCAGATTCAAATCCTGGCTTTGCCATTTACTTAGTATGTGAATTCATGAGGTGATAATAGGTAACAATATTTACCTTCAAGTATTATTGTAAAGGACTTCTCTGGTAGTTCAGCTGGTAAAGAATTTGCTTGCAATGCAGGAGCCCCTGGTTTGATTCCTGGGCCAGGAAGATCCCCTGGAGAAGGGGTAAGCTACCCACTCCAGTATTCATGGGCTACCTTGGTGGCTCAGATGGTAAAGAATCCACCTGCAATGTGGGAGACCTGGCTTTGATCCCTGGGTTGGGAAGATTCTCTGGAGAAGGGAATAGATACCCACTCCAGTATTCTTGCCTGGAGAATCTCCGTGGACAGAATAGTCTGATGGGCTGCAGTCCATGGGGTCACAGAGAGTCAGACAGGACTGAGGGACTAAGAACACAAGCACATTATTGTAAAAGTAAATGAAAGAACCCCTCAGGGCCATGGCATATTTTTATATTTTGACAGGGATAAAAGTGAGTTGAGATATTGTCCCTCAACCCTCAGAGTTCATGACTAGAGCAGTTGGTGCTTGAAACCAGTCATTGCAGCCTAGCCGGCTCACCCATTTATATCAATGTTCTATAAAAATATCACCAATTTCCATGCAGGCCATGGTGTGAAAATGATGAGAACCAGAATTCTACATAAGCAACGGTTCAAATTGTGGTTCCCCAGTAAGGCTTCAATAAATGGCAGTAGTTGTTGCATCTTTGCCTATTGATTAAGGCTACCATGAGGAACAATGACAAGTAATGCAGTAGTTGCCCTGAAGACCTTGGTACCCAAGGAAAACCCAGAAGACAGGTTTAACTCTGTGGAGAAAAGAAGAAACCCAGAAGGGCTGGTGATCTCAGCTATTCCAAATTTGACCTCAGCTATTCCACAAACTTGGGGTCAGTGTCAAAGGCCATGTTCACTTCCATGCTGTTGCCGCCCACAACAGCTCCTGGGAAGCAAGTTTCCAGAGCCAACAGTCCTCCTTTGCCCTGCTGTGTGGCAGCCCCATGCGTATCCTGGCCCACTCCAGTTTACGCTCCAGTTTAGTAAGATGCTCAGCCTCTTATGGTCAAGACTAGCTCTGTCAAGTAGAAATGGATATAGTCCTTACATGTTTTATAACTTTTTATTCCTTAATATTAATTTAGTGATATTTCTGGGATGAATAAAGACAAGACATATGATCATGAGGAAGACCAGAACTTGCTTTTGAGAAATGATTTTCTTTAGCATGAAGTATAAAAATCTCCTCTCAAGTAAGGTGATAACTAGGAAAGCACAGATTTTATGATGTTGGTTTTTTATGTTCATTTGCAATTTAAATAAGTAGGATCTTTGATTTGATGATAAGGGGGAAACCTCAGCATTCTGTTGGAATGTACATGGAGCTTGGGAGATGGGAAACAAATTATGCTAGGAATAGGGTATTTTGTTTTCATTTTGTAGATGGAAAAACTGAAGCTCAGTGTGTTAAGTAACTAATTTAAGGTCATGCAGCTAGTTAAGAGCAAAGCTGATACTTAAGCCTGGTACCATCTAACCTGGTTCTACCTAACTCGTTAACACATGCTGTGAGTCTCCTGTGCTGCCTTCTTAGAGACCGAAGTGGAAAGTAGAATAGACAGAGAGAAGTCTAATTGGGAGCAGGCATTCTTATTGGAGGGGATGACTTAAAGACTCAGGTAATGTGTAGGCAAAATATTGGGGAATAGAATGTAGTTGAATCCCTGGGGTGGATGACTAGGCCAGATCATCTAGGAAATAAAGATATTTAAGGAAGGGTGCATGTCTCAGTTAAGCTATTAAAGCCTGTAATTAGTGGTTTTATTAAATTATAAAAAAAATTAAAACAGTATGGTACTCTCTTAAACATATTATGTTTCAGGAGTTAGCTCTAATTGCTTTTTAAAATCCTTATATGTTGAATATTAAATAGTGTTAGTTGCTCAGTTGTGTCTGGCTCTTCGTGACCCCATAGACTATAGTCCACTAGGCTTCTCTGTCCATGGAAGTCTCCAGGCAAGATTACTAGAATGGGTAGCCTTTCCCTTCTCCAGGGGATCTTCTCAACCCAGGAATCAAACCCAGATCTCCCACATTGCAGGCAGATTCTTTAACGTCTGAGCCACCAGGGAAGCCCATTAAATAAATGGAAGATATAAATATTGGCTTTATTCCATTTTGTTACTTCATCTCACATATGTAATGGCATAAATTAGATATCAGATCATTACCTAGGCAAGGAAAGTGAGACAGATGAGAAAGGAAGTAACTTTGGAAATGCCCCTACCAACTATTTCCAATTTATCTGAGTTAGATAAGTGGCTAATAAAAACACACACAGTAATGTGACTGAATAATAACTAATACATGTGGAATGTCCAGAGAATATGCTCTGGTCATGTTCCCATCGTGATCTGAGCTGAAATGTGAGATCAAGTAACTGTCCCAAGCACAGAAGGGCCAGGTCTGACTCTTGGACTGGAACAAATGAACTAATGGACCACTCGAGACAGGTAAGGGATTAGCCCTGAGCCTGTGGATCTGTCTTGACACAAATACGGCACCCGGTAGTTTACCCTCGTCACACTTACTCTTGGTTTGAGATTCATAGAGTCAAGGCAAGATGCCATCTGAGACCTTCCAAAGGCCATGAAAGCAAAATCAGAGCAAAACCTTTTCCATCACTGACTCACCAAAATGAGCATCCGTTCTCCTGAAGGCTGATTTTCCTCCTGAGCAAAAGGCACAGCCTCAGATGGAATTTTTCAGTGTTGTTTTCACGCTTCTAATTTAAATTGTAACACTTTTCCACTCATCTCCCCTACATGTTCCAGCAGAGGGTAGCACCATGGCTGTCTGGGGACAGTGGTGTTAAAATGCTATTTAGAAAAGGATCCCTGGCTTTAGGAGGAAAACAAAAAGAAGCCAGAGAAAGGAAACAACAGAAAGAGCAGGAAGTTGAGCAGAGACACAGTCTAGTAGGCAGTTCCAGACTTGGGCTCTTTCTGAGCTCTGTGTTATTGCTTTTGAGCTTCTCATTCATGTTCCCCTGGTTGGGCTCCTCTGATGGAACATAATTGTGTCTCTGAGGTGAAAATTCTGGAAGAGCCAAACCGTTAATGAAACTCAAATAGCAGATACGATTTTGATGCCCTGCTCAGAGTACTTTGGCCTCCCCTGCTCCCTTCCATGGCCATGCTTTTCTATCAGCTGCTTCTGCATCTCTCTGCCAAGAGCATTTTCAGGGTGTAAGCATGCTCAGTTCATCCAGAGCAGGCCATAAGGTAAGGCCCCTGGAAGCAGCATCCTCACTGATGACGGGGGAAAAGTTGGTAGACAAATACCCTCATCTCCTTACCCTCTGATGGGACAACTCTGAGGGGGCTTCTCTAGTCTCCTGGAGCTCCCCAGTGGGGCTGAGCCCCTGTGGCTCACAATGATAATCTGCTCACAACACACCTGCCTTGACTTTCTTCCCTTTTTCTCTCATTTCTACCCTTACTGATGCTTCCTGGATCGCCTCAAATAAATCCTTGTTTCAGAGTGTGATTCTGGGAGAATCTAACCTCAAACACTAGGCTAACTGGGAGATAGGAAATATTAAAGAGCAAAGCTGCAACGTATTAACTCACAGAGGTGGAAGTTTCAGGGTTTTCTGACTTAGGAAGAAAAGTGATTCATCAAAGACCATGTACTTTTCTCAGGTCCCTGACATTGGCTAATACCACCATTGTTTTAGTTACTCTGCCCAGAAACCCGGACTTTGAATCTCGAGCACACTGACAAAATTACTGACAGGGACCTGGGGTCATCCCTGTGGCAGCGTCCTCGAGAAACTGACTATAACCTGGACCCAAGGTTCACGGGGATTTTCAGATTATCCTTAGGTCCTCTGTGCTGTGCTTAGTCGCTCAGTTGTGTCCGACTCTTTGTGACTCCATGGACTGTAGCCCTCCAGGCTCCTCTGTCTCTGGGATTCTCCAGGCAAGAATACTGGAGTGGGTTGCCATGCCCTCCTCCAGAGGATCTCCCCAACCCAAGGATCAAACCCAGGTCTCCTGCATTGCAGGCGGATTCTTTACCGTCTGAGCCACCAGGGAAGCCCCAGGTTCTCTGAGCTACCCATAACCTTACTTATTGTGTTTTTTTTTATTTGTTTGCTTGTTTGTTTTTTTGTCTCCTGCTGGCCAGAGTCAGTTTCTGTGGTTTACAGTGATCCAATGCATCCTCCCCTTCACATCATGAATCCAGTTACTCTGTCTTTTCAGTTCCTTCTTCAAAATGCCTTGGATCTGTTTATTCCTTACCATAGCCTAATGCAGATGCTGGCTTTTGTCTTAATGAAGCATTTCTTTAGCCTCCTGCCATCATTCCGGTCTCACCCCTCACATCCACTGGGGCTGGCAGTCCTGGACCAGGTGCTGGCACCCACACCTCTGGGTTTGTTCCAGCGCCCTTAAAGGTCTTGGCAAGGCTAGATCTGCTTCCCGCTTCTCTTATCTCCAAAGTAAGGAGTTTCACTTAAACTATTGACTCCCAATCAGAAACCATTTATTATATCTCAAAAACATAAGCTGTATTATTCTTTGGAGAACATAGCTTACTAAGCATGCAGTTGATTGATTTTTAGGTTATGATTATGTTACCTTTATGCAAATATACAGGTCAGTTTATGTTTATCAGAAGCTCTAATGGACACCTCAGTGTTACTGGCAAATGAAAATGGGGAATAAGTGAATTTTGCTCAGTTAATACACATTGTTTCAAATCGTGGGCTCCATGTTGGGGGGTGGTGAGAGGGCAGGTAAGGATGAAGTAGATGTGTCGTGAAACTGGCTAAATAGGGGACTTGGGGCTTAGGAGACCGCAAGTAGCTTGGTATTAGTCCTGTAAGGTCCTTTTCAGCAGTTTGACTACTCATTATTCACATTTTTGGTGACCTTATCTGACTTTTAGGTTGGTCACACAAAACCTGTCTCTGACCTTCAAGTGTCCTCCATAGTCTTATTGGTCCAGACTTAGGGTTACCTGGATCTTTAACCCTCCCACTGTCCTGAATTCATTATACTCTCACTCCTGCCTCAGCTGGAATGTCATCCCCACTGTTCTTTGCCATGAAAGCCTGTTCATCTTTGAAGACCCAGATGAAATCCAACTTCTTCTTGGAGATCTTCCCTGTCTGCTCTGGCCGTCTTTGAGCTTCTGTGTTGGGGCTCTGAAACCTGCAGATATCCATGCCACATAATTTAACCCTGGTTTTACCCTATATTTTTTATATCCTTCATCACAAGCATGTTGATCTTGTGTTCTCAATTAGATGTTTGGTTTTTGAGAACAGAGATCCTGCCTTATTTTTCTGGCTTTTTCATAATACCAGGTATTGAAAGATGAAATCAATTGGTGGAATGTCAGGATCAGGGCTGTGTAAGGCTTGATGAAGTCACATGAAGGTAATGGCAGTTTTGAGACAGGGATGTAGATTTTCTGACTTCTGCTGTACCTCAGTGTTCTTTGTAACTTATGACTGGTTGAACATTTTTAAGTCACCCTTTAGAAATCACAAATGATCAGAATCTGAAATATATCCACAGTCTAATAATTCCAAGGAGTGTCTGCAGCCAGCATTCATGCAAGCTATCTAAGTGCAGACAATAGGCAACCAGAATTCTCAAGGAGCTGTTAGATAAGAGAACCCTAAACCGGGTGGAAGAAGAAAGGTTTTAAGGGTGCAGTGCCTAAAGGCAGGACCCCATGCAGAACAGAACAGCTGTGGGTTCATGAGACATCCAAGGAGCAGGCAGGTGCAACGACCTGACTTGCCTGCAGCTTTTACAAACAATGAGTAGCTCAATAGGGCAGGCAGGCTGGTTAGTGAGCAAAGAGATATGGTGTCTGATGTCACGCCCTTGAAGCTGTGGAATAGTTGAGATGTTATGTGCATAGTCTGGCTAAAGAATTATTGATCACATGTTGGATTTCTAACTTCTCTCAGATGACCTCTTCAAATGAGAGACATTGATCTACACTTTTGTATTGCTACTGATGAGTGCAGTGGTCTACCCCATTGGCTGCAGGTAAGGGTGTTGCTGAAGCAAGCTTTTATCTGTAGCTTTAAGTAGGAGAACCAACTCTCTCCTGCGAGGAGGGTTAGCCAGAACTTCTTCTCTTCTTGTCTTTGGGTCAGGCCTTGTTAAGCCTCCTGAAGATTTGGGCCCGAAAAACTGTGCTGAATAGGGAGAAGCCGTTGTGTGGGACTGACTAATGCACGGTGTTTCAGAGAATAAAGTGATGCTCGAGGTCCTTGTCAAGACTTAGGATTTGGGAAGAGACTTGAGTTCTGCTGAGTCCTGTGTTGATCTCTAAGAGATAACTGAGCTTCAGTGGCCAGAGCCACCTCTACAAAATGACTGTGGACAATAATAAAATTATGTGCCAACTGGCTAGGTACACTTTATGTAATTTACCTTATTTAACCTTTATCACATCCTGCAGAGTGGGCCTTAGTGCCCCCATTTTATAGATGCAGAAACTGAGTGTCAGTAACTTGCTCAAGACCACGCCTTGTCTGGGACTCAAACACAGGTTACCCAAATCAGTAGCTCTATCACAACTTTCCTATAAAAGTTGCTCCCAAGAACAGTTTCAAGGTAATTTCTCTGTATATAAGTCTATTGAGTTAAACAAATTCAGAAGCAAAAATAACACAGAATTAGTGGAGGGCAGGGAGACTAATTATAAAATAACTGAATACAAGCTCTTCTCACTGCCCAGCAAAGTTTCATGAGAAAAGGCCTGGGACCAGCCATGCTGGAAGGTGATAAGTGCAATGGAGAAAAAGAAAGCAGTGCAGGGGGATAGAGTGAGAATATCAGGGCTGGGTGGGATGGTGGCAGTTTTACGGTGATGGTTCAGGAAGGTATCAAAGAGAGGATGACGTTAAAAGAAGACCCTTTGGAAGGAGGTGGCGGCGTTAATCATGTTGATATCTGGGAATAGCAAGAGCAAAGGCTCTGAGGCAGAGGTGTGCCAGACATATTCCAGCAAAGAAGGGAGAGAAGCTAGAATGCAGCCAGCCAAATGGAGAGTAGTAGGAGGCAAGGTCAAGAGTAATGGAGAACCCCATTGTGTTAGGACTTGTGGTTTTTGCGAAGAACATACATCCCTCTCTTTTCTCTGGAAAACACAAGGCACATCTTCTGGACATTTGGAATTTGTTCGGTCATCCTTCCCCTGGTGAGTCAGGATGTCATGAAGTGCACTGAGAAAACTACTGACCTTGGCTACACTTGACTAGGCAGGATGGTTTTGTTGTCGTTATTAGAGTATAGAACTGGGTCTCCAAAGAAGCTGATCCTGATTCAAAGATTTGAGTACAGGTAATTTACTGAAGCAAAGAGTTGGACACGACTGAGCGACTGAACTGAATTGAACTGAATTTACTGAAGAGCTGAAGGAGGAACCAGTAGAAGAGTGGGGAAGGAAGGTGGAAAGGGAAAGCAACCAGTGAAAGGTGCATTACTAAACCAGTGCTATCCAGGGCAGCAGAAACTTAACCCTGGGAGCCAGTGTAGAATGTTTGCCTCAGAATTATCCCACCCAGGGAGTGAGGATTTGGGTATTTATACACCAATCCTTGCTGGTCAGTGGTCATGGCTGTTTCTGAGGCACCTTAATTCCCCACATTTCCAGTCTACGACATTAGTAGCAAAGTGACTCTATGCCATGGTGCCAGGTAAAGCCCTCAGATGAAGAGCTGCCATTCCGGGTAGTTGAAAGGCAGTTTCATGCCCTAAATTGGTAAGAGTGGGGCTGGACAGACATTAACAGAGTTGCTGACCTCTCTTAAAGCTTTTGAGTCTTGTCTCTATGCCACTTGGGTTTGTGGCTCAGATGGTAAAGAATCTGCCTGCAATGCGGGAGACCCAGGTTCAACCCCTGGATGGGGAAGATCCTCTGGAGAAGGGAATGGCAACTCACTGCAGTATTCTTGCTTGGAGAATTCCATGGACAGAGGAGCCTGGTGGGCTTTTAGTCCATGGGGTTGCAAAAAGTTGGACACAACTAAGTGCCTAACACTTTCTATGGCACTTACTAAGAGAGAAGAAACAGAAACCCCCCTTTCCTCCTCTGCTATTGTAAGAAACTGCTGCTGCTGCTGCTAAGTCACTTCAGTCGAGTCCAACTCTGTGCAACCCCATAGACAGCAGCCTACCAAGTTCCTCTGGCCCTGGGATTCTCCAGGCAAGAACCCTGGAGTAGGTTGCCATTTGCTTCTCCAATGCGTGAAAGTGAAGTCACTCAGTCGTGTCTGACTCTTCGCGACTCCATGGACTGCAGCCTACCAGGCACCTCTGTCCATGGGACCCTCCAGGCAGGAGTACTGGAGTGGGTTGCCATTGCCTTCTCTGATAGTAAGAAAACTTTGGCTGAAATTCTCAAAGGGAATAAATGAAAACTTGAGATCAACATATAGATCACTCTCATCCACCTTTGTTTCTTGTAGCAAAAGATAGCTAATCTATAAAACACATATTGGCTTCAAACACCAATCTTTTAAAAGGAAAGAGAGAGAACATTCATTGCTAATTGCTACTGTCAGGGTGAAGATTATTTCTTGGCATACAGTACAGGGAGCTTTTGCAAAGATGCTTATTAATATCATCCGCAGTTCATGGAAACCTTGTCTGACAGATGAGCAGCCCTGTGACAGGACTCAGGCTGTCAGGGACGCTGACTACAAGAATTGGGGGACGGAGCATTCCTTCCTCCCAGGAACTCTAACCTGCTCATCTCCTCCCCGGATGTCCCCTCTGTAATGAGAAGCTCACTGTTGCACAGTAAAGAAAGATCAGTAAAATCTCCCTCCTCCAGCAAGCCTGCCAGGCCAAACATTATGCCCCAGGGGAAGTTATACGCCTCTTGGGGGAGCTGGGTAGACTTTGCATAGGGGGGCTCTGTGTCCCCCCGTCGGTTGCTTGTGTTTCAGTAGCTTGGGATGGTTTTGTATAGGCAATGCACTAAGTGAGGTTTTCATACTTCTTAATAGTTGAAAAAAGTCAGAAGAAGAAGAAGAAGTCAGGGCACCTGAAAACTCTATGATAATCAAATTTCAGTACGTGCCAGCCGTGCTCATTTGCTTTTGCTTTGTCTGTGCCTAGTTTTGCTCTGTGATGAAATAATTGAGAAGTTGAGACCACATGGCCCACAAAGCCTACAGTGTTTACTATCTGTCTGTTTACAGAGAAGCTTGCTGAGTCTTGCAGTAAAGAATCGTTTTGGTGACAGTCTGCTCCCCTGACTGCACATCTAGTGCTGAGATGAGGTACCTGTTCAAAGCCCACAGCACAGGTGGGCTAATCACTCCTGAAGATTATTGGCATGCAATGGAATGTGATGGGACTGGATCTTGTTCCCCAAACAGACCCACACTTGGAGGTAATTCGAATGAGTTTTATACTTGTCACTTTCATCCCTGTAGTTCTGAAACTTGAGAGACTTCTGAAGTAAACAGAATTAGAGGAAGAGGGCAGCCTGGCTAGACGAGAGCTTGCTGAGGGCCGTTTGTAGGACTTAACATAGTCATGTCTTCTGATACTCCTGCTTCTTTTGAAGCTACCACATTGAATGTGTGAAGTTATTGGAATTCAGCTTTTCACCAGTCCTATAACTCTTCACTCAATAGCGTCAATTTTGTCAGTGAAATAAAAAACCTGGTGAAGAAATTGCGAGAGTATTTTAGGAAGTTGCAGAGCTGTAGAGGAGGCCCTCTTAGTAGCATGAGCATATGGATACTAGAGTCCCATGCTGACAAAGCAAGAGACTTTATTGGGAAGGGACGTCTGGGCAGAGAGCTGGAGGGTAAGGGAACCCAGGAGAACCGCTCTGCCACATGGCTCACAGTTTCGGGTTTTATGGTAATGGAATTAGTTTCCCGGTTGTTTTTAGCCGATCATTCTAACTCATAGCCCTGCCTGGTGGCTCACACCTTGCTCAGCCAAGAGGGATGCCTGCAAGAAGGATTCTGGGAAGTGGTTGGACACATGGTGTCTCCTTTTGACTTCCCCTGAACTCTTCAGGTTAGTGGTGGCTTATTGTTCTGTGTTCCTTACCAGGACCTCCTGTTGGAGAATAACTCATGCAAATGGTTACTATGGTGCCTGGCCAGGGTGGGTGGTTTCAGTCAGTGTGCTTCCCCTAACAAAACCACGTATAAATCAAGTATTATAATCTATGCATAGATATCTGCATGAAAAAGACAATGGTAAAATGTGAAGATCAAGTCAAAGAATCCTGTATAGGAAGTTATCATTTGTGTGTGTATATGTGTATATAAGAGAGAGAGAGAGAGAGACTAACAGAAATACTGATCAGGACAGTGAGACAAAGCCAGCCTCTTCTGAAGAAATATTCATTTATGGCAGAGTAAGCATACATCTTCCAAAGACAAAGATAAAGGAATGTCTGCCGGACGGGGGGTAGGGGAAGGGGGATGTCTGTGAAATTTCTGTGGGCTTGGCTTCTGTGTTGAAATGTGCAGACCATCTATTGGCTCCAGGTGGTCCAGCTCTAATGTCAAGTCCAAGCCATGGGGATCATCATGAGATGTACCCATGTAGCATCAGCTGTCAGGTGGTTGAGGTAATGTGCATGAGAGGTTAAATGCAGGAAAAGTGGAAAGCATTATAGATAAACCCCAATAGCAGCTAAACAAATCCAGGCAAAACTTTGTAATGGACTTAACACCAATGTACTTAAAATGACATCTAATATTTAGGGACACATTTTGTGTTTTATAGATGTTATCTAAGTATAAAAATAATGCAAGCATAATACTTAGGGGACTCAAAATATCACAAATTGCTTAATGAAAAGTGGTAAAATAGTCTTGTTATTGTCTGCTGCTTGGCAGGGTTCTTTCATTGAACATTAGAACGAGATGACATCAGTTTGTCACTTGGCAAATGGTCCTTTGCCTTCTAAACTGTCCAGCAGGTGGTCTAGGTGATAAAGTGCAATGCCAGCTTGATCTTGTTTTTGCTAGCAGCTTCTGCCCCACACTACTGCCATCATTCAGCACCTCTCAGCCGGGCAACCACACCATGTGTCATTGCCTAGCGTCTCATACCCCAGATCCCATGCATCACAGTCAAGCCACACAGCTCTGAAGGTAAATTACCCAACTTCTTAATGTCAGTTGCTTCAGTGGCTTTTACTCCCCATCCACTCTCTGTAAGTCTGGTTCTAGCATTAAATCAAAAGTCCAGATCCTGGGGGGTTTTTTTTGCAGCAAAATTCAAGTTTTGCTCTACAGAGCATACTTCTCTTTTTCTCTAATCTCAGATTAAACTGTGAGAAGCAGGTAGTTAAGAATCCTCTGGTTGACCAAGATAAATCAAAGAAAGGGACAGTGCACTAACATGAGTTTACGATTGGTGAGAACCCCCAAGATTCTGCTAGTCAGACCTTGGGCTGCTTCCCTCACTGTGCATGGATGGAAACCTGGGGATTCCAGCAGTTAGGGGTGTTTCCAGTTGGCTGGGGTGGCAGTCGCCCTGCATCTTTGGTATATAGTTTCAAACAGTTGATCTCTCCTGGAACATAGATTTTTTTGTTGTTGTTGTTAATTTGTATCACTGTATTTTTTCCTATGGTGAATATACAAGCTAGTTAATCTTGACTAAGAACCAAGAGTTGACTTTACTCTAGAGGCCAGGAAAGGTAGCATTCACCTGAGGAAGGGGAAGAAGCAATGATCCCTGAAAGATAAAACTGCCCAGATGTGTGGAAGTTCTACCCGCTTCCTCATAGAGGGAAGTGGTCCCTGTACACTTAGGTGCATAATCATAGTATCTGATGCATGCTTTTTAGTTCTGGGTGTCTGTGAGTAACTTCTGAATAAAAGTACGTGTAGTTTATTGGTGTTAATACATATTTAAACTCTACTGATACATAGAAATAAGATGTGATTCCATTAAAATCTATTTCAAAATTAGTAGTAGGTCAAGAGCAGAGTACTAATATAAAGGTAACCAACACAGTATGTTCATTAATAGAACCTGTTATTAGGATCTAGTGGTTTAGGTCCTTGCATTTCATTCTGAGGGGCATACTGGGAGTGGTGGTGGTGGTGTGTTAGTTTATTTGACTGGTATAATGAAGTATCACAGACTGGTTTACAGAACAGAAATCAATTCTCTTCTAGTTTCAGAGGCTGGAAGTCTAGTTCATGGTTTGGTTTCCTCTGAGACCTCTCTTTTTGGCTTATGGATGGATACCTTCTCACTGGTCCTCACATGATCTTTCCTGTGTGCAGAGGTGTCCCTGTGACCAAACATCTTGTTATAAAGACATCAGTCAGACAGGGTTAGAGCCCACCCTGATGGTTCCATTTTACCTTAACTACCTCTTCAGAGGCCCCAACTCCAAATACAATCATGTTCTAATATATTGGGGGCTTCAACATATGAATTTGGGGGAATGCAATTCAGCTCATAGAAGAGAGAATATAAGGAAAGTTATAGGAAAGAACTTTTTAAAAGTTAAAATTTTAAGGAATCTCCGCAGTGTTCTCCATAGTGGCTGTACTAGTTTGCATTCCCACCAACAGTGTAAGAGGGTTCCCTTTTCTCCACACCCTCTCCAGAATTTATTGCTTGTAGACTTTTGGATAGCAGCCATTCTGACTGGCATGAAATGGTACCTCAGTGTGGTTTTGATTTGCATTTCTCTGATAATGAGTGATGTTGAGCATCTTTTCATGTGTTTGTTAGCCATCTGTATGTCTTTTTTGGAGAAATGTCTGTTTAGTTCTTTGGCCCACTTTTTTTTTTTTTCTTCCTTTCTTTTTTCCATTTATTTTTATTAGTTGGTGGCTAATTACTTTACAATATTGTAGTGGTTTTTGCCATGCACTGACATGAATCAGCCATGGATTTACATGTGTTCCCCATCCTGAACCCCCCTCCCACCGCCCTCCCCATCCCATCCCTCTGGGTCATCCCAGAGTACCAGCCCCGAGCACTTGTCTCATGCATCCAACCTGGGCTGGTGATCTGTTTCACACTTGATAATATACATGTTTCGATGCTGTTCTTTCAGATCATCCCACCCTCGCCTTCTCCCATAGAGTCCAAAAGTCTGTTCTATACATCTGTGTCTCTTTTTCTGTCTTGCATATAGGGTTATCGTTAACCATCTTTCTAAATTCCATATATATGCGTTAGTATACTGTATTGGTGTTTTTCTTTCTGGCTTACTTCACTCTGTATAATGGGCTCCAGTTTCATCCATCTCATTAGAACTGATTCAAATGTATTCTTTTTAATGGCTGAGTAATATTCCATTGTGTATATGTACCACAGCTTTCTTATCCATTCGTCTGCTGATGGGCATCTAGGTTGCTTCCATGTCCTGGCTATTATAAGCAGTGCTGCAATGAACATTGGGGTACATGTGTCTCTTTCATATCTGGTTTCCTCAGTGTGTATGCCCAGCAGTGGGATTGCTGGGTCATATGGCAGTTCTATTTCCAGTTTTTTAAGGAATCTCCACACTGTTCTCCATAGTGGCTGTACTAGTTTGCATTCCCACCAACAGTGTAACAAACATGTGTTTGTTAGCCATTTGTATGTCTTCTTTGGAGAAATGTCTGTTTAGATCTTTGGCCCACTTTTTGATTGGGTCTTTTCTTTTTCTGGAATTGAGCTGCCGGAGTTGCTTGTATATTTTTGAGATTAATTCTTTGTCCGTTGCTTTGTTTGCTATTATTTTCTCCCATTCTGAAGGCGAACTGCCATATGACCCAGCAATCCCACTGCTGGGCATACACACTGAGGAAACCAGAATCAAAAGAGACACGTGTACCCCAATGTTCATCGCAGCGCTGTTTATAACAGCCAGGACATGGAAGCAACCTAGATGTCTATCAGCAGATGAATGGATAAGAAAGCTGTGGTACATATATACAATGGAATATTACTCAGCCATTCAAAAATACATTTGAATCAGTTCTAATGAGGTGGATGAAACTGGAGCCTATTATACAGGGTGAAGCAAGCCAGAAAGAAAAACACCAATACAGTATACTAACGCATATATATGGAATTTAGAAAGATGGTAACGATAACCCTATATGCAAGACAGAAAAAGAGACACAGATGTATTGAACAGTCTTTTGGACTCTGTGAGAGAGGGCAAGGGCAGGACGATATGGGAGAATGGCATTGAAACATGTAAAATATCATATGTGAAACAAATTGCTAGTCCAGGTTTGATGCATGATACAGGGTGCTCGGGGCTGGTGCACTGGGATGACCCAGAGGGATGGGATGGGGAGGGAGGTGGGAGGGGGGTTTAGGATGAGGAATACGTGTACACTCATGGCGGATTCAAGTCAATGTATGACAAAACCAATACAATATTGAAAAAATAAATAAATAAAAGCCATTCACTGGTGAAGGGAAATGGCCTTGTTATCCTAAAAAAAAAAAAAGGAGTTAATTTCCAAAAAAAAAAAGTTAAAATTTGGATACAATTTGATAGTTTCAAGTGTTACACATAAAACTTAATTTCTGGGGTTCTAGGGACTATATTTTAATGATTTCTTGATCATGTCAAAAAGCTCTCGAAGTTGTTTTTTTGCCAGAGATGAGAGTTAACCAAAAAGATCAAAAGGAATTTAAAATTTCACTTTATCAGCATAAAAAGCCTGAAGTTTTACTCTACATGTTCAACTGTGTAAGAAGCATAGCATGTTTTTAGGTCTTTAGTTTCTAATTCTGAATCTAAGTCCTCATCTTACTCATCTGGCATAAAATCCACCCCAGTTGGAGTTCTTTCCCTGCTCCACAGAGGCCTTCAGGATCCCATAGACTGTGGGCAGAGCAGAACATCAGGAAAGATTCCTGACCCTAGATCTGCACTGGCTCACTGTGTGCTCCATGCGTATTTGTTGTCTGGCTAGCATGTTCCTTGCCCAAGCCTCATGGTTTCTTAGAGGAAAGCAGTGTTGCAGCACCCCAGAGTGGCCTGGGAGGTCTGGCTTCTGTTTTTTCCTAACATGGGTCTTAGGGTGGCCAGAGCTTTACTCTCTGGGGATAGCTGCAAAAATCTCTAGGATGTGCAGTCTCTGCTCAGCCCCTTTTCCCATGGACTGCACTCCCCTGGCAGTTGTACAATTGAGAATGTGAGGGCCGAGGAGGCAGCTGGCTGTGCAGCCTGAATTCTGCCAGTCTAGGAAAATGCAGAGACAATGTAGGGATGGCTGCCCAGACCTCAGTGTACTGTATCATATTGTGTGTGTGTGGCGCTGCTCCAGAACCATAGATTTAATTCCAAACTTGACAGTTGTGCTATAGCCTGTAAAATATTTGCATTGATTTTCTATATATATATATATATATATAATTTACAGCCTATAAAATATTTATATGGAAATATTTTCTAAAGATCCTATATTCCATTTATTATTTCTGTACCACTGAATATTGGACTGCGAGTCAGGAGACCTGGGTTCTACTTCCAGCTCTGGGCTACTAGGCTATGTGACTTTGGGTAGGTCAACTCATCTTCCTGATTTTCTCATGTATAAAGCAAGGGGAAGGAACTGTGAAGTATCCAAGATCCCGTTCAGCTGTAACACTTTCTGGTTCATTTCCTCTAGGCAGGTATAGACAGGCAGCCCTTGGCCCATTGCAGTCCCTAGGCATTCTGCCAGAGATACCCTGGTGAGTTTTCATCACAGCACAGGAAGGAGCCCCCTGTCAAATGGAAGAAGAGCATCACAGTGTAGATGGGAGTGCAGAGTCTGGTGTCTAAATTACAATAAGAAAAAGAAGTCAGGACTACAAATAGTCTTAGAGGCAAACAATGGTAAAGAATATAGGCCTTGGAAAGGCCTGTCTAGGGGTGAGCCTGGCTTTGGTGCTTCCTATTTTGTGATCTTGGGCAAACCTCTGAATCTCAGTCTCCTTATGTGTATTCCTTTAGTTGAAAATGTGAAGTACATTTTTTACATTTGATATGGGGTATGGTAAGGGTTCAGCGAACATTATTGTCATTGATTTATCCAAAAGGCATCTGTCAAGAGACTAAAAATCTTCAAATATTTCCTGAAAGACATTTATCAAATCCTCCCCAAAGAAATCCTTCTGGATTCCCTCATATTTATAAATGGGTTCCTTTACCTGCTAATTTGTTGTCATACAAAATAGATCATAATTGTGGACATAAATGTAAGAATTTTGTAGAGTAGGGTATTGGTTCATATCATTATGAATATAATTTTATGATTAACCATTATATTAACTTGTTTACTTGCAAGCTCTGGGAAGATTTGAACCACACAGTGAATGAGCATGTCTTTTAATGTTAGGGCATCTTTTCCTGGTTTTCTTAGGACAGTCTAATTTATGTTCCTTATCCTTCAGCTATTATTTAAAGTACATTTTTATGCTCAGAAGTATACTGATGTAGACAATCATTTATAAAATTACCCTATTTAAGTTAATTACTTGTTGGGTTGACAGTTATTGCTACAAAAAGCTATTTGGGGAACATTGTTTTCACAAAGAAGTCAGATTAGACATACATCATGTCAACTTCATTTTCTGGAGGGTCTAATTCCTGTACATCTGAATGTGGCCTGCAAGAGGCTGTAAACTACCAGAGATAGCTATTTAGGAGTTTCCACAGGAATAGATGTCTCAAGTGTGTCCAAAAAAGATCAAGCTGGAACTGTAACTTGAGGAAAAGGATTATGAAAACTCTTGATAGTATTATTAAGATTTAAATTTTTCATTTTTTCCTCCCTTCATTCCCACCATGCTAAACAGTGACAGCACAATGGGGAGCAAGTTCAGTATGGTCCATTTTTGCCTCCATGGTGCTCACATTTTGCAGAAGATCACAGATGAGACAGAAGTTTCACCAGAAAAAGATAAATATTGTGACAAGGAACACAGAAAGAAAGGAACAAAGAAAGAGCTAAGGTAGAACATAATGGAAGCACGTGGGAGCAATCTGCTTTTAAATTGAGTTGTTGGAGGAGGTCTCTTGAGGACATAGCATTTAAACAAATGCAGAAGTGAGAGAGAAGTGCTACAGTGTGTAGGAAACACTACTGTGTATGTTTGTGTAACTGAGAGATCAATGTGGCCAGAAATCACTGAGCCATGGGGAAAGCCTGACATGAGATGAGGTGGGAAAGATGGACAGAGACCAGGTCATGCTGGGCCCAAGAGCCTATAGTAAAGAAACTGGATTTTGTTTCAGGTGAAATAGAAAGCCATTAAAGAGTTTTAAGTGGAGGAGTGGCATGATCCAATTTTTGTGTAATGTTTTGTGTAGCGTTGATCAAATTTACATTGTGATTTACTTTCCTGCTATGTGGAGAAAAGATTGAGGTAAATGATGAAAAAAAGTTGGAAGTAGAGGGATCAGTGAGAGATGGTGGTGATCTGGGCCTGGGTTGGTGGTGGTGGAGATGGACAGGATCATGACACATTTTTCAGGTTGGTTCTATAGGATTTGCTCGAAGGTTGGATACTGACAATGTAGGAAGTGGAGAATCAAGAATGAACCAATGATTTTGCCTTTGTTGTTGTTCGGTTGCTTAGTTGTGTCTGCTCTTTTTGACCCTGTGGACTGCAGCACTCCAGGCTTCCCTGTGCTTCACCATTGCCCAGAGCTTGCTCAAACTCATGTCCATTGAGTCAGTGATGCCATCCAACCAACTCATCCTCTGTCATCCCCTTTTCCTCCTGCCTTCAGTCTTTCCCAGCATCAGGGTCTTTCCTAATGAGTTTGCTCTTCGAGCTTAAAGATACAGAAATTTAGGTTGAAAGACTAAGCAAACTGGCCAAGACTGCATAGGTTGTTAGTTTTGCTTTAGGTGCTGGGTACTTATATGGGAAGGTGTAAAGGCAAGTTTGGGGACCAGAAATAAAGACTTTTGTTTCAAAAATGTTAAAAATATTAAAATTGAGAGGTTTCTGGTATACTCAAGTTAAGAACACCACATAGGAAGTTGGATACGTAAGCATGGATCTCTGAGAAGTATGGGCTTTAATTATAAATTTTGTACTCATTAGCATGTCCATAAAATTAAACATTGGGAATGTTAGACCACCTGGGGTGAGCATATTCAGAAAAGGAAGGAAGGGAGGGAGGCAAGAGGAGAGGGAGAATAGATCTGAGCCTTGAGTAATAGTCATATGTGAAACAGAGAGGAGACAGAGACAACAGTGGAGAAAAAGGAAAGATCCACTGAGATACGGAAAGTCAGGAGAGAGAAAGATGTGACAGAAGCTGAGAGAGGAGAGTGCTCCAGAAAAGAGGATGCTGCCAAATAAGCTGAGAATAGAGAAGTGTCTGTGGATTTGGTCCAGGAAAGAGGATACAGCCAAATAAGCTGAGAACAGAGAAGGGTCTGTTGGATTTGGTCACAAGGGTGGAAATGACCAGAGACCTGACAAGAGCAGTCAAATCATCATTTTCAGCATTTGAAAATGGTGTATCGGGACCTTAGAAGCAGACCTGTGGAGGGGGTTGCTGGGGCCTGGGGAGGCCTGGAAGAGATAGCGCGGCTGGTAACTTTGCATATCATAATTTACCTGCTGCAGGTTGAACACACGCTAGAAGGTCTAGAAATGTTCATGGATTGACTTTAAAAAAAGAAACAGAAAATACCCTGCAGTTGGCATTCCTTTTTTACTCTGTGAGAGGCAATGTAAAGTCTGAAGGATACAGTTTCATACAAGTCCAACATGGGTTTCTCTCAAAAATAATGTATGAAATGATTTCATTCTATTATTCTCTAAACAGGATGGTTACAATATTATTATCCCAGTTTAGAGATTCAGAAATTCAGGTTGAGAGACTAAGCAAACTGGCCAAGACCACATAGCCTCTTGTGGCAGAGACAGGAGTTCCCTGGGTCGGCCCGAGTCCCAGTCTTGTGGAACTTCCCACTTCTTCCCAGGAAAGAAATCCATGACTCAGGACCCCGAGGCCATGTCAGCTCCCAGAGCAGTGGCCAGAAGGACAGTCACTCTCTTTGTGTTATACTTTTCCTCTCAGTTTTTCTCCCTCCCCTTGGTAAGCTGTCACTTCCTCCATTTTCTGTTTTGGCCATTCTTTGTGCAGCAGCTGGAGAGCCAATGAGGTCCTGGGTCCCTTCCCCACCTCGTTCTCTGCGCTTTTAATTCTGTGAATATCTTGTCATGAAAAGGCAGAAGGAACATGGCAAAGGCAAATGGATGACTTACTGGGTTGGAGAGAGGGAGGGGAGGGCACATGGGCAAGGCCATTATGTGAGAGACCGTGAGGTTTGTGCACACATGATTTAATTTTCAGCAAGAGTCTTTGTTATCACATTCATGTACAGGGCTGGTAAAGACCTTTTTCTTAATTCTTTTGAATAATTAGGTTCAGGTGGACATACATACATAGTGTAGTCACTGTTCCAAAAATATGAAGCCTGAGCAGGCACATAACACAGTTTACACAGTTGTCTGAGCCCCACTTAGGGACCCAGGAGCCAGGCTGGGTGGACAGAGGTCCTCAGTGATATGGCCCTATCACCCTGGGAGTTCTCATATGCAAACCACTGGGCAAGCAGAATTTCAGAGACTCAGAAGACAGAAATCCGGAGAGAATTTCTCGGCACCGTCCCAGATGGATCATTTAAAAATATCCTTCCCAGAGCAGGACATTCTGCATCTCCCTGGTCACCTGCTCTCATGCTCCCAAGCTGTTCAGTGACCACAATAAGAAAGGGATGGCTTTATAAACATTTCTCACAATGGTACTTTAATTAAAATAAAATCCTTCTATGTTCTGAAGCATTTAAAAGCCTCATTGTAATAAATGTTTGCAGAAATAAAGCTTTCCTTTGTGTTTCTTTGCAACACAGGGAAAGCTGGCCACATTTCCACAGCAGTGTGGGATGCTGAAGAGAGAAAGCCTCTTCAATGTGGGATGCAAATTTATGAAAACATCATGCAAATCAGCATAGTTCCAGTGTTTCAAAACAAACAAACAAACAAATGACAGGAAAGAGAATGATTACTCTGCCTCATGGAGGGTTCCTGACTCCACTTAAAGGGTTGTCTGGGTGTATTTGTGTATGAGTATGGGGTGTGTGTATGTCTCTCAGGGCATGTGTGCATATGTGTATGCATGTGTTTGTAAGGGTGACAGAGGAGAAGCAATGAGATCTGAGTGTTCCAAGGAAATTAGCACTTCACCTCTTTTTTGCTGTGTCCTGAGACCTAGGAATGCCCTCCCTTGTCAGGAGTAATAATAATTATTGGTGTGAAACAGGGTTAGATGTCTGTTCAGTTGTGCAGAAGGAAGTGTTGTAACATGGACACAAAGGCAGAATGTGAGTCAGGCCAGGAGGAGTGCCCTGCAATGCTAGCCTGGGGTGCCCTGCTCAGCCATGCTTTAGAAGACCCAGCTCTGGAATTCTTCCCAGCTATGTCTCTGCCTTGGGAGAGGAATCTGCAGATTCAATGGCGATGTCCCTCTGGAGCTGGCCACTCTCTTCCAGGTCATGGTCTGGGGAACCAGAGAAATCTCAGAATTCTAGCATGGAACCTGGCCCGCTGGATTGTTAGGAAGGTATGCTTAGCTAGGGAGGGGAGGAGATTGTATTTCATAGTTTTCTAGCTTGACTTGTGACTTTTACCCAGCCCTATGGTATATAAGTGTCCTCTAGTTCTCAAGCCCTGGTAGTACCACTGTGAGGAGTGGGTCTGGCCAGAGGACATTTTGTAATCCTGGGTCAGCCTCTAGAGTTTATGCCATCCAGACAAATTCATTTTCTCTCTGGGCTTTGGATCCCTAATTGGTCAATGACAGTCATGGTGAGATTGAACCAGGTGAGCACCAAGTGCCTTGAAAGATAAATATCTCTACAGATGGAAGAGCATTTAAAAACAGTCTCCTGTGCCTGGTGAGTCACAGGGGTTGTGATGCCGAAAAAGGGATGCATATTGCCAGTTCCATACAGGTTTTATATTCATGTTTTCTGAATTGGAATGGAATTCAGTGGTTAAAAAATCTGTTAGATTCATCACATGAGTGAATTTTAAAATATTAGATTTGTACACAATTGAGGCAGTTGCACTAATGAATTTGATTTAATTGTGCATATTTGGATTTACAGTCTTCTGAACTTAATATGCAAGCTTGTATGAATAACATGCAAAAAAGAGTTCAAGTGCTTCAAATAACCCACCCAAAGACCACAGCACCATAACCTAGCACTCATGATTATCAACATTATCCAACAATTAGACACTGTACCAAGTGATACAGTTTATGAATGAACTGTTGCAAGTCCTCTTCATTCAGGACCAACAGGTGCCCTGCAAGCCCAGTGTATGGTGATTCTGAGGTAAGCTAGTGCTGTGTGTGTATGCTCACTCGCCTCTCAGTTGTGTCTATTCTTTGTGACCCCATGGACTGTTAGCCCACCAGGCTCTTCTGTCCATGGTGTTTTCCAGGCAAGAATACTGCAGTGGGTAACCATTTCCTACTTCAGGGGATCTTCCCCACCCAGGGATCAAACCTGCATCTCCTGTGTCTCCTGCATCGGCAGGCATATTTTTTACTGCGGTGCCACCTGGGAGGCCCAAACTAATGCAGAAGTTACACCAACATGTGTTTCCTCTGCTCACATTCAGGTCAGTCCCCCTCACGTCTGCCCTTACCCCCTTCCCACCGCATGATTAATGAGCTGACGGGTCTGGCAGTCACACAGGTGCCTGTGGAGATGGGGACGTGGTAAGCCCATGCTTTGTCTCCTCTTCGTTTCGCGTATAAGCAGCTCAGATACCCCAGCCTGCCTCAGGCCCCTTTACTTTGAGTGTCTGAGGTTGTTCTTGGGTGATGAGGAGACAGCTCATTATTCATGCGGTGGGAAGGGGGTAGGGGCAGATGTGAGGGGGACTGACCTGAACGTGAGCAGAGGAAATACATGTTGGTTACTTGCCCATTTGGTTTGCCACCTTCCTTCATAACTTGAAGATGCCTTGACTTATCCTCCTTTGTGTTCCATAGGCAGGAAGGTTACAACAGCAGACCATACATGGAGCCCTGGTGGTAGCTTCTATGTCTCTGGCTTCCTTGAAGCTCCTACAAACAGGTTTAACAGTCCGAAGCAACACTGTTGAGTGAAAATGTACTTTAGACTGCAGATGTGAGCCACAAATATAATTTTCCATTTTCTAGTGGCTTATTTCAAAAGTAAAGACAAACAGGTAAAATTAATTTTCATAATATATTATGTTTAACCTGAGATCTAAAATAGTATCGTTTGCATTTGGAATCAATACAAACATTATTAATGGGACATTCTGCCTTCTTTTTTCCCTTCAAACTAAGCCTTCAAAATCTGGTGTCTCTCTTAGCCTTGCATTGCATTTCATTTGGGACTGACCACACTGGGTTGGACAGTGGAAGCACAGAGCGCCCACCTTCCCTGACAGGGGCTTACCATTCCAGGAGGCTGGAGGTGGGAGGAGGGAGAAGCCTAGCTGTCAAATGCACTGCCTGTTTATCTTTGCAGTGATATGAATAACCGTCCCATCTTGTATGCCTACTTATGTAATTAATTAGCGTTTATATAGCAGTTTATGTTTGCGGAGTGCTTCATTTATATAGCTGCTAATATATTTATCTACTTGCATGTTATACTTTCAAGTGTGCCTACCTGTACTAATTACTGCTATGATTATTGAAGTTATTTAAGAGCACAATTCATAGTTACCTTCAAGAACCCCAGCAACCATTTTAATAACAACCATAAATTCCATCTTCCATTTTCAAGTTCTGTCTACTTTACAAAGAAATTGCATACCTACAACCAATATTCTCCCAAGTTCTTGGCTGCCCTCAGAATGAAAAACGCATTTAAAAGCAATCTGGTAATTGTCTTTTTCCCTTTGTCAGCTTAAATTTCACATGAACGAGATAGAAATTTAATGACATATTTTCCAGTTACAACAGCCTTGATACACAGCATCCCAGCATGCTGCTGCTGCTGCTGCTAAGTCACTTCAGTCGTCTCCGACTCTGTGCGACCCCATAGACAGCAGCCCACCAGACAGACGCCATCCCTGGGATTCTCCAGGCAAGAACACTGGAGTGGGTTGCCATTTCCTTCTCCAGTGCATGAAAGTGAAAAGTGAAAGTGAAGTTGCTCAGTCGTGTCCGACTCTTCACGACCCCATGGAGTGCAGCCCACCAGGCTCCTCCATCCATGGGATTTTCCAGGCAAGAGTACTGGAGTGGGGTGCCATTGCCTTCTCCTACCCCGTCATGAAAAGGATAATAACAAATAATGACCATTACTGCCCAAGAATCCCATCTCTAATATCAAATGTCATTTCCCAGTCCCAATCCAAAACTTCTCTCTGACAAACGGCAGGGTTCCTGAAGAGGTAGTGGATGGGCATGCAGGCAGGCAGAGACCCAGGCCCTGTGCCCTGGTCACCCAGGTGATGTGGTACCTTCTTGGTCTATGGCCTGATTTTCTGAGAAGAGAAGCAGCCAGGGCTTGTTGAAGAGACTGGCAGGAGACAGAGAATTGGAGAGACGAGGGAACTTGAATTATCAGTCCTGGCCTATAAGAAGCATGGGATTGTGCAGTGGTTGGGAGGTTTGAAAGAACATGCCATCTTGCCCATTTCCCTCCCCATCTCCTCTTTCCCTCCCCTCACATCAACGAGGGGGAAAAATTACAGCACTCCAATTCATTCTATGGTTCTGCTGCTCTCAGTGATTGGAAACGCCAGTGAGCGGAATGACATATATCATGTGATGAAAGGAGAGTACAAAGATATTCACTAACAGCTATGAAATGCAGCTGCTTCCATAGCAGAACCAGGCAGCTCATGAATGGAACACAGCAACACCACCCCAGAGACTTAAGACTAACTCTGCTCTGAAGCAATTTTGTGAGCCCAATACTGGGGATTAGAGACGTACATGAGAGATCTTATGCCACAAATCACTGCATACCCAATGCTTCTGCTACCTACTCTGGTCTCCCCTGGGGAGAAATCATTAAGCTTCTTTCTGTCCCTCTTTAAAATGGGAGCTGAATTACTTACCACAAAAGAGTGTTTTCTTAATTACTCATGTACAAATGGCTGGATATTATTGAATGAAAGGTATCAAGGAAAATGCAAGCTATTACCATGATTATTTTTGCTCTAATATAAAGTAGCAGGCCAAAGCGTTTCTATCTTTCGGATTATGTTTCAGTTCAGTGATACTTCAGGGAATGGCCTCTTAGGGCTCTGACCGCCATTAGCACAAGCATCATTTCAAAGGCAAAGCCTGAGAGGCTGGCGTCCCCAGGCCTGGCCTGATTGATGTGGAAGTGTGATTGGAAGAAAAGAGCAGATTTGGGAGAGAGAATGAGGGCTCGTGTGGCGGCCTCGTCCTGAGCCGTCACATCATGCAAATATTCATCTTTTTAACCCATTGCTTCCTCTTTCCGAGTGTGTCCATTTCCAAGACCTGGTTTGAGGGTTGGCCCTGTGAGTCTGGGGCACCCAGACTGATTACTGTCAGAATCACACTCTGACTTGTTCTGAGGCATCAGGCCTGATCACAGGCATCATAGATAAGCATGGGCTGACATAATATTTCCTTGCTGGAGAAGATGAGAGACAAGCTTTCCTCCGTGTTGTCTCTAAGGGCCTGTGGAAGGAGGGATATGGGAGGCAACTTTTCAGACAAATGTGAGAACTGCAGTTTTCTTGAAATTGAACCAGAGCCAGGGGCTCTTCCCTCTACCACTGGTCTTGCCCCAGGGTCAGTACCAAAATGAGCACCACTCATTTAAAAGGGTGATGGTCCTGTCCAGCCAGGGTTTGGGAGTCACACTGCGATGCCTGGGGAATTTGTATTGATAGTAATTGGCTCTGATTTACATCTTTGAATCATGTGTGATGGTATCTGCAGTGGGAATGTGGGCAAAAGAGAAAGTGACACATACAGTAATTATGCTAGAAGATTGGTGGCGTTAGAATAAGGCCTTGGAATGGTTTCTATGGAATTCTTTTGATCAAAACATTTACTCTGTTGGAAAGAATACTATAGGATGATCTTCAATAACTAGACAAGCTCCATGGTCCAGTGGGACAGATGAGAGAGGAAGCCTATCACTTGCTAGATCTCTCTGTTATACTAGAGCTATATATTCATCTTGCTAAAAAAAAATCTTCCTCATGAATTTTGTTGTATTATTTTTGCTATTAATGTCATAATAGTGACAGGAGAATGTTGAAACCCCATTTAGCTTCTGACTCTCTGTATAGAAAAACTATTTCCCCTTCCACACATAATTTTTTGATCATTCCTTAATTGTACTGCTTCTTTCGTAAGTTTATTTACCGCCTTCTAAATATGTATCTTAATTCACACTCCTGGTCCCATGGGAACCTATAAAATGTAAAATCTCGTATAATAGCAGAGGCAGCCACAAATATTTTAATATCCAGGGCTGCTTCTGAATCCTAATTTTGCAGATGGCGTGAAGTTCATTTTATAGCAGCTATTGAAAACTAATAAATGCCATCCACATCACTCAGCATTGTCAATAATCCAGCAGATTGTGTGCCCAGGGATGCTGGGGAAGCAGGAGCAGCTCCCAGCTCTTCCCTAAACAGCCTCCAGCTGCAGGCCCCAGAGCTGCCTTGCCTTATCAGCTGCCACAATTCAATTCAGGTCAGCAAGGAGGCTCGTCTTCTTGTACTTCTAATCTTCCAGTGGAGAGATGCTTGCAGGAGGGTAACTGCTGCACGGAACACACCAGGGAGATAGGTGAGCTAGCGCCCCCCCTCCAGCTCCCCCCACCCCCACCCCCCTTGCCGCTTGCTCTGTTTATATTCTTCAAGTGCAAGAGGTGAGCAGAGGAGGAGCAGCAGCAGGAAAGTGGCAGTGGTTGAAGTGGTCATGGACCGAATGTTCTGTCTCACCCCAAGTTCATACGTTGAAACCCTAACTCACAATGTGATGTCATCAGGAGGTGGGGGCCTTGGAAAGTAATTAGGTTCAGATGAGGTCTTGAGGCCCCCGTGATGGAATTGGTTCTCTTCTAAGAAGAGGAAGAGGGCACCCTCCCTCTTTCCATCATGCGCTGAGGAAAGGCCAGGTGTGCACACAGCAAGAAGGTAGTCTTTTCCAAGTCAGGAAGAGGGTTCTCATCAGAACCCAGCCATGCTGGTGCCCTGATCTCAAATTCCAGCCTCCGGAACTCTGAGAAAATTGGCATCTGTGTTTAAGCCACCCAATCTATGGTATTTTGTGATGGCAGCCTGAGCCAACAAAGACAGAAATCATGTAGCCTTTCTTTTAGGATTTCTTTTTTTCCCCCTTTTTGGTAAATTATCCTATAAGAAAAAACAAAAGCTCAAATGATGAGAGAATAGTAAGGGGGTCAGAAGCAGACTCAGAGGATGTATCATTCATCCTCCATCTCTTTATTTTGCCAAATAGTTATCAAATTCTTACTGTGTTCCAGACACTGTACAAGATTTTATTTATATGTAGCTAAATTTTTAAATTTGTGTATTTATGTTAATTTTTATTATTTACAAGTTATATAAGGATTCCCAAGGAATACTTTCTATTAAGGAACTTACAGTCTAGAAGGGGATATTATTTGTTTATTCATTTTTAAAATCGTATTGGAGTAGAGTTGATGTACAATGTTGTGTTAATTTCAGGTGTACACATAGTGATTCAGTTATACATGCACAAGTATCTGATCTTTTTCAAATTCTTTTCCCATTTAGGTTATTAGAGAATATTAAGTAGAGTTCTTTGTGCTGTATAGTAGGTTCTTGCTCATTATCTATTTTATACAGTAGTGTGTGTATATTAATCCCAAACTTCTAATTTATCCCTCCCCCCTACATTTCCACTGTGGTAACCATTAAGTTTGTTTTCAAAATCTGTGAATCTGTTTCTGTTTTGTGAACAAATTCATTTATATCATTTTTAAAAATTAGATTCCACGAGTGATATCATATGATATTTGTGTTTGTCTGATTTATTTCACTTAGTATGCTCATCGCAAGGTCCATCCATATTTCTGCAAATGGCATTATTTGATATTTTTTATGGCTGAGTTAATATTCCACTGTATATATGTATCATACCCTCTTTATCCATTTCTCTGTGATGGACATTTAGGTTGCTTCCATGTCTTGACTATTGTAAATAGTTCTGCTATGAACACTGGGGTACATGTATCTTTTCAAATTGTGGTTTTCTCTGGATAAATGCCCAGGAGTGGGATTGTAGGATCACACAATAGTTCTATGTTTAGTTTTTAAAGGAACCTCCATACCATTCTCCATAGTGACTGTACCAATCTACGTTTCCACCAACAGTGTAGGAGGGTTCCCTTCTCTCTACACTCTCTCCAGCATTTGTTTGTACACTTTTTGATGGTGGTCATTCTAACCAGTGTGAGGTGATCTCTCATTGAAGTTTTGATTTGCATTTCTCTGATAGTTAGTGATGTTGAGCATCTTTTCATGTATTTTTGACCATCCGTATGTCTAGAAGGAAATACTGTAATGATAGAAAGTCTGCCAGTAGGCAGTGCCCTGAGAGAATATGAGCTGGGAGACAGAAAGATTATTTCTAGGCTCTAGGAGTTTGCGGAAGAAGGTAGGAATCTGGGAAGACCTTGTGGGAGAGATGCCAGTGGACTGGTTGCTGTGTGCAGGAGGTGGTCATTTGGCATTATTTCTTTAGAAGTCATTTAATGTCAACCAAAGCAGTGACCAACTCCCTCTTCTTTGTCTCCTCTGCTCCTCACACAGCTGATTGCCCTTTCATCAAATCTCCTTTGTTTTTCCCTTTAAAGGCTGCCTTTGCAGTTTCCTTGAACTGAATTTCATCTGGCTGCAAATTCAAAAGGACCATGAGGGTAATCTGCTTTTAGGCAGTCCCAGGAGGTAGTCTGCTAAAGGCCAGGCAAAACAGTGTATCAAGTCAGTTTGATGAGATTAGTTAAAGAAGTTAGAGAAGTCAGAGAACATCTGGTCCCAAAGCAGCTTGGACACAGAGGAGAAGGAAAATGGTCCAGTCAAGTTTTGTCTTCAGATTCATCCAAGTGACTTGGGTCAGAGTTACAGGGTAAGAAGCCTGGATGCATGAACTCTTTGCTGTACCCCTGACTTCACATAATCTGAGAATTTTAAAGATGAAACATTGTACACATCTATCATAATTTTTCCACTGTGAAGCAATCTTTTATCCAAAAGCAAATTCAAACTAATTTTCTTTAAGATTTCATCCTTCTGTGGCCTCCTTCTCCCCTCTTACCACCGTTTCTCTTTTGGCTTTGTGCAAAGAGATGTGAAATAAAGGAACCAAAATATATAAGAATCATGCCATTGCCCCTTGACAGGAAAGAGGTAAATCTCTCCAGCGACACCTGCCATGGGTTTCATTCCAGACAGGGTGTCCCCGTGGTGTGGAAAGCCATGATCTCAGCAGGACCACATCAGATGATGCCCTCAGGACTTGGTGTGGAGGGAGCATCCAGACTGGCTGGAGGACTTCCCACCAAGCTGGGCACTACCGCCCTCTAGGAAATTGTGGACCCAGTCTCAGGGCAACAACAGAAGCCAGCTACATGGTGGAGAAAGTCTTTTTTTTGTGTGTGGAAAGAACTACAGAATGTTAGAGCTAGGAGGGACAAGAAAGGTCGTCTGGTTAATCCACCTCACTTTGTATAAGAAAACTCAGGCCCAGAAGGGCTAGGTGATTTGCTCAAACTAATGGCAATTAGCTGTCCAGAAAGGAGTAGTCATTAATATTCTGGGTCTACCAGTGAAGTGTTCAAATGGTTAGCTGCCAAATGTTAACCATTTTCCTTTTCTGAGGGCCAGTAAGATTAAGTGGTATCCAAACCAATTGATTCACTGCTTCACTCAGTGTATGAAATAAGATAATACCCTTGTTGGTATATTGTCAACCGGTGACTCAGGCATTATGTATTCTTGATATCATGAATTTGGTAGGAAGGGACTGAAGCAAGGACTTGAGAATATTTGCCAGTGGCCCAGGCTAAGTAGGATGGGGATTTGACATGACTGAATAGGTGGTCCAGAGGTACTGCCTGGTAGCTTGGATGCTATTCAGCAATGATTGGCCCTGGACCTGAGGTTTTTATTATTTTATAACATATGTTTATACAGGTACAATAGAGAGAACAAATTAAAATACAGAGAGTAAATATATAGACAGTATGTAAGAAATGTCATTTTTATATATTTTGGAGAGAGAATGTATATTTGAATTAGCCTAAATGAAATACATATATGACATATGTACCTGGGCTTCCCAGGTGCTGCTAATGGTAAAGAACCTGCCTGCCACTGCAGGAGACATAAGAGACGCGGGTTCAATCCCTGGGTCGGGAAGATCTCCTGGAGGATGGCACAACACACTATTTGACCACAGTATCACATTTTTAAGTAAGTTGGAGCAAAGATTAGAGCCAGTGGGTGGGGGACCCTCTGCCACTAACACAACAAATCCTAGCATAGGACCTGTATGTGTATCCAACAAATAGGGGCTATCTGTATTTCATCTTCTCATGATAATTGAGGTTCAGTAGCCAGTAGGGTGAGCCATTGATTTCTAGGGAATCTGTATGTAAATGTCAGGACTCCACTCTGGAAGACTGGTAGGAGGAAGATGGCATCCTGGTATTCTGTCAAGGGAGAGTTGAGTGATGGTCCCATCTTATAGAGGATCAGGGGTTAGGTTGAAAAAATTGTTAAAACTAAGCAGATGGCCTGAAGCTGGAATCCTGTTCCAGTTTCAGTGGCTATGTCACAGTGGAATGGAAGATAGGGTTGGAAGATGAGGAACCAGGAATCTGGAGAAAGTCAGAATACCCAGAGATCCTTGGGAACACCACATCATCTTGGCTCATTCTGCAGGAGAAGGCCTTATTGGAGGCAGTAGTGGAGGCCAGCAGCCATGCTGGGTCTAGGACCCCGGCCTGAAGGAAGGAATTAAGGAAGGAGCCTTAATTCCCAGCACATCTGCAAGAAGTAGGGGTTCCGGGGAGAGGGGAGGGGCTGAGGCATCAGGAGTCCAGATATGATCTGGAAGCACAAATTCCTGCAGCTCTGTATAGCTAGGTTCTTGTTCACATCATTATTTCTGGAGGAAGATGGAGCAGGGGGCTTCCGAGTGTGTTAGAAATTCCAGAGAGAGAATGATCTAAAGGCATCCAGCACTGAAAGTTTAAGGAGGGATCGTTCATGTATGAGAACACGTTAGAGACAAATGATATCTGTGCTGTAGAATGAGAAAGACAGGGCTGGGGGAAAGTGCTTACTTCTGCTGGGGGCTGAGCTGTATACTTAGATTTGTAATCTTATTCAGACCAAACTGAGTCCACTAGCAGAACTGACCACTTTTTTTAAAGGTAGTGAATTTTACTGTATTTAAAATAATCATCCTAGGTAAGTGAAGAGTTGATAAATGAGCTCAATCTGCATACTGCAGAGCTGTGTATAATTACAAGATTGCCCTGGGGGTTGTTGCTTTACCCTGCTGAGTGGGAAAGGCAACGCTTGGTGAAATGGCAGGCCTGGGCTCTTGGCGGCTAAGCAAAAAGAAGAATTTCATCTCACCCATTGCTCTTGTGCTTTGTCACTGGGGCTACATGAGAAATTCCCTAAAGAGAAGCACAGTTCTCCTGACGCTAATTGAATGAATTCAGTCATTGCCTTTTGAGATGCCATCGGATTTTGTTTAAATACATGTACATATACAAAGTATGAAAGGGCTACCAATACAGACATATTTAAGAGATGCAAGGTAAGAGTATTCAAAATCCACTGGAAAAAAAATTAGAAATCACAGTAGGAGGGAGAGTGAATGTATGTGGAATGGAGAGAAACAAAAATCCAAAGGAAAGATCGAAGCCACCAGGAAATAAAAAATGTTATCTGTCATGTACCATGACATTAACTGTTCATTTCCTTCTTGTGTTTTTTCTATGGAATAGATTCTTTCCTCAGTTTCTACCTATTGTCTCTGTCCTTTGTTATTCACCAGGCTTTCTCTTTTGGCTATTGGATTTCTCTTTTGAAACTGTCCTACCAATGAAAGAATGTTGACTGCCCTGTGACACATCTTATTTCACACTGGAAGCCAAGACCAAGGGCTTCAAACACAATCATTTTGGTGAAACATGAGATTAGAGGTATTAAAAAAAATACAGAGAACTAAGGTTCTTTAATTATTTTATTCTGGAAGGGGCTTTAACACAACATCTACAACAACTCCTCATGTACCTGCCCCTTCCATTTTAATGTGAGCCTGCTCATGTGTCAGGAAAGAAATTGCTTGCAGACCTTCTGGGAGTCATTTAGAAATGCCCAAGTCAACCCCAGAAAACATTGCTTTTAAAATTATATCACACCAAATATAGACTCACCATGGGGCCACTTCTGCTTGGAGTTCTCTCTATATACTATATGACAGACACTTAATTGTCTCCCCAAATTTATTCTTTTCTTCTTTTGGTAATAGATTCCCCTGAATTATAGCAGGACATCTGTGTGTGTGTGTGTTAGTCCCTCGGTCGTGTCCAGCTCTTTACGACCCCATGGGCTGTAGTCTGCCAGGCTCCTCTGTTCATGGAATTCTCCAGGCAAGAATACTGGATTGGGCTGCCATGCCCTCCTCCAGAGGAACTTCCCAACACAGGGATTGAACCCGCGTCTCCTGCATTACAGGCGGATTCTTTACCATCTGAGCCAACAGGGAAGCTGGACACATGGTTGTCCAGAAAAAAGACTACATGTTACTCATTGCTTAACTGTATATAGCCCATGTGGCTAAATATTGACCAATGATGGTAAACAGGTATCTTATATCTTACTTTCATGGCTGAGGTCAAATGAGAAGGCAGGAGCTGGAGCAGCCATTTTGGACCGAGAGAATAACCATTAGATGAGATTTGCTGGGTGTAAGAGAAAAGAAAATGCAGTACCGTGGTGAAGTGTCAGGAGTCAGAACACCTGGAAGGTTCTGGTCACTTTGCACACTAGCAAGTCATATGACTTTGAGAAAACCATGTAATTTCTCAAGTTTTTCAATATCTTCATATATTGAATGATAGCAATAAGAAGTGCTCTAACTGTTTAACAGAGTTAGTGTGGGGATTCAATGATATCATTCCAGTAGAAACTATTTGTAAAGTATGAATCATTTTATTTTTTTAAATTAATTTATCTTTTAATTGAAGGATAATTGCTTTACAGAATTGTGTTGGTTTCTGCCAAACATCAGCATGAATCAGCCACAGGTATACTTATGTCCCCTCCCTCTTGAACCTCCCTCCCTCTTGCCTCCCCATCCCACCCCTCTAGGTTGTTACAGAGCCTTGGTTTGAGTTCCCTGAATCATGCAGCAAATTTCCATTGGTTATCTATTTTACATATGGTATTGTAAGTTTCCATGTTACTGTGTCCATACATAAACTGCAATAGCTTATGGCTAATACATTTACAGGCAAAATAAAATCAATCCCATTGAATAAAAAGAATGTATTTTCATTAACATATCTTATAGGAGAAGTATCATGGTCTTTTAGAGATGTTCCTAATCAAGAATAATAGTATTAGCGGGAGAAATCATTTATTTCTAAAGTCCTGAAGTTGCTCAAATTATTAGTTGTCTTCTGGTGACCTTCTACTTCTCCTTATAATTTTCTACTGTCATCAACAACAGATAGCTTTTCTGTTTTGACAAATTTGTTGAGAAAAATTATTCTGCCAGGAATCAGACAGATGTATAATAGCTGTACCAATATGTGACAGGTTGATGGTCATGGTGGATGTCTGTTCACCTGTACTTGTAAAGTTGAAATTGGAGACCCTAATATTAAAAAGCTTAATGGCAGCTGTCTGTGATTCTGCTCACTCAGTGTGGTTTAATTTCATTTCAGAATTACCCAGTACATTCTTCACATACCCAACAAGCTGTTCACACTACTAAAACTTAAAGAGGCTTCTCCTGAGTATGACATCCAAAGACTGAACCTATTACTTGACCTTCTGCATGTTTCTATATGTAAAATTGAGCATCACCCAATTTTGACCCATTATATTTATCAATACCATTGAAGTGTCACAAGATAGCTTTCAAGCCATTCTTTAACATATCATTTAAAATTTCTGGAGCAAAGGGCAATGGGAAAGATTTTATAAGCCCAGGGAAGACCTCTTAAAATGGGCAATACCAGTGGCATTTACAAAATCATTGGTGAGGTCTTGTTATATCAGATATCCATCTTGTTCCTAGAGGATTAAATATATCAAATGGGATTTACATGGGATTTTTTCCACAAAGTAACCCTACTGAGAGTCATATAAAGATACCTAAACCTAAGGACATTACTTTGCCAACAAAGGTCCGTCTAGTCAAAGCTATGGTTTCTCCAGTAGTCATGTATGCATGTGAGAGTTGGGCTATAAACAAAGCTGAACGCTGAAGAATTGATGCTTTTGAACTGTGGTGTTGCAGAAGACTTGAGAGTCCCTTGGACTGCAAGGAGATCCATTCAGTCCGTCCTAAAGGAAATCAGTCCTGAATGTTCATTGGAAGGATTGATGCTAAAGCTGAAACTCCAATATTTAGGCCACCTGATGAGAAGAACTGACTCATTGGAAAAGACCCAGATGATGGGAAAGATTGAAGGTGGGAGGAGAAGGAGACTACAGAGGATGAGATGACTGGATGGCATCACCAACTTGATGGACATGAATTTGGGCAAGCTCTGGGAGTTGGTGATGGACAGGGAAGCCTGGTGTGCTGCAGTCCATGCAAAGAGTCAGACACGACTGAGTGACTGAACTGAACTGAACTAAAACCTAAGGATAAGACCTGACAAAAAAGAATTGCCAGAGGATAAGAGAAAGGAGAAACCAAAGTATTATCATGATTATCATATACCATAGTCTCAAAACTGGGCATAGACTTGTAGAATCTCAGACTATAATATGGATGATATTTTTCTGAAATTTGGTACAGAAACAGGATTGCTAAAATATCTCATTACTACTCTAGTTGGACATATGCTGAAAGTGTCATTCTGCTGAAAGTAAAGCATCTGGTAAATTATTGACTTGTTGACAATTTCATAGTTTAGAAGTTACAGGAAGCAGTGAGGAAAATTTCTACTTGATTCCCAGTTCTGATGAACAAAAAGAACTGGCTAGTAATGTGAAAATGATATGAATTTTGGCAGAAATCGATACCATCATCTTGAAATTGCTAATAGCAAAGGAAGATTTAATGGTCAGGGCCATGTTAAATTTTATCAAAGCACATTTATATAAATTCAGAGAAATAAAATACATTACAGAGTAGCAGATGTCTCTTGGGGTGTCCACATCAGTAATAGCCCATTTTTTTCTAGGAACTTTGTCCATCAATGACCCCATCAAAAACTGCATCCATCAATGGCTTGAGACCGAGGAATCAGGTCTGGGATATCATGTTTGCAACCCATCACCTGGAGTAGGGATGATATCTGACCCAAAGCCAGCTAATTCATAGAATGGCTGTTACCTTTTAGGTAATACACCCTAGAGCTGAAAGATCATGGAGGATTAGAAGCAGATTCTGTAATATAGTAAGCCAAAGTCAACCCCTGCTGAAGTTATAGGGGAACTGAGACTGAGAATAAGCCAGGAAAACTCATTTGTAAAGAGAAGGGAACAGATGGCTCATGGCGGTGAGGTGTAGGAATGTGTGAGAGAGGAGGAGATGAGCTAGAATGCAGGATCCTTTAAGGAGAGAATCTTTGTATATTTCATTTACTGATACAGATTTCAATAAATATGTATTGACTGGGAAGGAGGGCAAGAGAGAGAGAGGGATATTTGAACCTTAGTTCCTTACACTTAAGTTTCAAGTTTAAGGCTCTATGAGGCCCATCTGGGCTTTCCTTTATGCCTGTGGTTTTCTGTGATTGTGAGATAAGATCTCATCAATAATGATGTTTTTGTCTTTTAATTTGAGTTGGAGTGGGTATTTGTCCTTTGTAATCGAAGAACTTTTGCTGTGTCTCGATGTGTCCAAAGACTGTGAAAGAGATTGTCCCTTTAAGACCATTCCTTCAATCTCAGCTAACCAAAAATCATTCTGATCTAAGGCTGAAGCTTTAGAGAGCCATTTTCCGATATGGAATCATCTGCATTTTGCTAAGCAAGACATTTTTGGCAGCCAGTAGCCTAATCACGATCCATATCTTCCCAGTTGATGTTCTGCTGCTCAGAAAGCATTCGTATATTATTATTTTCCAAAGTCTTTGATCAGACACTCTGTCTTTTTTAAGACATTGTCCATCTCAGATGCAATAATATAGAAAACCACAATTTACCATTACAAATTCCAAATGAATCAGTCTGACTATGTTAGTGACACCAGAGCTGGGCAACCTGGAATCTCAGGTTCCAGAGTGCAATTGGGAGTCTCATTCCACTTAACATTGAAGATTCCATATCTTCTGTTGGAATGTAGCAGGAGGGGAAGCAAATGTAATTACACTATTCTTCAACCTTTTCACTAAACTCTTAGATTGTGTTACTTGGTAATACCAAGTCTGGGGATTCTTATTTACTGGGAGAATTTTAAAGTAATTGACCCTTTTCTTATTATCTCTTACTATGGCCAAAAGCTTGTACTCACTGAGAAAATGCAAACTGGGAAATGGGCCTCAATTTCCACATCTGTAAAATGGGGATATCAGCCTAGTGGATGATCTCTAAAATTTCTTCATTTCTGATTAGTTTATACTATGTAGTGAAACCAAATAAGATTAAATAGCAAATGGAAAATGGAGGGTTCGGTTCCAGAGTGGGTGTGGTCTACCCAGGTCGATCATGATTTGAACCAGATGGATTTAATTTATTTGAGAAGGAAGCAGTCTGCTGATCAGAGCAGCTGAGGTTTTCTTCATGGAATCTTAGCTGAAGAAGTAACAAACTGAAATGTCTAAATCTGGTCTGACAGGCTCAGAGATTTTGAAGCTGAACCATGTTACAAATCTCTGTCAAAAATTACTGGGAAAACCAATGGGAAAAGAATCAACCTATTAGTAGTGATCTGCAATCTACATTCAGATTCTTATTTCCCCAATGGGAACTCTGACCTCTTCAGGGCCAACCTGGTGGGCCTGTATGAAAGAGTTCTCAGTTCTTTTGATTGGGCCCGCTTCGTGCTCTGTCACAAGCATTTGGACAGCTGCTATCTGAAAAGGAATCTATCTCTTTATGGTTCACTAGTTGGAAAATCCTATAGGCAGTATCCCCAAACTTGGTGTCACCAAGTGAAACAATCTAAGGGCTTAGTGGAAAGGTTGAAGAATAGTGTGATTACATTTGCTCCCCCACAGACAGCTACTGCTGTCACCATATGATCTGTTTTCCCTTCAAAACCCTCTTTGTTCTGCAGTTTATAGAAACTAGCATTAGAAGAGGTTGGCATCATCTTGACCTTCCCGTTGTCTGTAGAGAAAGAGAACCAAGTCTGCGTTCTCTGTCCTTTTTCTTTTCCTCCTTCCTTCACATTCTGCCTTCTTTCCTCTTTATCTGCTTATCATCAGATTATATGACCCAGGACTCCTTGTAAGAGTTCTTGAAAGAGAAATCCCGTCTCTTTAAAAAGACATTTTAAGGGAGAAATTGGGTAAGCAGGGAATTAAAATGTTGACTCTTTACCAAGTGGAAATAAAGTAAAGTAGGTTTCCATACTCTTGCTGGCCCAGTCATTTTAACAATAAGAAGCACAGGGACTGAACATGAAGATCTAGATGCGTTTGGTAGATTTCTCCTGGTGTTGGGAGGTTTGCTAATTGGAAAATCTTATAGGCAACTCCCACTTCCACTCAGTATACCATAGATGTGTCCTTGACATCCAAACCCTGACATCATCTGTCCTCCAATCCAGTTCATTTTAAATGCATGCACTGCCCCATACCAAGTCCCAAAGGAGCCAGTGCCGAGGCAAGGGTAGTCAGTCAGCTAGGATCCAAACCCTGAGAGACAACCAGAGCCCTGCACACTTGTGGCCGACATGAAGAACCACTGGATGGCACTGTGGGTCCATGCAGATGTGTGTGGAAGGACATTTGTCTTTCTTTTAAAAAGGCTGTTTAGCCTTGACAGGTAATTTGGCACATTTTGAGTTGAAATGTGCCAAATGATTTGGCAAATATTTCACTTACTTCTGAAAATAAGCACACCTGCTTTTCTCGTCTGCAGGGAAGGGAGAGGGGTTGCTTTCCCCCATCCACATGTTGTTGCTAAATTCAGAACATGAAATAAGATTTTGGTCAAGGATAGATGGGCCAATCTCATTTTAAGTGTGTTGCCACCTTTTAAAGGAATAGAAAAAGTTTAGTGTTTCCTGTGAAACCAATTTCTGCAGTCTAAAGAGAGCATCTTTTCATCTCATCATTGTTGCTCATCCTGCTAGTTGCGGGCTCTTCTGGCTCATGACCAGATGGAATGGGATTTGGTTGAAGAGCTTGGTCCCTTACTGGTTCACCAAGAGCATCTAGGAAAATTTGTTTCCAAACTTCCCTGTTCTAAAGAATTCTTTGCCCAATATTTAGCTTGTGTAATAGCAGGAAAAATTAAGCAATGTGAGAACATCTCATAAGGAATATCTGAGCTGGCCTCTTGGCTATGTTGCAACCACTGCTTTGCAGAATGTCATGGTGACATTCACAGTGGACAGTCCCATTTCCACTGGAGAACACAGATGACAGATAAGGCATCACGAAGACAAGCTGAATGTTAGGCCAAGTTCCTGGTGCACTAGCTTTAACTCTACCTCCCATGAATTCGATATCTACTCAAGAGGGCATACCAAGGTGCATCTGAGTAAAAATGGTTTTATTAATGGTATAACCTTGAATTTCCCTAATTTTTAAATGGTCATACATTTGCAAACCCAATTATTGTAGCTAATATATCTGAAAATGACTTAGAATTATTTTCCATGTGGTCAAAACATATACTGGGTTGGAAACAGGTGAATTAGAAGAGATTCACAATTCTCTTTCTTGAATATTGTCTTGCTATCTTATTGACTAATAAAAGGAATATTTTATTGTGTTAGATCCACTCCTGTGTGGAAATACACCAAAGGCCTATAATATTAGAGAAGGACCCTGTTTTTGAATCCATGGGCTTGCCTTCTTGTCCTGGGTCTACCAACACCAGCTGTGTGACATTAGGTGAATCATGAACCATCTAACCTGTTTTCCTACCTGAACATGAGGAAGGAAGGAAGTTTAGGTGAATTTCTATGGCTACAAAATGGTGAAATCTTATTTAGCTTAGGCTACCGAATATAATAAAATTTCAGTATATGATAGACTGATAAGTGGCAGTAATAAAAAGGAGGGTGTATGGGCTTCCCTGGTGGCTCGGCTGGTAAAGAATCAGCTTGCAATGTGCGAGACCTGGGTTTGATCCCTGGGTTGTGAAGATCCACTGGAGAAGGGAAAGGCTACCCACTCTAGTATTCTGGCCTGGAGAATTCTATGGACTGTATAGTCCATGGGGTGGCAAAGAGTTGGACACGACTGAGTGACTTTCGCTTTTCACATAAAATTTACTTACCAACTTTCTTGAACACAATAAAGAGTAGGGTAGCAAGACAAAGAAACTGTTGTAGTAATAAGGTAGTTTATGGAAAAGAATATTTCTGTTTAACAATGTGTAGTTGCTTTTTGCACTTAAGAGTTGCAGTGAAGATAGTTTGTAAATTGTTGTTTTGACCTATAAGTTTGTTTCTTACCCAATTTTCTGTATCATGGTGCTACAGTTTGTTTCCAGGCCCGTGTAGGTGAAGAACATCATGAAGGTTGTGGGTAACCTTGACAAGAGAGATTTCCGTGGATGCATGGGACCAAAGCCCAATTTGAGGAGGTTGAGGAAGACTGGGAGACAAAGAGAGGTGACATTAAGTATAGACACTCCTATGAGGAATTTGCTATGAGATGCGCAAAAGAAAGGCTTGTAGCTGATGAATAGAATCCATGAAGGGGTTCCTTTTTTTTTTTTTTTTATATAGAAGAATAGACTTTCTCAGATTCATCACATACAGGAAGAATGCTTGGATACACTTATTCCCAAGCATATCTGGAGTTCACACCGAGAGACTGAGATCTAGTTGTAGATCTTGGACTCTTACTCACCAAATGGAGATCAAAGCTGCCCCTTACAGGGTTTCCTGCAGGCTGATGGAAAAGGGCTCCAGAACACTCCTTTTTCCTGCTAAGTTATCAGAGCTTTGTTTAACAGATCATTTCAGAACTAGGAGATAGTATCGTCCAATATCCTCATTAAACTGACTGAGAAATCAGAGGCTCAGGTGAATTAGATCTTGAGATTTGCTCTCAGAGTGATTGCTCTAAGAAAATGGCTTTTGGGCCCAAAATCCTAGGTTTGAGTCCCAGCTCACCACCACTTACTGGCTATGTGACCTCAAGTAAGTTATCTTCAGTTTTCTCATCAGTTAAATGAGAGGTTTGTGTGGTATTTCACAAATAAACATCTTAGGGGGACCTTTCTTGTAGGGTTGTTGTGAAAATAAACTGAGATAAGACAAGTAAAGTGCTTAGTACAATACCAAGTATGTGGTCACAGTAAACATTAATATTATCCTTGCCATTATAAGAGCATCTGTATGCATGAGGATGGTACAATATAAACTTGGATGCAAAAAAGTTTTTTTTTTTTAAATGTCATGGGGCTTTCTGCAAAAAGAATGTAGTAAACACTAAAGAAGACACACAGGCCACATTGTTTAGTCTATTCCTTGTTAAAGCATATGCTATAGTCACCCTTTTCAAAGATTATTACTCATGATTGACTCAAGTCTAGGTTCCCTTTAAAAATTTCCTGTTTGCCTTGCTAATGTGGAACCAGTAGCTCCTATGTAAAACTTCCGAGTTGCCTACCTATTGTCTGCATGCTGTTTCTTTCTTCTCCCTTTTCTTTCTCTTTTCCTGTTGGCTTTCTCTTTTGAAGCCAGTCACTGGTTTAAATAAGCCTGGATGTGGTTGAAGGCTGCCAGGTGGCTGACGGGAGCAATAGCCAATCCTCTTTCAACAGCTTCAGAGTTGGCTCAATAGGAATGAACGAGAGAGATATGAATGCAAGGCAGAAAACGGGAAGTGGGCAACTCTTGCGATTGCTCCCTAATTCCTGGCTGTGTGCTGTACAAATCTGCCTGCTGCTCGCAGGCCTGCCAAGCACGGTCCAACTTCTGTCAGAGCCATTGGGTGGGTGTCCAACTTTGTTGTCACTCCTTAGACCAGACACTGTGAGGTTATCAGAGATTCTGTTTCTAATAGTAAAAGTAGCTTAGAATGTTTGTTCCCTCTCTTGGGAACCATTTTTTCTTCTTCTTCTTTTTTTCTTTTTTAACAAATTCCCAGCCAGCACTTTGCTTAACCTCATTTCTTAGGTTGGTTTTCTTCTCACTGGAGATGAGCAACACAAGCCTGAATTAAAACTAACATAACAGCACAAGTTAATTGGAGTCTGAAAGGATCAGGACACTTGAAACCCAGGTTGATAAAACCCCACAGGGTTTGGAAATGAGTCTGATGGGAACCAAGAAAAACAAAAAAAATCTAGTTTCCATTGCCCCAGGGATCTATTTAACAACTTTCCATAGTAATCCCTGGGCTATAACTGAATGCTTAGTTTTAAATGAACAATGTGTTTATGCCTCTGCTTTACATAATACTATTGTAAGAAGGATGATTACATGAAGAAATGCAAAAGAAAAAATGTACAGTCTTTCTAGCTACTGTAATATAGTAGGAAAAAGTAAGAAGTTTATTTTGGTTTTTCTTGCTTGAGCTGACATATATTTATGTTTTTCTTTTCTCATTTAAATACATCAAAAAGTGCTATGCCATCTTTAAGCCTTGTCTCATGCACTTTTCCTATTTTTTTTTTTTTTTAACATTTCTAAAACTTATTTTCCTGGGGAAAAAAAATGCTGTTTCTCACTAAAGAGAGAGTCTTTTAAGCTTGAAGCAGTAAGATTTGATGAGAAACTTATTGGAGGCTATCACAACATGAATAGGAACTACCAGCCAGAGCTGCTGGGTAATGGGAAATAGAACTGTTAACCTTTAGTCTCTCAGCTGAAGTTTGGTTCTGGATATAATGACACAAAGTCATTACCCCCTGAAGGTCCATGGTCTTCAGGGAAATGAGTGGTTTCAGCTCCATTCCTAACAGCCCAGAGTCTCCATCAGACTGGCTGCCATTGCAATTAGAGTTAATTGCAGCCAAGAACCAGGATTGAATGAGATGGAAGAGTGAACTACTTTCGTTGTACTACTAAAGGTGGTCCCTGAGCACCTAAGCACTGTTCTTCTCCTAGGCTATTGCAAACCTGTTTTGGAAGTTTAGAGAAAGTGAATGGGAGGCGTGAAAATGTCTATTCATATGTTCAGTCTCAAAGCCTTGCTTTTCACACAGAATAATGTTTTAATAGCAGGTGTCATTTCAAATTATGTTTGATTAAAGTCCCATCTGTGTTCAGTCCACAGAAGAGAGAATCAGCTACTCCACTTCCAGTGAGAATCAAGTATCTTCTTTGGAGGGTACCATTAGGTCTGAGTTCTTTCAGATGGTAGATTTATTTTTAAAATGGCTATCCAGGCAACACAAAGTCAATGCTGTCTCTTCAGAAGAGCCTCCGTTGGAGAGTTTTTAAAGTTGACTTTAGCTGAACATTTTAGAGGTATGGTTTGTTCATTTCCTTATTGTAGGTTGTATTTAAGCCACAAATAGCAACAATGGTGTAGTTTTAGAATAAAAGGGGCAACTAAATATAAACAGTACATAGAAATAACCCTAGCCCCCTTTCTTCACATATTTATAAAAGACTTTTCCTTCTATTTAACCTTATCCTAAATACCATGAGAGATCTTGGATAACTTCTCTTCCGATTGATGGTTCTAAATTGGTGACATGCAATTATCTTCTCTATATTCACACTGCTGAATAAGCTGAATTTTAAAATTATACACTTGTAGCTGGTTGAAATCTTCTCTAAGTATAAAATGGATGCTAAGTGTCTTGAGAGTTGATTTTATGATGTTTAAATCTTTGCTCCTCTGACAGGCAAAACTAGTCTTATTGGAAGACTCTTAAGAAAGATGACTGCTATGTGAAGCATTTTCTGATCTTTGGAACTTTCCTTGTATTGCATGTTCTTGTTCCAGTTCAGTTCAGTTCATTCAGTCGTGCCCAACTCTTTGCAACTCCTTGGACTGCAGCATGCCAGGCTTCCCTGTCCATCATCAACTCCCGGAGCTTGCTCAAACTAATGTCCATTGAGTCAGTGATGCCATCTAACCATCTTATCCTCTGTCGTCTCCTTCTCCTCCTACCTTCAATATTTCCCAGCATCAGGATCTTTTCCAGTAAGTCAGTTGTTTGCATCAGGTGGCCAATGTTTTAGAGCTTCAGCTTCAACATCAGTTCTTCCAATGAATATTCAGAGATGACTTCCTTTAGGATTGACTGGTTTGATTTCCTTCCAGTGCAAGGGACTCTAAAGAGTCTTCTGCAACACCACAGTTCAAAAACATCAATTCTTCAGCGCTCAGTTTTCTTTATGGTCTGACTCTCACATCCACACATGCTGAAGAAACCATAGCTTTGAATAGATGGACCTTTGTTGGCAAAGTAATGTCTCTGGTTTTCAATATGCTGTCTAGGTTTGTCATAGATTGTTGCCTGAATATGCTCCTTGTCTTCCAAGAAGCAAGCATCTTTTACTTTCATGGCTGCAGTCACCATCTGCAGAGATTTTGGAGCTCAAGAAAATAAAGTCTGCCACTGTTTCCAGTGTCACTGTGTGGACTCTAACCAGTGTTGACATCTGGCTATGTTCATAGTCTGAGAACCAGAGACTGTTTGTAAGTAACCAGGTAATGGTGACAAGGTAGGTGGGAATCTGTGATGCTGGTAACATGCTTAGTGAGCTCAGTAATTTTTTGAGATCTCAGGTTATCTTGGTGATCCCAGGTTATCTGTAAGACAGCCTGATAGAACTGGGTGAATTCCAGTATGTATAATACAAGGGCTTGAGAAATAGAAATTGTGTTATTCATTTTTTTGTATTTAAGGAAAAAAATTTTTTTAAGTCTTTTGGCCATGCCACATGAGACCTTAGTCCCCTGACCAGGGATTGAACCCTTGCCTCCTGCATTGGCAGCACAGAGTCTTAACCACTGGACCACCAAGGAAGCTCCGTTTTTCTGTCTAACTGTTCAGTCGTGAAAAGTGAAATCATTCCTTGCAGAGCTATCTGAAAGTGACCTGACCTCCCATATCTTACCCTGCCTGGCTGGGACTTAAGGAAGATGAGGTGATGTTGATGAAAGTGGCCATTGCTTATCCCAAGATGTACAAACAGATGCGGAACAGGGAGTCAGGGGCAGGCAGGCAGGCAAGGCTGAAGGAAGCCTTGAATTTGGAAGTTATAAAGATGCAGGAAATAGACACTCCATAGATCTGGGCAAGTTAACCCATAAAACACATAGAAAAGCAGATATTGGCTAACAGTGGAGCCCTGGGACATAGCAGCATTTTAGGGGAGCGTGAAAGGACCAGTGAATGAAACTGAGAAGGGTCAGCCATGTGAGGGAAAAGAATTAAGAGAGTATAGTGTCCTTGAAGCAAAAAAAATTGAAACCAAAACAAAACAGCTTCAAGCAGGAAGGTGCAGTCTACAGCGTCAACACTGTGGAGAAACAAGGTAAGGATGGAAGTGTGTCCATTAGGTATTCCAACAATGAGGCCATTAGTGACCTTGGGGCTGGGAGAGCAGGTCTTGTGGTGAAACAGGGCAGAAGCCACACTACAAAGTGTTAGAAATTAGTAGGAGGAGAAAAGGTTCTGCTGTGAGTGGAAATAAGAAACAAGGTGATAATTTGAGTGGTATCTGGGATTTAAAATGTGTAGGCATTTATTAATTGTCATATTTTAAGGTTAAGAGGCCTGATATTTGAGTTTATGCTAAAGAGTCCACCCCTTTAGTAGCAGAAGGGGAGGTTGAATGTCTAGGAGGGAGAGCCAGGGATTGATGGAGTGAGATCCTGGAGGGATGGGGTGGTTGAGACTGTGACCAGATGGACTGAGGAGCCCCTGAGGTAAGAAGGAACACTTCACCCATGGCCTGGATTGGTCACAGGGAAGAGCAGGTATAAATTTTGATACATTTGGGGGAGACGGTAGAAGAGGGTCCTATGCTGGCCTTTTTCTTTGATTTTTCCTGCAAAAAAGAAGTTACGGTTTCTGAAGGGAATAGGGAGAAACTGGAAAGGAATGGGGTTTTTTTTTTTTGTTGTTTGTTTTTTAAGGGGGTTAAAATTTGCAATTGACACCAAAGGGAATGGAAGAAGAACAAACTAAATAGATGAAGGTAAGGGCTTTTACTTGAGTAGTGTATCTGTGGTTAAATCAGCTAATTTGATTGGAGATACTGATATCAATTAACTTCATTTTGTTTCCCAAATGCAGAATGTACTCCCAAGTTGGTGTCACAAATGTGTGTTGTTGAATAAGAGAGAGAGACAAATGAGAAACTAGAGAAAGGTCTAGAGCATGTGGGGGAAGGAAGCAGGTAAAAGACAAAACAATAGTTTAAGATGGTATTTTACATCCTAATGATATTCAGCATACCTATCTTCCTCTAGCAAACTGAAGGACAGTTTACTGTCATCACCACAGTTGGACTTTCCATAAAATTGTAATATTACCCCAAACTGTATATGTGTGTGTTAAGTTGCTTTAGTTGTGTCTGACTCTTTGTGACCCTATGGACTGTAGCCTGCCAGGCTCCTCTGTCCATGGGATTATCTAGGCAAGAATACTGGAGTGAGTTACCATGCCCTCCTCAAGGGGATCTCCTGACGCAGGGATGGAGTCTTACATCTCCTGCATTGGCAAGCTGGGATCTTTACAACTAGCACCACCTGAGAAGCCCACCAAACTGTATTCAGTTCAGTTCAGTCACTCAGTCATGTCAGACTCCTGTAACCCTATGGACTGCAGCACAGTAGGCCTTCCTTTCCATCACCAGCTCCTGGAGTTTACTCAAACTCATGTCCATTGAGTCAGTGATGCCATCCAGCCATTTCATGTTCTGTTGTCCCCTTCTCCTCCTGCCTTCAATCTTTCCTAGCATCAGGGTCTTTTCAAATGAGTCAGCTCTTTGCATCAGGTGGCCAAAGTATTGGAGTTTCAGCTTTAGCGTCAGTCCTTCCAATGAATATTCAGGACTGATTTCCTTTAGGATGGACTGGTTGGATCTCCTTGCAGTCCAAGGGACTCTCAAGAGTCTTTTCCAACACCACAGTTCAGAAGCATCAATTCTTCAGTGCTCAGCTTTCTTTACAGTCCAACTCTCACATCCATACATGATTACTGGAAAAACCATAGCTTTGACTAAACAGACCTTTGTTGGCAAAGTGATGTCTCTGCTTTTTAATATGCTGTCTGGGTTGGTCATACGTTTTCTTCCAAGGAGCAAGTGTCTTTTAATTTCATGGCTGCAGTCACCATCTGCAGTGATTTTGGAGCCCCCCAAAATAAAGCCTCTCGCTGTTTACATTGTTTCACCATCTATTTGCCAGGAAGTGATCGGACCAGATGCCATGATCTAGTTTTCTGAATGTTGAGTTTTAAGCCAACTTTTTCACTCTCCTCTTTCACTTTCATCAAGAGGCTCTTTAGTTCTTCACTTTCTACCATAAGGGTGGTGTCATCTGAATATCTGAGGTTATTGATATTTCTCACGACAATCTTGATTCCAGCTTGTGCTTCATCCAGCACGGTGTTACTCATGATGTACTCTGCATATAAGTTAAATATGGTGACATATACATACATATGTGACAATATACAGCCTTGACATACTCCTTTTCCCATTTGGAACCAGTCTGTTGTTCCATGTCCATTTCTAACTGTTGCTTCCTGACCTGCATATAGGTTTCTCAAGAGGCAGGTCAGGTGGTCTGGTATTCCCATCTCTTTAAGAATTTTCAACAGTTTGTTGCAATCCACACAGTCAAAGGCTTTGGCATAGTCAATAAAGCAGAAGTAGATGTTTTTCTAGAAGGCACTGGCAACCCACTCCAGTACTCTTGCCTGGAAATTCCTATGGATGGAGGAGGCTGGTAGTGTGCAATCCATGGGGTCGCTAAGAGTCAGACATGACTGAGCAACTTCACTTTCAATGTTCACTTTCATGTATTGGAGAAGGAAATGGCAACCCACTCCAGTGTTCTTGCCTTGAGAATCCCAGGGACAGGGGAGCCTGGTGGGCTGCCAACTATGGGGTCACACAGAGTCAGACACGACTGAAGCAACTTAGCAGCAGCAGCAGATGTTTTTCTGGAACTCTCTCGCTTTTTTGATGATCCAGAGGATGTTAACAATTTGATTGCTGGTTCCTCTGCCTTTTCTAAATTCAGCTTGAACATCTTAAAGTTCACAGTTCACGTCCTGTTGAAGCCTGGCTTGAAGAATTTTGAGCATTACTTTGCTAGTTTGTAAGATGTGTGCAGTTATGCAGTAGATTGAGCATTGTTTGGCCTTGTCTTTCTTTGGGATTGGAATGAAAACTGACCTTTTCCAGTCCTGTGGCCACTGCTGAGTTTTCCAAATTTGCTGGCATACTGAGTGCAGCACTTTCACAGCATCATCTTTTAGGATCTGAAATATCTCAACTGGAATTCCAATACCTCTACCAGCTTTGTTTGTAGTGATGCTTCCTAAGGCCCACTTGACTTCTCATTCCAGGATGTCTGACTCTAGGTGAGTGAGTGATCACACCATCGTAATTATCTGGGTCGTGAAGATCTTTTTTGTATAGTTCTTCTGTGTATTGTTGCCACCTCTTCTTAATATCTTCTGCTTCTGTTAGGTCCATACCATTTCTGTTAGGTCCATACCATTTCTGTCCTTTATTGTGCCCATCTTTGCAGGAAATGTTCCCTTAGTATCTCTAATTTTCCTGAAGAAATCTCTAGTCTTTCTCATTCTATTGTTTTTCTCTATCTTTGCATTGTTCACTGAGGACGGATTTCATATCTCTCCTTGCTATTCTTTGGAACTCTGAATTCAAATGGGTATATCTTTCCTTTTCTCCTTTGCCTTTCCCTTCTCTTCTTTTCTCAGATATTTGTAAGGCCTCCTCAGACAACCATTTTGACTTTTTGCGTTTCTTTTTCTTGGGGAAGGTCTTGATCATTGCCTCCTGTACAATGTCACAAACCTCTATCCATAGTTCTTCACACACTCTGTCTATCAGATCTAATTCCTTGAATCTTTGTCACTTCCACTCTATAATCATAAGGGATTTGATTTAGGTCATACCTGAATGGTCTAGTGGTTTTCCCTGCTTTTTTCAACTTAAGTCTGAATTTGGCAATAAGGAGTTCATATCTGAGCCACAGTCAGCTCCCGGCATTGTTTTTGTTGATGGTATAGAGTTTCTCCATCTTTGGCTGCAAAAAATATAATCAGTCTGATTTCAGTATTGCCATCTGGTGATGTCCATGTGTAGAGTCTTCTCATGTGTTGTTGGAAGAGGGTGTTTGCTATGATCAGTGTGTTCTCTTGGCAAAACTCTATTAGCCTTTGCCCTGCCTCATTCTGTACTCCAAGGCCAGATTTGCCTGTTACTCTGGGTATTTCTTGACTTCCTACTTTTGCATTCCAGTCCCCTATAATGAAAAGGACATCCTTTGTAGGTGTTAGTTCTAGAAGGTCTTGTAAGTCTTCATGGAACCGCTCAACTTCAGCTTCTGCTGCATTACTGGTCGGAGCATAGACTTGCATTACCATGATATTGAATGGTTTCTTTGGAAACAAACAGAGATCATACTGTCGTTTTTTGAGATTGCATCCAAGTACTGCATTTCAGACTCTTTTGTTGACTATGATAACTACTCCACTTCTTCTAAGGGATTCTTGCCCGCAGTAGTAGATATAATGGTCATCTGAGTTGAATTCACCCATTCCAGTCCATTTTAGTTCACTGATTCCTAAAATGTTGATTTTCACTCTTGCCATCTCCTGTTTGACCACTTCCAATTTGCCTTGATTCATGGACCTAACATTCCAGGTTCCTATACAATATTGCTCTTTACAGCATCAGACTTTACTTCTATCACCAGTCACATCCACAGCTGGGTATTGTTTTTGCTTTGGCTCCATCTCTTCATTCTTTCTGAAGTTATTTCTCCACTAATCTCCATAGCATATTGAGCACCTACCTACCTGGGAAGTTCATCTTTCAGTGTCCTGTGTTTTTGCCTTTTCATTCTGCTCATGGGGTTCTCAAGGCAAGAATAGTGAAGTGGTTTGCCATTCCCTTCTCCAGTGGACCATGCTTTGTCAGAATAGTTTTTCATTATGTTGAGCACTTCTCTCACCAGTCGAAACCTACATAAAAAATCATTCTTGCCATTTTGACCTGGTGACCAAGTAAACTTGATTATTATGTAATTCTTCAAAACAGCTTAGCGACATTGGTACCTGTAGTATAAAGAGGACATTTTTACATTTTTTAACATATCTAACTAAATTTGAATCTCTCTTTGTTAGGATTTTTGTGTAGTTTCAACTGCTAGGGCTTTTTAAAAAACATGTGATGGAGGGACTTCATTTTTCTTCACTTAGGGGAAAGAATGGCTCATGATGAGAACTTTTCTTTCTTTGAAAGGCCTTCGTCATATGGCTGATACTCCTTACATATATTTTCTGTTACTTTTTGCATGTTCTCTTTAAAATTTCTGGAAGGCCAATGTGACTTTAAAAGCAAAAGCCAAGACTTTATCTACTTTCCCTTCTTTATGCAATCTTGGTACTAAAAATGTATTCACCCCAATGCTGGGTAAAGTTTTCTAAGTGTTTAACTTCTTATTCTCAAGATAAAGTAGGAAAAGTGGCATTGAACTAATCCATTCTTCAAAACATCTTAACATTATAAGCAGAACAAAGTGGTACAAAATGTATTCAGCCTCACGGATTTCTCTAGATTGTAACCAGAATAGAAAATGGCAGAATGTATTAATTCCTAAGATAAAATTATAATGAGAACAGAAAATGGTGCGAGATGAATTAATGTAGTGGCAGGCTTCTGTCTGCGGAGCACGGCGCTCTCTAAATACCACATTGCAGCACTTTGTCGTCAGCTTCTCTCTTGTAATCTATATTTTAAAGATGCTCTAAAGATAAAACTAGACTATATTCTCATCTCTGGGAGCACTGCCACAGCGCTCTGGACATGAAATGGCCCCAGGGAAGTGGTGAATGGACTTACCTTGCAGGTACAAAGGAGCTTTAAGTTAGAGAGCAGGGAGATTTTTATTAGTGCAAACTTACAGTGACCTGATTCCTTCCATAGCAGATCATCTTTAAGTCTGGCACTTGAAGGATAACTTAGTTGAAGAGGCTATGGTTATAAGAGAAGAATTTGTTCTTTGTCAAGGAAAAAAAAAAAAAAGGAAAAGAAAGCTTCACATCTACAATCTATAAAGAATTACTTGGTGTTTTCTGTCACTGCTGCTTGCGGGCCAGACCTTAAAATAGGATTGACCACCTTTTGTATGGGGTGATTTCTCAAATGTATATTGCTCAAAGTATGTGTCTGAAGCAAGATTATCTTTTCCAGTATCTTTTATCCATTTTATAAATATACTTGTTAATAGATCCAGTGTGAATTTAAGGAGTTAGTAATGCAGATGAATATTGTAGTAATGTACCTGCAGGGTCATTCAGATGCATATTTTTAGAAGCTTTGTACTGTTCAGTGAAGGCAAATGTGTCCCAATAATAAGTAACTGAGACTCGCAGCTTCAAACACTTCAAAGGTGACTGTGACTCCAGAAGGCACAGTGGAAAACCTCGAGTGGCTACACTAGAACTTTGAAAGGTTTAATAATGCTTGTCCCACATAGCTTTGCATCCTCCAAAACCTGATCTGATTGCAAATTTTTAATCAGGAAATCTGGTCTTTGAATCAGAACGGCTTTTCAGATTTGAGTGGCAGCAATATTGCCTTTGTTTTGAATTTTCATGATCCAGGAAATTTGAGTCCAAATTTTTCCCTCTATGCATTAATACTGTGGCACAGGGCATGGCTAGGTTATCCAAACTATGAATTAGAGTTTTTAATAACATCAAAGTAAGGCATTAGTCACACTCTTATCATGGCTTGTTATGATTTCAGAAGAAATCTGCTAATGCTTTGATATTAATAATAAGAAAGAGTAGAATTGTCAATTACTACAATGTGCTAACCCCCAGTGATATTGTCACCCCAGACCAAGAACTTTTTATTTTCTAGTTTTATAAATTAGCTTCCAGGACAGTTCTGTGACATAAGTGTACCTTTCCTCAGAAAGTCTTACATTGCCCCTACCCACTTTCAGCCCTGCTCCTGCACAGCCAGGCAGCCTTACCTTAGAGGTACCTGGGAAACAGAGCTTTTTATTTCTTTGTAGTCCTCTGACTTGTCTCTAATGGTTCAATCAATGGTATAGTAGTCCTTTTAATGTTTCATTAAGAGAGAGAGAGAATCAAAGAATAAAAGCCAGATATTGCCTTACTGCTTTAAGTTTTGAGAAATTAAAACCTTCAAGCAAGTAGTGCTTTTGGGCTTGCATTTTGGAAACTGGAGTAAATCAAGCAGCCTCTTTTTCTGGAGAAATTCAACCTAAAATATTTTCTCCCCACTGTTTGCATAGCCAGTACATGTAACATTTGCACTTTGTTTTAGAACAATAATGAGGAGAATTAAAACCCTATCATTAAGCATTTAACATAAAATTAAAGGGCCATGTTTATTTATTAGGAAAGTATCATGTAAACTAAAATTCAGTCAGATTTCAAATAGACTTCTTTATATACAAATTGCATTTCATAGAATTCAACATTTCTACTTATCTGGCTCTTTTTTCAGGCGTGGTGTATATTTTACTTATATCCGCAGCATTTTAGGATGGAGTGACAAATTTTGGCAAGATTAGTTTAAGAGCCTGGGCCATCAGTTCTCTGTAGGAATTCCAGTACTTCTTTGCTCACCTGAGTTTCTCCAAGCTGAACAGAGCATGGTGCATAAATAACAGGCATGCAGTGACTGCAATGAATTGACCTGCCTGTATGAAGCTTTCAGTCTAGAAGGGAATATTCAATTCAGAAACAAACCTTTGTACATATGAGAGCTTTATATATGCTGAAAGAGCTACAAAAATTTAATAGGAAAGGTTGAATATTTAGAAACAGAATTTATATCTTGATG